>NC_083323.1:87716267-88059773 GCF_963455315.2 Globicephala melas
AAATGGCCAAACCTGGGCAATTTCATGTAGTTCAACCTAATACTTGACATGTGTCTAGCAGCTTATCCCGGAAATGGCTCTTTGTTTTTGTTGTTCAAATAGTCTCTCTTAGTTACTGTGAGCTATGGTAAATTAACTTGTACTAAATTTAATTTATTTTATTTTGAATTTTTATCTCCTTACATACTTTCTTTGTTAAATGGTTTCAGACAGTTCTAAGGAAGGAACTTAATCCAGAATGTAGTGAAAAGCTTTCAAGTTTTACTCATTCTTTTCTAGTCCTTTCCTTATGCCTAGGATGTAAATGGTTGAGATTTCATAGAAGCTCATCCTGTGCCTCAGAGCTATATTCTAGTATGTTCTTGAGCAGTGAAGGCAACAGCTCAGAAAGATACCTTTGGCTGTCTTGAAGGATAGTAGCTTTTATTTTATTGCTCTTCTCAAGCAAGATGATCTTTAGCTATTTTATGAGAAATTTTATAAGGGAGAAAATTTCCAGTGCTTAACCATGGTCCTCTAATAAGGTCTTTCATTCTTGGTCAGAATCAGCTCTCATATTGCTGAATTTATCTTTAAAGATTTTTTATTGAAGTATAGTTGATTTACAATGTTGTGTTAATTTGTGCTGTACAGCAAAGTGATTCAGTTATACATATACATACATTCTTTTTCATATTCTTTTCCATTATGGTTTATCACAGGATATTGAATACAGTTCCCTGTGCTATATAGTAAGAACTTGTTGTTTATCCATTCTATATATAATAGTTTGCATCTGCTAACCCCAAACTCCCAGTCCATCCCTCCCCCACCCAACCCTCTTGGCAACTGCAAGTCTGTTCTCTATGTCTGTTTCTGTTTTGTAGATCGGTTCATTTGTGTCATGTATTAGACTCCACCTATAAGTTTTATCTTTAAATTTAACTGAAGCTGGAATTGTTTTGGGGCTGCCAGATAGGAATTTAAAAAATTGTGTATAGATTCAATACTCAGTAAGATTAGATATTGATTTTATGTTTGCACGCATACACATGAGAAAAAGAATTTCAAGTTTTGTTATAGTTGTAAATAGGTAAGTAGTATTCTAATTCACGGAATTTGAGTTATAGTTACTTGTGTGTACGTGTTTTAAATTTGAAAAACTGTCAATGGGAAATAAATTGAAATCGAAGTTAACAGGGGCCTGTTAGTTCCTTCCTCCTAATATAGACAAATTATTTGAAAAACCACAGAGTCCACAATCTATGGACTCTAAAATGATACACATGGTTGCATTTTCTTGAGATTGTACATGTAGTATCTTTCAGAAGATTGGGGAAACAGAGAAAAGAATAAAGGAAATCAGAACCCTTTGTAAATTTACTACTAAGAAATAGAACCTATTAATGTTGTGGTGTGTTTTGTTTACACATATGTAACAGAACGTGGCCATTTAGACTGTCCTGATTTCTTTCTTTTTTCTTTGCTGCAAATGAAAGATGGTGCACAACAATTTCTTCTTATCTTCTGGAAGGGGCTGAAGATGAAACTTTCCCTACACTCAAGAAAAGGCAAGCTATTTTTAAATATAGTTAAATAGCTTTTAATTGTTTAATTTTGTTAATTGCTTAATAGTTAAAGATATGAATTGCAGGTTTAATGGCGCTTCTGGGCATATTATAAAAGAGAAGAGGAGTGTAAGTTTTGAGGAGGGATGAAGTGCTGCTCAAGAAAGCCTGAAGAGAAAAGGTGGGCTGTGGGGATGTGTGGCATGGGATGGTGGTGGAGATGTGAAGAGTAACAGAGATGTACCTATTAAGGTGGGAAATTTTGTCCAAGGAAGGAGAGGGCCTGACTTCTGGGAAGTCTCAGCTGAGTGAACCTGACAAAGGAATGCTGTAAGGGGCGTTATTGAACTTACCAGGACGTGCACTGGACCTGAGTCTCTGCCCATTGATAACCCAGCCTCCTGTAGCCTCCCACAGCATTTCAACCCTTTCCAGCAGGGCCAGAGAAGGGTTTGCATTCTGTCTGTAGCTAGCGTTATCACTCATTGCCCAGCAGAAGTGATCCTGTCCATGACACAAGACTTCGCTTGGTCCCTGTTTGAGTATCATGTGTGGACATCCCTCCAACAGGGACCTGGGAGTCTTTCTTAGTTTGTCTTCTTCTAGAAGTAAATCCGGAGATGAAGACTGGAGTACAAGTAATTTATATGAGGATGACTCCAGGAAACCCTGGTAAGAGGGTGGGAAGATGAAATAGGGGAGAGATGACAGCCAAGAAAGGGATCATAGTCAAGCAAGTAACCCCTGTAGATAACTGGAAACTCACTGAAGAACTCCAGGAAACTGCAGAACGTGTGCCTCAGAGTTCTCCTCCCCCCATGGGAAAGGAACTGTGGCATTTATACCCCAATTCCCTTCAGTCATTGGTTGAATGCTTCTCCTGGGGGTTGTTAATTCTCTGACACTTCCGACCTGCCATGTGTGTGGACAGAGAGGCTCTGGCCACCAGAGAGGGTCATTAGACAGTTGGAAGTCAGCTTTGTGCACTACAGTGGTAAAGTTTGAGGGTGTATGGGTGGTACACTGACAGTCTCTGCTACAGTCTGCCCCTTGGCACTGCTCAGATCCACTCATGCTCCATGATGAGTGCATTCCATTCTGTCATTCATTCTTCAAGGTGGCGACCAGTCACCAATTCTTAAACTTCTTTTTTCAGCAGGTGCCCTCTAAATCCCTTGAGTCCCCAACATACTTAACCCCTGTGCCTGTTTTGTAGAAGAAATCCCAGCTCCCCATGAGAGTCGGTCACTCTTGCCTGTATAATAACTCACTTTGTCTGCTGATCTATTAGCATGAATGATGAAAATGCCTGGGAGGCAGTCATAGCTTTAGGTTTAGTGGACCCTTACTTTGTCCTTTACTGTATTTCCATTCACCCAGGAACCGGGATCTTTAGTCCAGTTGACCTTAAAGCTGAAGGAGCAGTAAGCACAAACTCCTTGAATAATTTACTGGGACTAATGGTGAGAAGGGCCACGTTTACTCTCATTCCTTGGTGCCCGGACCTACTTCAATCCTAACTGTTGACACAGAGCAGCAGATAATGGCCATTCGTTCAAAATATGTACTGCATCCTAACCTCATAGGCTATTATCCCATAGCAGGCAGCTCAGCTGTGCCTTTAAGATGTTGTTCAAACATCCTGAAAGGCCAATAGCTTTTGGCGTGAAGTATATGGTAGGAATGAATGTGAGCTGCTCTCCAATCCAAGCAAATGCAAACTACTTCAGATACTCTTTCCTGCAAGGAATCGAAAAGAACTCCTTCAAATCTGTAGCTTCATTCCAGAGTCTGTGCTAATTTCTTCTAGTAAAGATACCACATCCAGCACTGCTCTAGTGACTAAGATTGCCATTTAGTTAAGTTTACATTATCCGTTATCATTTTCTGTGACCCATGGGGGTTCTGTGTGGACTAAACTGGTAAATTAAAGGGAGATTAGTTGTGGACCGCCATCCTGCCTCCTTTAGGACTTTGAGGGTGACTCTAATTTGCCGTTCTTTCCGGGATGTAGTATTACTTTGATTCACAGTCCTGGATGGGGAAGGGACAGATTTAGAGACTTACAGATTGCCTTTCTTACTACTGTAGCTCTTATTCCATAGGTTAGAGAACAGAGGTGAGGGTTATACCAGCTGCTAAAATGTATCTACCATAATTATGCACTCAGACTGGGAAAATGACCACAAGAGGATTCTTGGTCCAGATCTCCAATTATTGCTTTGCCTCTGTAAGTTCCCCTTCTAACACTGGGACTATGGCGATGTTTTGAATCTCCTAATATCTCAAGAGTGTCAGCTCAGACCATGTAGCCAACTGTTCTCAAATAATCTGGGCGTTATCTTTTTTTAAAAAAATAAATTTATTTATTTATTTTTGGCTGTGTTGGGTCTTCGCTGCTGTGCACGGGCTTTCTCTAGTTGCGGTGGGCAGGGGTTACTTTTCATTGTGGTGGATTCTCTTGTTGCAGAGCACAGGCTCTAGGTGTGTGGGCTTCAGTAGTTGTAGCTCATGGGCTCTAGAGCGCAGGCTTAGTAGTTGTGGCTCACGGGCTTAGTTGCTCCGCGACATGTGGGATCTTCCCAGACCAGGGCTCAAACCCGTTTCCCCTGCATTTGCAGGTGGATTCTTAACGCTTGCGCCACCAGGGAAGTCCTGTGGGCATTATCTTTATTGTAATGAATATCCATAGGTCCCTTTTTAGAAGGATTGGGGAATCTGTTATTTTTATAATTGCTATGGTATCACGGTGTCCTTCCTCAAGAAGTCAGACTCTTCTTCAACCAGTGGGCTTTGGGTCTGAGAATTGACTTGGATCTGGAATCAGTCTCATCCAAGGAATACTGTGATATATTAGCCATGGACACAGATCTTTGTGGGTCAGGATTCTCTGATGCCATTTTAGACTTGTTGCTGTAATGGTTATTGTTAGTGTTGCTACTTGGCCTCTGCACTTCTAGAATCCATTCATCCGCATTGATACCACGGAGTCCAGTTGCATACCATTAACCCTATCATCAATCCTGGTTTACAGAGAACATCCAGCACTGAAATTTTCAAAAATGTCTTGTACACCTCAGTAGCATATTACTGTTTCTTTAATGAAGAGTGTTCTCTGGCCTCCTGGGGAACATATACAACTGATGAGTCCTCTGATTTTATATATAATAGACACATCCTGGCATGTCCACCTTTGGACCAACCTTGGACCCCCTTCCTTAAACATCTGCCAAGGAAGTTCTGACTTCCATCTCCTTTACTGTAGACCATCATTTTGTTCCTAGCTTCAAGTAGCTATTCCAGCAAGGTATTAGAATAGGTTACAGGTATCTATCTCTTCCAGATGTTCAATCCTGAGTCACAGGAGAGTACTCCTATATTATAAATATTTCCGTTACTCAATAGTATTTTCTGCTTCCTTTGGTTCAGTACCATTAAGATCCATTCCCAGGCGTGTTCTCCCATTCCTGGCATGACATAGTAGCCAGGTCCTACAGTTCTTTTCATAGATAATCCCTTTCCTCCAATCAGAGAGACCCACGTTTAATAATGCTGAGACTTAACCCTAGTTATTGGCCTGGAAGTAATCAGAGAAGGTGGGAGCAAATCTTGAGGAGGCAAGTGTTATCTTGTGGGACATCTGCCATAGGTGTGGATTTTGCATGATCTGTAGACAAGAGAAAGCTGCTATCTTAGCAGGGGGATTAGACAATTTCTGCCAGCCCAGAAGATTTAGGGGAACCTAGGGGTTCAAGTTTCTCAAGTGCGTCTAACCAGATGTCCCTGTTTCAGTTTTCTGAATCCCACTCCTTCAATATCTAGGGTCTTCTCTAGACTTGCTGGACTCTGAATTCAGTCTCTCACTGTAATGGCTAATCTCAGATTCTAGGCTTGATATTCAGCAGCTGCTCTTTTAGCTGCAAGAGTTAAGTGTCTCTAAAGGCTGTCACGGAGGCCATCTTTTCGTTTCCTCAGTGTGCTCTGATTGGTTGACCTGAGCCTGTCAATACTTTTCCTTTAGTGCATCAATGATGTTTCACAACAACTAACTAATCAAAAAACCTCACAGTCTTTATAAGTTCTCTCTAATTCTGTGGATATTGCATAAGTGAGTACACCTTAATCTCATCCCAATTCACCACTGTTGAGAGTCTTCCTTATTAAGATTCCACAGCTAAGTTATCACTCCCTACAATTTATCAGTATCTAATTCCAGAGTCCATGATAAGGATCTGCTTCCTAGAACCATTTCTGTCACGAGCTGTTTCAGTATGGGTTTCCACAGAAGTACAACCTGAGATGAAGACTTGGTACAATCTTTGGGGTTGATCTTAAGGAAACACCAATAATGTTGCGTTATCAAGGCAGTTAGCTTTGTGGGTAACTGGAGTTTAATTCTGCTGGGAGAACACAAACAGTCAGGATATAACATGTGTCTCAGAGTTGTCTCTCTGGAGGGGTGAGAGAGTTGGCTTATTTGTATCACCACTCTACAGTCATTGGTGGAACACTGGTAGAGATGGAAATGTGAACTGCCGGTCACTCCCAGCCTGTTCTAGGTGCAGGCAGAGCAGACTCTGGATGCCAGAGAAAGCCCAAAGGCAGTTGGAAGCCAAGCAGTGTAACCTGCCTTATATGACCTGAGGAAAGCTGCTGGGGTGCTGACAGTGTCTGCTCTGGGTCCCAGTGACTCAGCAGAGAACCCTGGATGCCTTGTGGGCTTGTGGGTCACATGTGTATTTGGGGGTGTCTGAACTCAGCATGTTTGAGATCCTCAAGCTGGGACATGGCTAGATGCTGCCATATACATATACATGCTGCATGTCCAATTTTGTAGCTTTTTATCACTTAGCATTGTATACAGTGAGTATGGTCATTTTACCCAAAATATTATTAAAACCATTCTTTAGGTGCCATCAGGAGTTTCATCTTCAAATGAGAAGGCAAGTTATACTCTTTAATGACAATTTTTGGAAATTAAAAAGCATGACAGAATGTGACAAACGTATTTTTATGGCTATATCTAGATACAGTTTTGAATCCATAAGCTTAGAGTGCATCCCATATTTAAAAAATGCAAAATGCACACTGAAGTCCAGATGTAGTTTGTACGTACTTTATCATGAGGACGGTTCCCTTTCCTCCCTGCCTCCGCTCCCTGTTTGTTCTCTCACAACTGCAGAAGTGTCATCTGCATGAGTGCTCCTGAGAGACAAATTGCTTCCTATCCTGGGCCTCCATTGCTTGTCTGGAGTAGCGCTTAAGAAATAATTGCTTCAGGGATTTCAGAGTACTCAGACCTAATGAGTTCTTCTGGCTGTTTCTCAAGTAGTCATAGGACTTGGGACTGAGGCACCAGAAGATTGATTTGAAACATAGGAAGCAAAGATGTGATGACCAGTGCGCAACCAAGAAATGCAAAAAGTGTTTTGTGATGCCCAACCCAATGTACCGAGTTATATACTCATCAGGTGTGCAAAACTGGGAGTTGCTAGTTTCTTGTAAGTGGAGGTGGGGTGGGGTAGGGTGGCCAGATAGCTATGAACAAAATGATGGAGGGCTGTAGGGTAAACGGTGCATGCCATACATCACCCGGCAGACCTTTAGAAACTTAATCCCCCCAAAGAGCATGCCAAGGAAGAGGGCATTCCATAATTCATAAGAGGCAGCATTGAGCGTGTATAAGCTACCCGTGGAATGAGCTGGGCTCAGAGCAGCTGAAAAGCATAAAGTAACTTTGACTCGCTTCAGAAATGCCTCTTATACAGGCTCGGTGGCTCTTCCCTCTCCCTGGTTCCCGTATGACATTTCAAGCAGGTTTCATAGTTCTAAAGCCACTTTTAGATGAATCAATTATCCCCTTGTTTTAGTGCTAAAAGCCCAGATCAGTCTAATAATCAGATGATTCCTGTCTAGTCCACTGTTGTACAAAAATAAAAAATAAGCCCAATGTATTTCAGATTCACTTACCCAGCTCAAGGCTGCTTCAGGCTTGTCAGCCAGCAGTGGGAGAGCAGCTGTGGTCAGCTTCTGGCTCTTGATACATTTCCTTCCCCTGGAAAGCAGCTGCTCTGACCCCTCCAGAGCTGGCCCAGCCAGAGAGCAGATCCGGAGCAAAGGGGCCGTTTTATGAGGAAATATAAACAGCTCTTCTTCAGATAAACCTACCCCTTTCCTGCATCTGTAGCAGAACAGCTCACTCCCAGTATAGCCCTTTTCTAACAACTGCCATCTTTTTCCTTTAGTTTTCCCTAGTGGAAATGAGCTATTATTTTTCAAAGTCAAAGGGGACACACATCTGACTTTTCCAGTGTCTTGTGATGTTCCTCTCTTCAGCTTGAGGTAATGGGGACCCACCCTCCTCCTCAGTCCCCAGGAAAGGAGAGGAGAGGTACCATGGTAGCCCAGCAAGTCTCTCTAAAAGAAACATTTTCTCTAGTGTCTTCATTCATTAAACCCTTGGGGTGTGAGGTAGGCTAACACTGACAGCACTGGTTTAATACTTTCCCAGCACGCCCTACATTTATTGGTGCTCTAGAATCTCACTTGAGGATTTGGGCAGTACTTGCCACTTGTATTATTCTTGGTCTTTGGAAACTCAGCTGAAACTGAGATATGTGTAATTTTACCTCCCATCTCCTGTGCTTTGGCGTTAGATGGTCATAGGTTTGAATGGGAGCTCTCTTGCTTGTAACTGATCAACCTTGGACAGGTATCTTAATTTCTTTCAGCTTCAGTTCTTACTTCTGTAAAAAGGAGAAAATAATATTTCTCAGAAACAGGTTTGTGAGGAATGCACATGCATGAGCTCAGGACCTGGGGCTCCTAAGATGATGAGCATGACGATGGCAGTGGCTGGGTTCCCTTAGGTTCTTGAATAGTTTCCTGCCACCACCTACTAAAGAGAAAGCTGCGGCCATTGATGAGATTCCCTGCCTACAGTAATCCCCCAGCTCTCCACTCTTAGAGTGGTGGCAATGCCTGGACGGTGGCAGGGTGGCACTTCTAAACATCTTCATCCTTCAGCAGAATCTTGGGAAGAGATGAAAAGATGTAAGAGATGGTCATAGTGCATTATTCTTTTCTCTAGTTATTCCTGTCATGTACCCATTGGAAGTGTTGGAGGAGTCCTCTCCCTGGACATTCGTTCTCTCACCAGCCTCCCTTACCAATCAGGAAGGGGGTTCAAGGAAACCCTGGCTGGTGGTGGGGTGCCAGGCAGTCTCTGCTTGCAGGGAAATTTGATGTGGCAGCTATAACTTATTATCCTTGCAGCTGCCCTGCAAATGCCAGAGAAAAGAGCTTTGTAAATAAGTGCGAGGAGCTGACAGCAAAAACTGGAGACTGCCCTGCAGTACTTCAAACACCTTTACAGGGCGCTTGTTCAGTACTGGCTCACAGAAGGGTAGGCTACCTTGAGTACTGAATTAGCATGTCCCCAGGGCATTCTTTGGCATTCTACCCAGGCCGCTAACCAAGTCCTCCATGCTTCATTTATGGAATCTGACACTATCACAGACTCCAGCAGTATAGCTGCAGGCTCTAGTAAACTCCCAAATTAAAAGTCAGCCCAGTCAAGGATATTTTGATGTCCAGGTATTTGTATGCAGCTCCCATGAGGATTAGTGCCCAAGTAACTTCTGACTTATTGAAATAAATGCAGATCCTTCTATCCTAGCTTTATGTTTTTGCACAGGAATTTTTTAAAGCTGAGATGAGATTTTTATGTAGGTCAATCACTTTAAGAATGCATCATTTTCGGAAGGAGGCATATTACATATGTAAGGCACTATTCTGCAGAAAGGATAAAAATACTATCCTGAAAATAAACTATTCTCTTTGGTTTTGTGCTTTATAGCCCACATTCTAAGAGAGTCCACCTAACAGAGCCATTGAGGAAAAGGGAGAAGGAAAAACCTGTTAATAAAACAGTCATGAATAGCATTGAGGTGGACAGAGAGAGGCTTCTCAGCTTCTTAATTCATGGATCTAGGTGGTTCGTAGATCAGGTGGTTGCTCAGAAGCCACCAAACATTTAACTACGGTGCTATTTAGGTGTCACAGACCAGTAGTGTGCCAACCTGTTGGCAAGATTAAAAAAAGAATGTACCTTTCAGAGTAACGCAACCAACTAAAGTTTTTATTGGTTCCTTTTTTCAGCCTCATCCATGACATGCAATTTAGAGTGGAGTATTGTCCCAGTTACTCACCGGTGATGTGTAATCAATGTGCTCAGTGGCCACTCAGTCATGTGGGAGACTAAACTGCATTTAGAGTCTTTGATCTTACAATGTCTGATTAGCTATCAATTTACAGATATGGTAAAAAGAGAAAAAGAAGCAAAAACAAAAATAGAAGCAGACCTTCTGAAACTTCTGTTGTTTGTTGGTACTTTTTTGGGTGCCGGATCCTTTGCTTATACTATGTTGCACTTAGAAGAGGTAAATGGCTTAGAAAAAAGGACTCAGTGGAAGTTCTACTGTTTAAATTTTGATCTGTAGGAGAAATAAGTCATTTCATTTCAGTCTTCTACTCTACTGCAAATTATGGCAAATGATTCCAAAAATTCCAATGGTTTGTGATATAAAATTGTAAGGCAAGCATTTTTTATGAGAAATGAGCATACTGCTAATTAAAACACCCAACAAGAGGTTTGACATTGAACTGAAGAACTTTAGAACTGGAAGGTATTTTAGAGAGCATCTATGTAAAACTTTTTCTCCTTATCTGTGTCCCTTTTCTGTCAGGGGGAAAACTAAAACCCTAAGAGATGTGGTGGCTGTCCCAGTTCACAGCACAAGGTAAGAGACCGTTGTCTAATGCTTATGGCTTTTTGAGTCATTATATCTAATGGGGGAATTTTAGGACTGTGATAAGACAAACCAGTATGGAAATATCTGGGAGGGGGCCAAGGTGGGATGAACAGAGAACTGTTTCTGAAGTTCTTGTGCAGCCACAAATAGAATAGTCAAGAAAACCCTCTGAAAGAAGAGCAATGGTGGGGTGGAAGAAGGTGAGGAAGAATTAACCCTGCCAAGATGTTAAAATATATTATAAAGCTTTACTAACTAAAAGATGTGGTACTGGTTCATAGACATATAAACCAATGGAACATACTAAATCCAAATATATATAGAAATTCTATGATAAAGTCATCTTCAATAAGTAGGGAAAAAGTAGCCTATTTAATAAATGATGTTGGGACAACTGGTCAGCCATCAAAAAAATAATAAAGAGTTAAATGTAAAAAAAGAAACCCTAAACATTCTATAGAAAGAAAAAATAGTGACTGTCTTTAGAACCTTGGTGTGGAGAAGACCTTTTTGAGTATGACACAAAATCTGAAGTCCATAAAAAGAAAAGATTGATAAATCAAAATGCATAAAAATAAATTCTATATGGTGGGACTATCAAGAGGGCCAAAAGACAACCTGGTGAAAATATTAGTATTCTCATGTCACATATAGAAAAGTAACCTCCTTAATATCTAAGGACCCTTGGATGATACAGAAAGACCAACTCAGTAGAAAACTAGTCCAAAAATATGCACAGAGGTTGTACAGCAAAGGAAGTAGAAAGGACTCAAACATATTACAAAGATATTCTATATCACTCTTATTAAGTGAAATATAAATTATATATCCACTGAAACGTACCTTTGTAATTTATTGAATTGGCAAGAATTCCAAAGATCAATGACACACTTGTGTTGCTGAGGCTGTGGAAAAACAAGCACTTTCTAACCAAATACTTTCTTTGATGATGGTGGGCAATTTAGGACAATTTAGGACAATCTCTCAGAATTGAAAATGCATGTACCCTCTAACCCTTTAAGTAATTCCACTTGTGTATTCTTCTACACGTACTCTTGCTCAAAGTACACAATGATTATACAGACATAAGTCACTATGTACAGTTCTATCTATCTATCTGTTTAGCTGTCTATCCATTTATATTTTAAAATATTTTTAAGGATATTCCCTTGTGAATATTAGCAAATGTGTTGAAATAAGCTGAATGTTCACCAATAGGTGACTGATTAAACAAATCATGGTATAGGGCTTCCCTGGTGGCGCAGTGGTTGAGAGTCCGCCTGCTGATGCAGGGGACACGGGTTCGTGCCCCGGTCCGGGAACATCCCACATGCCGCGGAGCAGCTGGGACCGTGAGCCATGGCTGCTGAGCCTGCGCGTCCGGAGCCTGTGCTCTGCAAGGGGAGAGGCCACAACAGTGAGAGGCCCGCGTACTACAAAACAAAAACAAAAACAAATCATGGTATAGACATGCAATAGAATATAATACAGCTGAGGAAAAAGTATAAAGTTCTTTGCATACTGAAATGGAAATACCTTTCAGGAATATTAAGGAAATAAAAAGCAGAGTGAAGAACATTGTATGTAGCAGGCTACCCTTTTTTCTCTTTTGTAGATTTGTGGGAGTTGGAGGAGATGTATATCTGTATTTATTTGCTTATGCATAAAAAACTCTAGAATTACAAAGAAATAATTATAGTGGTTACATGTGACAGGTGGTAGATTAGGAGCTGGCAGGATGGGGAAGGGAGCTGGAAGAAATCTTTTCACTGTGTACTTTTATATAAATATAAGGAATAGGGAAATATATTACCTTTTCAGTTAAGTAAATGTCAAAAAGGGAGAAAATATTAGGAGAAAAAAAAATACCACCGATCCTCTGTATCAGTCAGGGTTCCAACAGAGAAGCAGAACTGTAGAATATATATAAAAGGTTTGATTGCAAAAAGTTGGCTTACGTGACTGCAAGAGCTGGTTAGGCAAGTTCAAAATCTGTACATCAGGCTGACAGGAAGGACTGGATGGAAACTCTGGGAGGAGCTGATGTGGGCGAATTTCTTCTTCCTCAGGGAAACTTCAGCTCTACTCTCAAAACCTTAACTGATATGATGAGGCCAACCCAGATTTATGGAGCATAATCTCCTTTACTTAAAGTCCATTGATGGAGGATGTTAACCTCATATGTACAAAATACCTTTACAGCAGCACCTAGATTAATGTTTGATTGAATAACTGGAGACTAGAGTCCAGGCAAGTTGATACATGAAACAGACCATTACACTCTGCCTCTGAAATCCAGTTGGGATTAAAGAACTGCAAGGTTTGAACATGTGTAAAAACAGATTGTTTTTCCTGGGTTTTCTGGGATTATCCTGGTGTCAATTTGATCACATCTAAGATGCTATTGATTGTAAGACACACCATTATTTTTTGTAACACTAATCAAGAAAAAACATTAAACCAACATGTTATTGATTGCAAGACACATCCTTATCCTTATTTCAGTGATGTTAGAATAATAAAACTATGTGTATATTAGAACTGATTAAAAAATACTCTATGCTGTGTTCTTGTTTGACCATGTGCAGCTAGACCAATGTGTCTGACCAGTACGTTTCAATTTTGATTCAAAAAATATGATTATATTATACATAACTCATGTTTTTGGATTGTCTGCCCTGTTTTCTGGCTCGGAAACTGAAAATTAGCTCTGTCTAGAGTCTATAGATGTGTCTCCAAAGGTGGGGGGGGTGGGGGTTGGGAGACTTTAGGTAGAGAGTGAAGGATGGCAGGAGAGTCCTTTGCAGACTTCTTCCTGCCCTCCTTTCTCCATCCCCATCCTAACTGGGGAGGAGGACCACAGCAGTCTGGGACGTTGTTTGCCACACGCTGAGGGTATGTTGGCTTCTCCCACTTCCTCTTCTTCCTCTGGTGGTCAGAGACCGCAGGCCAACCTGAGGTGTCTCGCCTGCTGAGCCTAAATATTAGAAGATTGCTTTCATATAATGATAACTATAGGAATGTGCAAATTTCACTCAGTGGTTATGAAGTATACTAGCTCCTAATTAGTTTAACTGTAAGACAGAAGGGTGGCAAAGCCTCCTTGGGGTCCAATTTAGAGTTACAGAAAAAAAAGTTGGGTGCCATGATTCTAGCCAGTGAGTGGAGAAATGACATCTGGAACCCCGCTGAGTCATCATAATCAGTTACAGTGGCCTACATGTCCTGAGGGAGTGGGCGGCTGGCCCTTCTATTTGCCAGGGCCAAATTTACAAGCGCCATTATGAATTAGAACTCTTACATGTTGCAAATGTTTGAACATCATCTCATTGAGGGTAGCCTACTGTTTGTAGAAAACTGGTTCTGATTCCTAACTTCAAAAGGGCCAAAAAGGCCTATCAGAACCATGCCTTGTTCAGCTTAACTCACTAATCTTTCTGTACCCCGTTTTACTCTATTTGATGGAGTCCACAGAGGAATCTTGTTTTTGATACAGTGGGTTCAACAAAGTAAGCCATGGTACAGACTGCCTTTAATGCTCAGTTAGTGGGAATATAGAGCTCAGAAAAGATCAGCTTGCTTTTATTTAAACTGATAGTAAAAATATAAAAAAGATAAAAACACAAAAACAACTGAATCACTTATAGACGCTTATTTCTAAAGAGCTAGGTAACGATTTAGGGTGTACTTGTGCTGTTTAAAAAGATGGCATCATAAGCTCTTCGTGCTTTGAAATTTGCTTCTTTCTTTATTGGTTTTCTTTTTCTGAGAAACAAACTATAAACAATTTTAATGCTGAATTTCCTCCCTAATTTGCCAACCACTGGAGATATTATTGTAGATACAATGTCAAAAGAAGGAAACAAAATCCTATCAAGGAGCAGGAATAAGTACCCCTCAAACAGTGAGTGCTTCTGAGAACAGCTGTTAATATCCATTGTGTTGAAATCTACTTAAAATGTACAGGTGTGTACAATAGCCTCATAGCAGCCTGAGGAGCCCTTTTTTGTCTGACAAATAAGTCATCTGAATGCATCAAGAATAGTACTGTGCCTCAAAAATATGTTTTATATTAAAGGTATTTGAAGAAAAAAAAGAAAAAATAACAGCTAAGGTCCAAGGTTCTCCACGCAAAAGAGGAAAAAGTCATTGAGAAGAGAATTCAGAAGCTGATGAACTTTGACACTTATTTTCATTATTTTTGACAATAGCCTCCCATTATACCTCTGATTCTACTGTGAAATCTAATTTTCACCTCTACCTTTGAAAATATGGTTCTGAAATATGCACAACGTAAGAGGTAAAATTATGAGTGGCCTCATTAAGTGAGTCTGTTACTTGAAAAGGTAGAGTGCTTATTCAATGAAAACATTTACTGAGTATCTTCTATATATAAAATAATGACTCTGGGATGTGGAAGGTGCAAAGATGGGTAAGACACAGTACCCGCCCTCGTGAAGCATGCAGAAGACAAAGGAGAGAAAACTGTAAAAATAATTACTCGTTGTGCTGAAAATAAGTCATACAAATGAATGCAGTGGGATATAATACTTTCTTACAAATTCAGCCCTTCCCTCTTTTCAGACTTGAGAGCCGGTCGCAAACCTCACCTCCTCACTTGCCCCTCTCACACCGTGATTGCAGTGTTCTTTGTCTTGGAGGCCTCCATTTGCAGAATCTGGATTCTAAGTAACACTTGCTTGTTTCTTCCAGTTTCTAGCACGGCCTTGAGAACGAATGTGTGAACTTCTAATTAAATGAATGTGTAAGAAAAGATCTTTTTCTAATCTTTCCATTTAAATATTCTTTTCAACAAAAGCTTCTTCTTTCCTAATAAGAATTGATGCCAGTACATGGCATCAGTTACAATTTGACTATTTTCTGCATTTGTAGAGACCGCGTTAGGTTTTGATTCTAGGCATCCTTTAAAAAATATAAAACCTGAAAAAGAGATGGGGAACTGATTTCTTGAAATTGCTAGTTTTCTGTTATTGGTTAATGGAATCAAACACAAGATGGCTGTGTTGATCTGAAAACCGGAGGAATGCTGCTTCAGTGAGAACAGGAGAGGGAAGAGGGCAGGACAGGGGAGGGAGGAGGGCCGGAAGGCACCAGGCAGCACGAGGGCTTCAGTTACCTGCAGGATGCATTGTGGCGTCATGGGGAGAGTACAGATTCTGGAGTCAACACACCGGACTGGAAGTTTGCGTATTAGTTGTGCCTCCTTGGACACTTAAGTTCTTTAAGCCTCAGTTTCCTAATATGTAAAATTGGTTTAATACCTCATAGTTGCTGAGAGTGTTAAGTGAGACAACAAATGATTTAGCATGTGTTACTTGTGTATTTCATGGTGTCTAGTGCATAGTGAGTACTCAGTAAATGTTTATTTCTCTCCCAGGGCAGAGGGAAAGTACTGGAAACAAAAAGTGTGAGGGAAATGCTAAGGAAAAAAGGAAGAAAACAATGGAAGATGAAGTTCATAAAGTGACTGGGGGTGGTGCTGATTTTGAGTATCTATTAACTACAGAAAGCTGGTATTGTCTAGGAAAATAGTTATCCTCCTTCTAGGCTCACAGGTAGATGGGTTGAAAGACCACTGGATTGGGGTTTAGGAGGCTTGGGTTTTAGGCTCAGCTCTCCCACTAAGTAGCATGGCCTTGGGCAAATCACTGAACCCCACTGGGCCTCTGATCCACCATTTATTAACTGAAGAGCTCATTTAGATGATCTCTTCCAGTCCTAAAATTCTTGATGAAATATTTAAGATGAAAATAACTGAGAATCAACCTATGTATTTCATCCAAATCTAAGTAGTGACCTTGTAAAGGTCAGGAATGAGTTTTAAGATGTTTTATTTATAAAGGAACTATTTACAACTGTGCAGTGCTCATATTATAAAAACAGTGAGGCAGTTACCCCTTCTAGGCCTGAAGGTGGAGTGGGGTGGGAGATACAGAAAGAGTCTTGTGGAGGCCGCTTCAAGAGGAACCATGACCTTGGGTCAAGGACATAGCCAACCCTAGGAGATCTCACAGAGTAGGGGCCAGGGGAACAAATCACTCCATCTCACTCTTCCTTCGGATCTCCTGCTGGGACTTCCAGTTGTTATTCTAAATCCAACTGGAAGGCTTAGGATAAAAGAACTTAATGTTAGGTCTTGGGGCAGGGAGCAGGGTAGTAGGCTGGGGAGTATATGTGGAGGGAACGTGGAAGACTTATGGTATAGATCTAGATTTACACTGGAGTCTTAAGTGAGAGCTTGTTTGCTAACAGAAGGACCCCAAGATGCTGCTGTTGCAACCAGCCTGTGGTTGCATAGAGCCTGTAGATGCGAACATACAGTCTTCACAAGACAAAGGCCCTTGATGTGCACTTCTCTCCACTCTGAACACATCCTGTCTATCCTAGTTTAGCACTAGTAAGAGCCCTTAAATGTTCATAGTATCAGAGAGCTCTGAAACACACAATCAGTCTGATCCCTGAGCCAACGATATGTAAAATATAGCTAGATGTTATATAAAGGATACAGAGCCTGCCATACCTCATCGAGAGTTCCACTCAAATTGCCCTAGAAACTAAAGAGGGAAGATATTTTGCCTCCAGAGAAGTAAGTTTTATTCTGATGCTCCGTATCTTTAGGGCATTTTCGGTTACCTTCAGGGAAAATAAATAATTGCCAGTAATTGAGGGCTGTCTGTGTGCCAGACGTTGTACGTACTTCACACGCGGAGTGAGATAAAAATTAGGCCACTCCCTTTTAAATCCTAGGAGGGGTCTGGTAAGACTTCTTGGGCAGATTTTTCTTATTAAGTGAAACATTGGAAAAATAAGAAGACCTGTTTGCTGTTCCTCAGTATAGCAGGGAAGATAAAAGAAAAATGTACATAGGGAGTCCAGTGGACTTTCTTGGAGGAAGGGGTATCAGAACTCTTCTTTCAGAGATTTGAAATTCGGGAAATGGGTCTTCAAGCTTTGCTATCAAGAAGGGGCCCTGTAGTGCGTTGAATAGTGTCCCCCCCCCAAATTCATGTTCACTGGAACCTCAGAACGTGAGCTTTGGCAATAGAGTCTTTGCAGGTATTAGTTAAGATGAGGTCGTCCTCACTCATGGGCCCTAAATCCAATGACTTATAAGAAGAAGAGAGAACTCACAGGAATAACAGAATGAAGAAAACATGTATAGATGGAGGTAGAGGTGGAGTGATGCAGCTGCAAATCAAAGAATACCAAAGATTGCTGGGAGCCACCAAAAGCTAGGAGGCATGAGGCAGTTTCTCCCTTACGGCCTCCAGAAGGAACCAGCCCTGCTGGCACCTTGATTTTATGCTTCTAGCCTCCTAAACTGTGAGAGAGTACATTTCTGTTGTTTTAAGCCACCCACTTTGTGATAATTTGTTATGGCAACCCCAGGAAACTAATATAAGCCCTAAGGCCTTGAAAAGGAGCTCCCGGAGGGGACATGGTAGCTGGGTTAGTGCCCAGGCCCAGATGCAAGAGTCTGAGGAAGGATTGGTTGCAGCAGAGTAACCTGTTAGCCCAAGAGTGAGACATCATTAGTCCTGGGCAGAAATTGGATCCAGCAATGCCATTACTGAGATGGTAAATAAGCGTCCATCAGAGAACACAGGAGTAGCCTTTATGTCATACCGTGTGACAGAAGCAGGTGCGTGGACCAACGGGCAGCTCCAGCTGTCTCTCTGATTAACCAAGATTTGTCCTCTTTGGACTGACTACGTCCTCAGCATTCTTGGACTACTTGGCATTGGAGATGAGTTAAGCAACAAGAGGGAGACATTGAACATCCAGTTGGTAAGAGCATCTGGGTGCTTGAGTTATTAACTCTAAATGAAAAGAGTCTTGGCCATGTGTTTATCCTGAGTTGGTGAAGCTGACCATGCTGCTTATACTTTATAACTTATGGGGTGGGTTAGATGTATTTATCATGTTTAGATTGTTTTGGAAACTTGGAGAGATTAGGTAACTGACTTACTGTCACACAGTCTAGATTTGAATTCAGAGCTTGTACTTTTAATGGCTGTACTTTCCCTCCTCCAAGACTCACTGGGAAGCTACTGGATCTTCATCGTCTCGTGTAGAAATGTGTCCAGCAGACCAGCATTGGAATCGGGTGGGAAGGGTGGTCCGTACCCCAAGCTCGAAGCAGGGTCCTGAGTGTGGGCATGAGTATGGTGGAAGCTAAGGAGGGTTGAATGGAGCTGGAAACCAGGTGTGGGGTGGGCAGACCGAAATGGAGCCTCAGAGATGGTGACAAGTTGACACCACAGGGTGGGGTTTCCTGGGTGAATCCAGATGTAGCAGCCAGCTAGCAAGCATGGCTCAAACAGGACTGGGTTGTCATGGAAACAGAGACAGATCCAAAGGCCAGAACCTGGAATCCAAACTAGGGCAGAGCGAGACAGTGACTGAAGCCACAGCTGGAGCAAAAAGGGAGCTCGCAAAGGGCCAGGGTGCACAGATTCCCTCTGAGTGCCTGTCTGCTGCTCTGACTGCCTTTGGTTCTGCTCAGTGCATTGGAGAGCTCTCTGGCCCTGGAGTGCCTTAAAGGCACTCTCATACTTCTGGCAAGCAAAAAAACTCTTCCATTACCTCTCCTTAACTGGTTTACTGGTTCCTGCTCAAATATATTCAGCGACAAGGTTCGGAGGTAATGGTTCTATCTTTAAACAGTTTAACTGTGATATAGTTTTGTTATATGGCACTAAAACCTGATTCTGAACCGACAGGGAGTGTTTTCTCTTTCTTCTGGGGGCCAGCCCTTAAATTGTTAGTCACAGAGACTGGCTGGAGGGATCTTAAAATTCTCAAGGCTTAAACAGCAGAAACTCTGATTCACTAAGTCCGAGACAGGGCCAGAGAGTCTGCATTTAGAAAGACTCCCAAGATGCCTGGGATGTGCAGCTAGAGTTGGAAACCACTCTTGTAGTTTCCTTCATTAAAATCCAGCAAACTAGTGAATATAACAGAAGAGGAGCAGACTCACAAATATAGAGAACAAACTAGTGGTTACCAGTTGCGGGGGGAGCGGCAATATAGGGGTGGGAGAGCGGGAGGTACAAATTATTGGGTGTAAGATAGGCTCAAGGATGTGTTGTGCAACACGGGGAATAGAGCCAGTATTTTGTAATAGCTGTAAGTGGAAAGCAACCTTTAAAAATTGTATACCAATTTTTAAAAACTCCTGTCAATTCTACCTGCCGAATTATTTCTATAAACAGCTGGCAAGGTTTGCCCTCCTCACCATGCTTGCCATCTTCTAGCCAGTTTTCATCATCGTCTACCTGTATTATTACACAGACTTCCCACTGGGCTTCCCATCTCCAGTTTTTCACCCTTTTAATCCAACCTCCCCACAGTTGCCAAAGTGCTCTTTTAAAACTACACGTATGAGCCTGGCGCTCCTTGCCTCCAATCCTGTGCTCACTGTCCACGGCAATGATAAGTGAAATAATACTAAAATAAATAGGCAACGAACGATGTATTAGGCCTTTGGCAGTGAGGCCTCTTCCTGCCTTCCTTCCCCCGCTGTGCCCCGGCCATGCGACACCATTTGAGGTTCTCTGATGCTTCCTGCTTTCTCAGCATCGTACCTTTGCATTCTTCCTTCAGCCAGGAATGTTCCTTTCCTTGGCTGATTTGTCCTTGTCCTGTTTGTCCTTCTACACTCAGCTTTGGTATGGCCTTCACAAATAAGCTAATCCCAGACTCTCCTGCACCACATAATTCGTTATGCAATATTTTGACTTGGCTATTCTGGTAAATTTTACCCTGAGGACTTTTTTTTTTTTTTTTTTTTTTTTTTTTTTGCGGTACGCAGGCTTCTCACTGCTGTGGCCTCTCCCGTTGCGGAGCACAGGCTCCGGACGCGCAGGCTCAGTGGCCATGGCTCACGGGCCCAGCCGCTCCGTGGCATGTGGGATCTTCCCTGACCGGGGCACGAACCCATGTCCCCTGCATCGGCAGGTGGACTCTCAACCACTGCACCACCAGAGAAGCCCACCCTGAGGACATTTTGATTCCAGGAACATTTTTATACACTATCATTTGATTTGAATTCACTTTGATGGAGCCTAAAAAAGTGAACCATTAAATTCTTGACTTAAAAGAATCCCAAGGAAAAACATTTATTCTTACTCCATTACTGACCTTTACAAGCATTGCTGACCTCCCCCTCTGGGGGTGGGGAGAGAGAGGGGATATGGTTTAGGGATGGGGTGAAGATGAGAGTGTGGACTGAAATAGAGTCAGAGATGGAGGATGGGTCCTTGATGGAGCAAGGATTGGGGTCAGGGTGAAGGGTCAGAGGCTCCTGCGAATATGGGAGTGTAACTTTTGTTACAACTTCTGCTTAGATACTTATAAAATGAAAAAAGAAAAAGGTATTTTGACATGCCTATTTTAAATTAGCCATGTGTTATGGGTTGAACTGTGTCCCCATCCCCCCAAAAGGTGTTGAAGTCCTAACCCCCAGTACCTGTGAATATGACCGTATTTGGAAATAGAGTCTTTGCATATGACCATGTTAAGATGAGGTCATTAGGGTGGGCCCTAGTCCAATATGACTATCCTTATAAAAAAGGGAAATTTAGCTACAGAGACAGCATACATAGAGGAGAGACTACATGGAGAGACACAGGGAGAACACCGTGTGAAGATGAAAACAGAGGTCAGGGTGATGTATCTACAAGCCAAGGAACACTAAGAATTGCTAGCAAATAACCAGAAGATAAGAGAGATTCATGGAACAGATTGTCCCTCACAGCCTTCAGAAAGAACCAACCCCGTGGACACCTTGATCTTGGACTTCTAGCCTCCGGAACTGTGAGACAATAAATTTCTGTTGTTTTAGTTGCCCGGTTTGTGGTCCTTCATTATAGCAGTCCCAGGAAACTAATACACCATGAAAAACAATTGTATCAAGAAGTCCTGGTCAAAACGTCCTGTTTCAGGGTGAGTTGCCTGTCCTCTGAACTCCCAGAGCATCATTACTCTGTATGTTAATGGACTGAAACTTGTCTATCTTGGGCACAAAGTTGTTAGCTCTCTAAGGTCAAAAGCTTGCTTTTTATTCTGCTTTTAGTACCCAATGTATTAAGCCTAAATAAGTTAGGAATAAGCAAACCATATGTGCTGAGGATGCTGCGAGGTTGAGATTAAATCGTTTCCCTGATTCTCAGAGTTATCAGGGTTGGGAATGAATTCTGCCTTGGTCTCTAGGCCATTTACTTCCCATTACACCATGAAGAGTGTTAGCAAATTTACCTCTAGTGTTTTCCTCTTCAGGCTAAACTTCCTCTGTTTCTCTAGCCTTGCCTTATGTTCACAGGTTTTCAAAGCCTTCATTATACTGGTTACTCTACTCTGGATAGACTTGATTTTAAATAGTGGCATCTAAACTGAACACAATCTTCCATCACCATTACCTCCTTTGATACAGACCCTGGGCTAGTACTCATTTACTTAAGTCTGTTTGCACATTCTGGCTAATTATGAGCTGCAACCTACCTCCCGTGCAATGCTTTTTCACACAGAAAGTTTATCCAAGTCTCCCTTTCCCTCACTCTCTATTCAATTTCTGCAAGTTTTGGACTCAAATATGCAACTTTTAATTAATTCTGTTAAATCTTGCTGTTTTCCCTAGTGTTCTGATTTGTTAACATAATTTTATATCTCAATATATTGTCTTAATTATATTAGCTTTCTCATTCAGTTTTGGGGCATCTGAAAATATGCTCGGGGTGTTATTTATGTTTTCAAATCACTGCTAAAAATGTTGAACAGTTGGACGCTTACCCAGTGGAGAAGATCTGGTTAATCATCAACTCTCTGCTTTGCTTTTTTTCTGTGTAGTCTGGGATCAAATTAACACAGATCTGGAAAGCAGAATAAAGACTTTTCAATATGATGCCAGCCAGCAGCTCTGTGCGCACACTTGGGTAGCAGATAGTAAGATTTTCGTGAGTTACAGATTTCTTCCTATCACAGCTGTTCTTCCCATCTCAGCTGGGCGTGTCTGGTTCCAGCAGCCTGGCAAGAGCCCCCTCCTTACCCAGCTGTGCTAATGCGACCTGGCAGAATGGTGGCTGTGTGTTCTCAAATTTTCCAGTTGTAGAAAATTTTGCCTAAACTTCCCATTTGCTTTCTTACCTTCAGTTAAAATCCTCTTGATGGGGATTTTAAATAGTAAATTAGCCAGCTTTTTCCAAACTCTGCTACCATCTCAGGTGTCAACTAATTGGTAGGGCATTTAGTTAACTTGGGATTTAAAGTAATCTAATAAAGAGTGGGCATTATGGAATTTGTTTTGGGTCCAATTTCAGTTCTGTTAGTGGACTGTGTGGCACCAGCTAAGTTATTTAGCCTCTCTGTACTTCAGTGTTCCCATCTGTGACAGAGGATCTTAATACTTGTTAGTATTAATGAGTTTTAAATTGAATTGGGGGGGTAAGTAAGTGCTCATCATAGGGGCTGGCACACAGGAGGCATTTAATAATCATTATCAACATCATTATTTTTTAAGCATAAAGCATTTACATCTTTTAAAAACACTAAGACTGAGAGGACTATACATGGAATACTTAAATTGTCCTTACCGTTACTAACATAAGAGCTTAATGCCCCTATCAATCTTGGCATGAACATGGGCTTATTGAAATTATTTCACACATCTAAGGAATGCCTTCAAATAAATGGAATGGTTCGCCTGATTACCCAGGTCCTTTCACTCTAAGCAGAACTGATTCACTCTTCTAGTACGCCTTGGAGATCTGTGAAATCCAAAAAAAAGGGAGCAATCTCAACAGAAAGCAGCCCAAATTTTCTAAAATAGAAGCTAAAAAATCCTCTACAAAGTCCTCAAAAGAATGAAGACAAATTCTGATGAGGTCCATCATGCACTATTAACTAAATAGGAATATTTCCTTAACATTTGTACATTTGACCACCATGCTCAATAAGGAGAGTATGAAAATTGTTCTTCCATGGAATTGACTTTTATAGTCCAGTTTTTTATTGTCTTAGCCTGCCTACTTGCTTTCACTCCTTTTCTTTTCCTGAAAATCTGGTTTTTCTCGTCAGATTAAGAAAGAACTGCAGTATAGTTTGGTAAACCCGTGTTTGCCCTGTGATATGATCACTATAATAATAACTGAAGTCAGCAGTCAAAATTCAGTTCACTTGAGTGAGTGTTTATCATACAACTTTTTATATGCAGGTGCCACACTAGGGCCTCTAGGGATTCAAGGATGACCAAGTGTTGGTTTCTGTCCTCAAAGCAATTACAAGTAAGGAGGGACAATTCCAGAAGAAATTGCATGAGCAAAAGCATAAGGGAGGCAGCAAGGACTGGCAAGATGTTCAGAGAATAGGGCTGGAGCAAATGATTTGTTTTGGGAAGAAGGAAGTTGCAAAAGGAAGGCTAGGGGACTGACTGTGAGCCCTTGGCTATAATTATTTTTCATGCTATTTTCTATTTGATAATTGATCTAATACATCAAGTGTCAGTTTTCTTTGAACAGAACACTGAAATAGTGGTGCTCAAGTGAGATGAAGTCAGTGTTAAATAGCTTTTGGTATGTGTATCTGTTAGTTCTGTCAGTATTAAATTTGCTTGTCTGACATATCATTTATTTATTAATTAGTGATGAAAGTGCTCTAAAACTTCTAATGAAAAGCTTCACAGATTGACAACTCCGTCTCTAAATTTAAAGTGCTTTTTCCCCTGTACCATTTGCTTCACATCTGTAAATCTTTAACCAACTCCAAGTAGATGGGTTACGTCATTTTATTTCCATTAGATAGAACTTGGAAGAAGTGATTGTGACCATGGACAGTTTGTAAGGACAAGACCGAGCTCTGATTTTTAGGAATAGTAGTTAGCCTTTGGTAGTTACTAAGAATATCTGAGATTACCAGTCCATAGGCAAAATAAAATCTTTATTAATAAGACAACATAAATGTTAAAATCCTAGAGAGAATGTGATAGGTGACATAGTGATTCCAGGGTCCAACCTGGGGTATCATTTATTATTCAACTGTTTGTTTACTTTCCTGTCTTCCTTCTCCCAGAGATGGTGATCCCTGTTCTCTGGGCTCTCTAGCACTTTGGATATAAGCCCTGGCAGCTTTTGGGATAGATAGCCTTCAGGCATTAGGTATTGCATTAGACACTTATCCTAAGATCAGAACTAACACCATCATATCTGTGAGATATCCCTGTCCACCTCTTTTTTTTTTTTTTTTCAAATCTCAAGTTAGACAAAAATATATGGTGAGAAGTAGAATGAGCTCTCTTTCACTAGTGGCCTACATAAGTCTGGTCCAAGTCCGTAATCTTTCCTTTTACTGATGAGTATAGGTTTTTAAGCTATCTACTCTAGCTTATAAGAATGGACACATTTCTTTTTCCCTTAAATCAACTTAACTCTGCATTTGAGCTCCCATCCTGTTGGGGCTGGTAGAAAATTTGATCGTTAGTATCATCTGCATTCTACACCACCAGGTTGTACACGATTCTGAGGCATTTTAGGCTGCACCAGAATATCAAGGAAGCTCCTCCTGTCTCACTGATAACCTCTGTGATGCCTGTTGTCCACAGTCCTTCCAAGTCTAACAACTGTGTTGCTTTTGTTCCAAACTTGGGGATCATTACTTTTGACTTAGGGCTCAGTGTCCCTGAGTGACTACATAGCAGTGGTCTGAGTTTCATTACCTTCTCAGCTTACTGCTATCGAGCAGGGCTCTTCTTGGGAGAGGTGTGCCTCTGTTATCCATATACTTCCCTTTACACTGTTCTCAAGTCATGGGTCTTTTTTGCCTTATCCTCTAAGACACTGGCATGATATCTTCAGTGAAGTCAGTCCTGTGATGTCTGCACAGCAAAACACTTGAATCGAGAGAGCTAAAGGATCTGGCTACCTGCTTGGTAACATGGAAAGAAAACGGAAGGGTGGTCTGATATGATTAAATATCAGTAAAATATCTTGCCTCATTCTCCCTGAAGGAAGTAGGATTCTTAGTGAGACCCACTTTCTCTTCTAAAATGTTTTCTTTACTGGGTTCCCTTACCTTCAATATTTTTTATACAGCCTCAGTGTTTTCAACATTTTGAAGCATTTTGAAGATCTGAAGTTTCAGATCTCTACTAAAAAAACATTGTCATTTCTCCCCCTAAATACCTTTCCTTGAATAATGATAATCGCACTATAATAGTTTATTTTAACTCCTCCGTTATGTGTGTGCCCATGCAATGTATTTCTAGAAAAGAAACAATTTTACATTAGTTGGTCATAAACACATATGTCATCCAGAGGAAGCAGGTGGGTGTGAGCAACCATTTTACTTCTTTCCTTTTCCTGTTGAGTTGCCACTTCTGAGTTAATCTTATTTGGATTTCTGCGAGTTCTTTCTCTCCGTGGTCTCTTCTACCCTGCACAAGTCCCAGTTCTGCTGGTGCAAAGAAAAACCAAGGTCATGGTAACCTTTGTTTTGTACTGGAATGGCTGTTATCAATTCTTATGGTTGCTGTGTTAGTCATTAGAATTTTTTCATCTCAATATTGGCAGGTGGTAGGATTACACTGTCTTAATTTTGTAGTTAGGCATGGCCATGACTTGTTTTGCTAATGAAATGTGAGCTAAAGTGATGTGTGTCACTTCCAGGGGTAACTTTACCAGCTAGTGCATGATTTTTGTTGCCCCGTGCCATGCTGTGGTTCATCAAGGAAATGTGTATTAAGATGGACCTCTGTTTAGTCTCAGTCCTCGAGTGACTATAATGAGCAGGATTCCGAGGTCGATTCACACTGGGCGTGAAAGAGGGAGTGAGAAACAGATCTGTGCTGTGTTTAGTCACTGAGATTTGGGGGTTGATTTTTACTGAAGCATAACTTAGCTCATACTGACTGACACAATTCTCTTTAATAGTGGATTAGCTGTTCTAGATTGTTAAGACCATCTAAGAGATACAAAATAAATGTCTTACTAATCTCCACACACTCTTTGGTTTAAAAAAAAACTTATGATGTCTTTGCTTCTTTCCTTGGTCTTTCAAAGCTCCCTTTCCATCTGAGCGACTGTGGATGGAATGAAAAGAAGTTGAGTGGGGTGGACAATCCCTTTGTGCCACAATGGGTCTGGGTGTTGGTAGTCTCCATTTTCCTCAAATCTTCATATTTCTCAAGTGATACATACATAGTTAAACACACATACTTTATTTCTCTCTTTTGATAAGTCATTTGATTATTCTAAGATTGAAACCTCAGGAATTCCAATGATCCAAGACCAAAACCAAGAGCATTTTCCCATACCAATGTGGTTGCTGTATCTGTGTTCAACAGAAACTTCAGGTCTAGAATGGCACACACAGCATGCTCTTCATTCAGTCTTATAAAATTATTAATGCCCTAATATGCACTATGGCCATGGCTAATCATAATCAGTGATAAGTGCTCTGAATAAAAAT
The DNA here is from genome assembly GCF_963455315.2 of Globicephala melas. Lineage (NCBI taxonomy): Eukaryota > Metazoa > Chordata > Mammalia > Artiodactyla > Delphinidae > Globicephala > Globicephala melas. The sequence goes on from NC_083323.1 coordinate 87,743,107, forward strand.
TGCAGGGGAAATATAAAGGCATGTATCAAGGAGAATTGATCTATTTGGGGGCATCAGGAAGGTGTTCTTGAGGAAGCAACATTGGAGTTGAGAGTTGAAAGATGAGTTGCATTTGGCCAAGAAAATGATGGGAGGGGGTTGGGAACCAAGAGTTTCTGCTGAGTAAGTAGTGCTATACTTATGAGGAATCTGAGGCTGGAGGAAGCAGGAAATATTGGAGAAAGAAAAAGAAGGCTTGTGTAAGGTGGAGCACAGAAGTGAGTGGATGGTATATGATCAGACTGAACAAGTAGCCAGGACCAAACTAATAGGGCCTGTATGCCAAGTTGAAGATCTGGTTATTATTTTAAAAGTTATGGAAATCCACTGAAAGATGGATATCTAAGGCTGGCTATTGATTGACACCATGAGATTTGGGCTTATGACTGGATTTAAGATTGTTCATTTATTTATTCATTCATTCAGCTTTCACGTGGGGATTACATAACAAGGTGTTGCATCAGCTGGGTTTACCTTTACAGAAGCCAGAGGAAGGGCAGGGGAATTGTCTCCAACAAGCTTAATCATCTGTAGCTTGCTTTGGTGTGGCAGCTAAAGTGTAGGGCATGGGATAGGGATGAGGTTATCTGAATTTATTGGACCAAGGCTAAGACAGACAATAGTAAGCCTTGTCTTTTTTTAACATCTTTATTGGAGTATAATTGCTTTACAATGATGTTTTAGTTTCTGCTTTATAACAAAGTGAATCAGCTATACATATACATATATCCCCATATCTCCTACCTCTTACATCTCCCTCCCACCGCCCCTATCCCACCCCTCTAGGGGGTCACAAAGCACCGCGCTGATCTCCCTGTGCTATATAAGCCTTATCTTTTAAATATATTCCCCCAGGGACAGGCTGTATCCTAAAATATTGATTCAATAAGCCAGACTAAGGCAGGGACTTTATATGTAATTGCAAGCAGAAAATATGTTTAGATGTGGATAGGTAGTAGTTTACAGAAGAAGGCCATATGTTTATTTATTTATTTTCCATTTTTATTGAGATATAATTGACATATAACATCATATAACTTGAAGGTGTACAATATAATAATTTGATGTATATATATATTGTGAAATAATCACCACAATAAGTTTAGTTAGTATTTATAACCTCACATAATTATAATTTTTGTTTTTACTTGTGATAAGAACTTTTAAGACCTACTCTTTTAGCACCTTTCAAATATACAATACAATATTGTTGACTATAGTCAGGTCACCACTTTATATTAAACTATATTGCCCAGGACTCATACAAGTTCTCCTTGATGTTTGGTAGCAGCTGGATCATAGTTTAACATAGTCTGAACTTAACCTCTGAGCTCTTATGGTAGGAAGCAATTCAACATTGTTAGGAATCTGAATTGAATGCCCTATAAATCATTTCCACATATGAGTCTCCGTTGTTCAAAACAAATCCATATTCATTCCAATGATTTCTCCTTCATTCTTTTCAAACTCCCAAGCAGAAAAGATTAGATTCAACTTTCCTCTCATAAATTACACAGTTTTAATTCAGTAAATTTGCATAAGCATCGAATACCAACTTCCTACAACTAGTTGAAAAAGACGTAGCATTTATGTATCACATTATCTATTCATAGATTTTCAAATTATAAATTATCTGACTTTTGTAGCATGTAACTATGAGAAAGGTCAGCTTCAAATCCCACAGCAAAGATAGAGCAAGAAGTGTTGTTCTACTTAATGAGCCTGAGATCCATGAATTAGAGCCCAAAGAAGGACGAGGAGAGTTGAGGAATGGAATAGAATTCCAGAGGAGCCAAATTTTAAACAAAGTAACCCTTTGGAGGAGTGTCTCAACATGAAGCCTTGTGTTAAGCACAAGGTCCAAGCCATCTGCTTATGTTCACTCCATAGCAAGCCTGATATTTGATATTCTGAATTGATGATAAATTCCTCTGGGACTCCGGGGAGCCTTGCCTGGAGATTGGATGGACTCAGGATGTTTAGTTGCATGTGCCTGGCAGAGTGAAGATGGGTTTATAGTTCCTGTCCTCTTACCTTCACTTTATTGCACTTCACTCCATTGCTTCTGCCCATCAGATGTTCTCATTCCTTTCTTCCTCATGCCTTTCATTTCCCCCATCAAATGTAAATTAATGGCCTTATTGTCTTTATTCAATCAATTTCCATCTTCTGAAATAATGTCTCTCCTTGTCTTCTAACCAGACATGGGTAACCATACCCATCCTTCTTGGACCTTCCTGAACTTTCTCTCCTTCAGAAGCCTTTTATGATTGTCATTCAGCCTTTTCCCCCCTTTTCCTTTTTCTCTGAATATCTATTGTTCTTATAATCAAAGCACAAAATTTCATGCCTAACTGTTCTGAATTTTTTTAAATGAGTTTTCTTGTATCTCTTCAATGAGCTATAAGCTTTCTTAAGACAGGGACCATGTCCTGTACACTTTTCACTTGTTGAACAGGTTTCAGCTGGGCATAAAGTAGGTACTAAAAAACTATTGACTAATTATATTGCTTTATCTTTTCTTCCTGTCAGGATTGTCCTGTATTATTTGAGGTATTTAGTTCAGCTGCTTTGGGGAAAATGTTACTGTTACAGCATGGGTCTTGCCAAATGCATTAAAATAAAATATGATGCAAATGAATTCTAGTAATATGGCAAGTGAATTCTAAGTTTTATCCATCATCAGTTTCCTAAGTATTCATTTCACTTATGTAAAATCACACCATTTTCTGAAATAATAATAATAATATATATATTTCAAGGTATAGGTGCTTTTCATGTCTATTTTAACAATGCACATTAAGATCACTTATGTAATCTACGTGGAGAAATAGATTTACAAAAAAATGTTGCCTTTAAAAAAAGAAGTCTAAAGAAGATAAATCCTTAGTTCTGTAGTATATTTAGGTTTTAACGTATATCTGCAATGATTACTAAGTTAATAAATAACTTTTATTATCTGTTTCAACATTTACTTTTATCATCTCCAGCTTTTATTGGTAAGTTCCATGAATTATTGACTTATGCTAAGCGAAATATTGGTTTGTTGACCATTGACAGGAAAACTAGATTTTTCTAAAATTCCTGATGGAATGAATTTAAGGATGTGAAAAATATGATATTAATTTAGTTCCTTTAAATAGGAAGACAGATGTTTGGTTACTTGAATGCTCTAAAACATATTTTCAAAGTAATGTGTGTTCATGTAGAAAATTCTAAAAATACAAAAAAAAAAAAAAAAAGCAATGAGCCTAATCTCTGAGATAATAACTATTAACATTTTAGTGTTCCTAGTTTTTTTAAACTCAACATTTTACCATAGACATAAAATATATTTGATATTTTTGTCCTTAGCTACATGGAAATAAAGATAAATGCAAATATTTATAAAATTTTTTAAACTTGTGAAAATGTGAGCACATTTTATTAACTTTATAAATTTTTGCTCTGGTGAGTTATAGTAAAAAGCTTAGCTTCTTGATTTGCAGAGCTTTAACTTTTACTATTATGTCTAGATGGAAAGTTGCTGATTCTGACCTTGAGGGCGATTAATTTTTTAAAAAATATTTTGAAGCCTTCTGGGTAAATTGTTTAGCACAAGCTAGAACGTATGCTCCAGTTAGAATTAGAGACACAGTGAATTTTCCCCTTCAAATTTTCAGTGAATTTTAAGTGTTTGAGAAACATGCCAGATTGACAGATTATGTTAACTCAGAAGACATCATAAACACTGATAAGTACAGAGAAAACCTACCTGCTTTGAGCACACTCAGAAATAACAGCAAGAACTTTTATAAAGCACAAAACACATATGGGGGAAGTGTATAAGGAAAAGACATTCACAAACAAAAAAGAATTAAGGTTAGTCAATTATATAAAAATTGTGGTATAGTAGACTACCGGTAATTCTTCTTGCTTATTATCGTGGAATGATCATGCATACAGTTTTGAGTAATTAACCCTTATTTTTGGAAATGTGTGCATGTGTTGGAGCTGGTTTAGAAACAAATGACAAATATTAACAACACCAGGAAAATTAGATGTCAGGATCCAATCATTTAGATTGATTGTATGTCTGCAGCATTTTGCCATTTAAGAGAAACTGCATAAGTGAAAGTGACTCAAACTCCAAACCATGTTGATATTATAAAGTAAGTCTCCAGAATCATATTTGTAGAACACCTCCTTCAACTGTGTGGGACTAATATAGTATAATAAGGCATTTTGCCAAAGTAGGTTTCTAAGATTTTCTTCTATCCCTGATGCTAGTCATCTGTGGTAGACACAACTGGTGGATCCATGTTGGTTCCAGAACTAAGGGGAGAAATTTACTCTCTCACTCATCCCATATTTATGAAACAGTTTGTTCAACAAGTATGACTGAATGAATGAATAAATGAGGAAAATAAACCCTTTAGATTACAGCAGAGTCATGCATGTGAAAGGGAAAGCTATGTGTAACTAGAAATAAAGCTCTGGTTGTGAAGGATACGGATCTCCTCAAGAATTATCCAAAAGTTGTTCTTGAGAAACTTTTAAAGACACCTGGACAAATTAGTAAAAAACACAGTACAGAGAGCAATTGTATAGAGGGAAATGAGTGAGATAATTTGATAAGCTTTAATTATATCCCAGCGCAGAGAAAAAGGTCTTTTCACAGCCCAGATTACAAGAGGAGCAGAGGAGAGGGTAGAGGCTCATTTTTGCAATCCTACTGCAATCACCCCTCATTTGGATCAAGATTGGCTTGGTCTCTACACAGAGCCCAGCTGTGTCTCCACCCACTGGGGGAAGAGGGGAGTCAAGACAATTATCCTGCTAATCTATCTAAAACAGACAAAATTGCAAAAACAGTTTTCTCATTTCTCCCCAAATTATCCAGATAAGGGGTCCAGCATGATTAAGTTTCTGGGGGAATCTTTCTCTCCCCTTCATTTTCCCTGTAATTCAGTCTGTTTCCTCCATTTCTGCAGCTGAAATTTGCCTACTGCTGAGTACTTTGAATTCTATACCTTTGCAATTTGGCCATGAGATCACTGTGTAGATCTGAGAAGTTCCATATCTCAAACACATGCGCACACACACTCACAAAATGGAGATCCATTCCCACAATAATTCTACTTTGATGCACTCTGTATTGTAGATGTGCCAAATGAAGAGCAGAAGCTTATATAAAATAGCCCAAGGTTTAGGGGAGCCTTAATCTTGTTTTTCTAAGTACATTCTCTGTTCTTTGACAGAACCATGTTGTATATTTCTCATTGTAACTTCCATAACACTTAACATGGTCTAGTCACGTAGCTGTTTTTTAATAAAGTATTTTTGACATTGAAATCTCAGTTTAGTGCTTGCTTAATGTGCTGTGAGTCTTTAAGCAGAGTCTTTAACATGTATGAAGCTGAGGTAGGGATGGTTGCATATTGTCTTAGTCTGTTTGGGTTGCTGTAACCAAATAACATGGCCTGGGTGGCTTATAAACAACAGAAATTTATTTCTCATAGTTCTGGAGGCTGGAAGTCCAAGATTAGGGTGCCAGCGTGGTACGGTTCTCCTGAGAACCCTCTTCCGGTGGCAGACTTCAGACTTCTCACTGTGTCCTCACATGGTGGAAGGAGCAAGGGAGTTCTCAGGGATCTCTCTTATAAGGGCACTAATCCCATTCATGAGGGCTCCACCCTCATGACCTCAGCACCTCCCAAAGGCCCCACCTCCTAATATCTTCACTTTGGGGACTAGGATTTCAACATATCAATTTTGGGTGGGGGGGAGGCACAAACACTGATATATAGCACATGGTTTTTAGGGAATGACTTGGCCTATTTTAATCTCTTCATGCTGTGGGGAGGGCAGCAGAGGCAGAGCCCGACTGAGAAATGGCAGCTCCTTGATGGTTGTAATAATTTAATGACTTTTTCAAATTACTTTTCTTTGAATGGTCCTTTAACTATTATTTTGAGAAGTAACTGAATAAGATGTCAGAGAAGGATAAAGAAAGAGAACTAGCTATGGCAGTTCTCAGCTTTTCTAAAATAATCCTCAGAAAGTCAGTTTTGGCCTGAAACTTGCATTCCCCTCTTAGCAAAAGAAAAAAACCAAAACACAAAAAACCCTGTGGTTAATCAGATATCGTTTCCTTAGAAGGGAGGCAGGGTTAGCAGGCTGTTACGATGTCTAGCCCTCTCTAACCTTCCACCTTCCGAGCTTATTCTTTCCATCTATAACCAGTTTTCTCTGAGAAGAATCCAGATAAAAACAAATTTCTTCATCTCATTCCTTTCCAGTGACATACGGTGACTTCAGAAGTGGGCAGTATGTACATTTGCCCAGCCTGGGAACTGGCTTAGGGCAGAATTTGTGATGTGAAAAGTTTGGATAAAACGTTTTGCTTCAGGACACGGCTGAGCCATGTGCTACAACATAATTGAAATATCCTTGACTCCATCTAAATTCCCTCTAACCTTTGGAGATGACTTTTTGGAGGTGTCCAATACAGAGATGAAAAATTGAAGCTGCTTGGATTGTAATTAATTTTTCCCTTCTTCCTGAGTTCTGCCTGGGAAAAGACTGACTTACTGAAAATTTGTATTCTAGACACTCTCCACGATGCATGTGGTTGGGGAAGCAGTGGCAGGTATACAATGTCCTAGGGCTTCTGGAGGTTAACTTCTCAGCAACATGTAGTCAGGAGCCACCAACCTAAAAGCCACAGACAAAGTTGCACTAAGCTTTCTTTAAGATTTTACATTGTTGACCCTTAATCATAATTCTGGTATTGAAATGTATTGGTCTGAATCTGCATTAGCATCCTCTGGGATTTAGAAGCAATTACATTTAAAAATGGAATTGTGGTCCACACGTAAATAGGAATGATCTTTAAAGCAAATTAAACAAAGGCTCTAATTACAAATCCATTTAATTTACAAACAGAATTAACCTTTGGTTCATTGGTAAATAAATATGCAGAGAAGCAATAATCCACAATTTAATAACATGAACAAAGTATTTCTTATAAGCTTCAGGGCTGATATTTGATCATAGTTTCTATATCACTTCACCTTTTGAATTTTAAAAGGGTTGAGAAGAAATTAGTATGAGGAGAGAAGAGAAGGAGTTCTAAGTTAGATTCTGGTTACTATTCCTTATTTATTATGTCTGGAGATTATTTACATACAAAAGACCTCTTTATGACAAAGCATGTTTACAATGGGCCACGAGTCCTGACTTGTAACATTCATTCTGTCTGGCTAAACTGTGAATCTGTTCATATAAAATAGGTTTTCTGGCCAAAGATTTTAGGAGTGTGTCAGTCAGAATGTAGCCAGAAACACATGGTGACCAAAAGTAGTGTTATGGCCTGAATTGTATTCCCCCGAATTCATATATTAAGGCTGTAACCCTCAGTACCTCAGAATGTGACTGTATTTAGAGATGGGGCCTTTAAAGAAGTAATTAAGTTAAAATGAGGCTGCGGGACTTCCCTGTGTGGCACAGCGGTTAAGAATCTGCCTGCCAATGCAGGGGACATGGGTTCGAGCCCTGGTCCAAGAAGATCCCACATGCCATGGAGCAGCTAAGCCTGTGAGCCACAACTACTGAGCCTGCAGTCTAGAGCCCACGAGCCACAACTACTGAGCCCGCATGGCACAACTACTGAAACCCACGCGTCTAGAGCCCGTGCTCCACAACAAGAGAAGCCACCACAATGAGAAGCCTGTACACCACAATGAAGAGTAGCCCCTGCTCACCACAACTGAAGAAAGCCCGTGCACAGCAATGAAGACCCAATGCAGCCAAAAAAAAAAAAAAAAGTGGCAATTATGGTAGGCCCTAACCTAATAAGGCTGATGTTCTAAAAAAAAAGAGAAAATTCGGACACATAGGAGAGTCCCCAGGGATGTGCACTCACAGAGAAAAGACCATGTGAAGAAGCTGCAAGAGGGCAGCCATCTACAAGCCAAGGAGAGAAGCCTCAGAAGAAACCAATCCTGCTGGCATCTTGATCTTGAACTTCCAGCCTCCAGGACTGTGAGAAAATAAATTCTGTTATTTAAGCCACCCAGTCTATAATATTTTGTTAAAGCAGCCCTAGCAAATTAATAAAAGAATTAAGGGAAGTAGAGGTTGTCTATAGAAATTAGAACTCACACAAATGTGAGACAGGGAGAGGAAGGAAGAACTGAAGAGGAGAATGAAAGATCAGAAAGACACTAATCACAATGGCCCAGAATGTGGGTTCTCAAAGTGATGTCTGGGGACACCCTGACATCCCTGAGACCTTTTCAGTGGTCATAAAGATCCTTTCAGGAAGTCTGCAAGGTCAAAAATATCTTAATAACAGTGCTGAGATGTATTTTCCTTTTTCTCTTTCAGTCTCTCATTAGTGTATGGTGGGGAATTTCAGAGGTTACATGGCTTGAGGTCATATTGAGATGGAATGTGTGTATTTTGTGTTTTAAAAAAGTCTCAGTTTTAATTTATAATATTTGTAGATATAACCCATGTATACTAAAACTCTTTGGGGTCTTCAGTAGTTTTTAGGAGTATAAAAGAATTCTAAGACCAAACAGTTTGGAAGCTCAAACATGAAGCTTTGGTGAAAATATGCAAGTTGGAGTTTGTAGGAGAATCCCAAAAGCTGTGTGTCTGGTAACTGGCATGGAATTGTGAAAGGGGAGCTCATGGAGAAGACTGTGGAAGCTGCTGCCTTCATCGGAACAGCAGTCAAGCATTTGGTAGTTGGCTTGGGACCCCCATCAGTGGGCAGGCCAGGAGTCAGGAAGACCACAGGAATCTGGACCTCTCTGGACTTCTCCACGTCTGTCTGTCACTGTGTCTGACTGCCATGGCTTGTTGAAAGTAATGGTCCCTGTTTCACTTCTGACTACTAAACTTTTTGCAAATTTCCCTCTTGGTCAACTCTAATCCAGAACATACTTAGTTCCAAGTCATAGATAAGAAAGGAATAAACTAATAGACAAAACATAGTTTAGCACACTCTATTCCTTTTTCAATTTAGCATTACATATACATTTTTAAACCATATTTAGCTTTCAAATAAAAACCATAGAAGAATCTTGCTTCTGTAATATGTGATGAAACTATCCCTTGTACAAACAAAAACATGGTAATCCTGCCTTCAAAAGAGAAAAGTCTCATGTACCATTTTATCCATATTTTGGGAATGTTCATTCCTCTTCTAACTGCCTCATTCTTCCCATTTGAGAAACTGTAATTAAATCCTGATATATAGTGCAAGTCATTATCAGTACTTTAAGTTAGATAGTAGGTAAATGGGAGAGGAAAATCTTGGTTCATCTCTATTTGAATATATTCATATCAAAGCAAGGAAAAAATATTTATAACCATTACAGTTCTAGTTTCTGCCACTGGTAACATGGTGGTATTTAAAAGTTCCCTCTTCTACTCCTCATTTCATATTGTCTTTGCCTTAGAAAGAATCTGAGCTGGCCAAGTTTCCCTATAATCCAGTGCATTAATCCCAAAAGATCTCTGACGTCAATAGTCTTGCTTGTATTGGGTTGTTGTGGTCCATGAACTTTTACCACAGTATGTGAGATGCTAAATGTCACTACAGAGAATTTTCTGGGTTCCAGGCATACTCCTCCTTGCTTACATAGTAGTAAGAGAAATCCAGTTTCCCCTTAATAGTCAGGGTCAACCACCCCAACCAGTGCAGTAACCCCCTTCTTTGCCTGTTATTTCAGTGGAATAAAGAGCCCAGGTGTCCAGATAGCAGTCTCAGCTTCCTGTTCAGTGAAACTATAGCTGTGTCCTCCGGTGGAAGCAGTCCTCCCTTGGGAACTAAGACTCCTAAAGCAGTTTAGCCCAAAAATGTGGAGATGAGGAAGTAAAAATTTTGCTAATGAATCAGTAAGTGTAATGGTGAGAGGAATTGCTCGCATATGTATTTCTTGATTCCCAGGTCATGAATTTTGGCTATGGTAGAAAGAGTATCATAGTTTGGACACTGAATCAGAGCATATATTGGCTCCTAAAAGCAATATCCCCACTCTAAAACCTGGCATGATAACTGAGTCTTCAGGCCATTCCACTATTCTATCAATCCAGCTGCTTCATAGTGATGGAGAACATGATGAGAGCAGTGAACCCCTTGATTAAGAGCCTAATACCACATTTCATTCACTGTGCAATGAGTCCTTTGGTTACAACTAATGCTATTTGGAATACTATGAGGGTGAATAAAGCATCTACGGAAACTAGTTTTGCCAAAAGTATGGAAGGCACGGCAAATCCACATGAAGAAATGAAGCAAATTGATGCCTCTTCCATGATGGGTCATATTCAGTTAATCAACGTACCTTCAGTTCTTCTTAGTTGCCATATTGAGGGCTCAGTGTTGGTTCCGGCGGATGGCAGATTATGGTCTCAGATTGACCTTGCTGAGTGAAAAATCATGTTGCTGAACCCTTGCGAATCTCCACTACTGTTGCTATTGCCATTTTGCGCAGGAGCCCATATGGCAATGACAGAAGTGACTGGAGAAAAAGTGACTGACCTTCACAATTGGGTCATGTTTTCTATCTGATTGGTAAGAGCCTTGTCTGCCAAAATTCCTTTTTGTGAGGAAAATTCCTTTTGTGAGCAGTTACATGAGGCACAAATATCCTCACACTATTTGCCAATTCTGAGAGGTCTGTCCAAATAACTTCCCCTGACCTTGTTGTCATCAATGTCACAATTGTGCTCTTTCCAAGTCTCCAGTCATCTAGAGAAATGGTTAGCCACTGATCATGAATGAGCGTAGATCCATACCTCTGGAAATCTTTCCTTCCAGGCAAAATGAATATATCCAGTTCTCTGCTCAAAGATCTGCCTGCTGGGACGGCTTCCTTTCACCACTGTCCATCCCTGAATGGGCTACAGTGCTCTAACCAGCCACTTGTAGGTTGCACCAGTATTTATATAAAACCAACTGTAGAGCAGGCTCACATTTTTCATTTATCAGCTACCTGGTCCCTATTTTCACAATTTTGGTGGTTTAGAAAATACCTAGTTCATGATGGGTAGCTCAGATGAATAGTTAATTGGTGGTTTATGTTCAAGAATTCAGTTTGTTTTAGGGCCCGTGAACAAGCTAGGGAGAATAGTTAAATGGAGAATAGTTATATGTAGAAGTGGATACAAAGATTAACTGCTTCAAAATACTGAAGACCTATATCGTGATTCGCCTATGATGACCAGCCACAGGCTTCCTACAGCATCCCTTTAAGCACCATTAGATCTATTGGATCATATGGACCAAACAGTAGAGCAACTTGCATGATAAGCTGCATCTGGTGCAGAGCCTTCTCTTCCTCTGGCTCCCACTCAAAACAGATAATTTTATAGATTACTTAGCAAACTAGTCAGAGCAGCCTGTGCAAATGATGTATGTACGTTGACTCCAAAATCTGAAAAGGCTCATTTGTTGTTGTACCTCTTTTTCAGTAACAGGAGGTACAAGATCAGCAACATGCCCATCTTAGAGGGCTTATCTCAACATGCCCCAGACCACTGAACCCCTAGAAATAATAGCAGGAGTTCAGGTCTGTGTTTATTTGCTCCAGGTGAAAAAGAATCACATCTGGAACAGCAGTTGCAATGGCAGCTGAAACCTGAATAAGTTTACAATAACCCATTGTTATTCCCTAAGATCCATTTATTTGCTGTACAGTCCAGAGAGGTGAGTTAAATGGGGATTTTGTAGGAATAATCATCCTTCATCCTTCAAGTCCTTGATGGTGACACTAATTTTTGTGATCCTTCTGAGAATGTGGTTTACTCTTTCTGTAGGTAGAGGCTGTTATAGAAGTTTTCACTTGCTCTTTCCTTTAATCATCCTTAGGGAATCAGTATGGTTATTGTATTAGTCTGTTAGGCATACCATAACATAACACCACAGACTAGGTGACTTAAACAGTAGGAATTTATTTTCTCACAGTTCTGGAGGCTGGATGTCCAAGATCAAGGTGTTGGTTTTGGTTGGTTTCTCCTGAAGGCTCCCTTCTTGACCTGCAGGTGGCCACCTTCTTGCTCTGTCCTCACATGGCCTTTCCTCTGTGTGCATGTCATCCCTGGTGTCTCTCTGTGTGTCCGAATCCCCTCTTCTTATAAGAATACCAGTCAGATTGGATTAGGGCCCTCTATAATGGCTTCATTTTAACTTAATCACCTCTTTAGAGGCTCTGTCTCTAAATACAGTCAAATTCTGATGTACAGGGGGTTAGGGCTTCAATAAAGGAATTTTGCAGGGGACACAGTTCAGTTCATAAGAGTTATTCTGTCAGTTACATTCTGGAACTAGGGAAGTAGCCATGGGGAATCACTGGGTCCACTTTGGGAGGAATCCAAGCCAGAATTCCCTCCACCTGATTTCTGTAATTCTGCACTCTGACTGGTAGACCATATTTGTGTTTGGGTCCCTTGGAATTCATGTTGGATGTGAGCTACTGAACAGAAATCTCTGAAAAATGTGGGAAATTACTTTGCCCAATGCACAGTATGCTGGAAAATGGTTAATTAGGTAAATGGCTGCTGGTCCCTTTAGGAAAATGTAAATGGAAGATTTACAGTACACATCTTAAAAGGGTAGCAGGGGATCTTCTTAAAGGGGACCTGGCCTTTTCTTCATCAGTGGACTCTGGGTCTGGGAAGAAACTGAAGTCTGGAAATTGGTTGAGGAGCCATAACTTTATGAAGGTGATTGAAGCCACACTTCTGCTCACCAGCACAAGACAAATCAAATTAAACTTCTGTAGTCTGCCCATCTCTTTCAGTCCTAGTGACGGCACGATTAATTCAAAGAACTTGGGGTGGGCCGTGGGGACTTTCTGATGGTTTAGCTTTGCTGCCATTACAATAAAATCCATTTCATACATATTTTTATTCCCCAGGTTTCCATCATTATAAACTGGCAAAATCTGATAATTGTTCTGGCATGTGTGGGACCTCTTACTGGGCCATGCTTTGTACTCAGTCTCCTGTGTCCTACTAGGATTTGAGGCTACTTATAAGTGTAGAAGCAATGAGAGGTCATGGAGGTGGGTCTTGAGCAAGATCATCATTCCCCTGCAAGGACCCGCCATCAGAACATGTCATCAGTCTCTTCAGATAAGGGAAGGCTACTCCCCTTGGAGGGGAGATGAAGAGCCGCTTCTGTTAGAAGGGGGAGTTCAGCAGAATTCAGGTGTTCAAGGTCCTCAGCTTCCTTCAATCTGCCCAGTCTTTCAGGACCCCATTATTTCCCCAATCAGCATCTTAACTTTAACATAAGGAACCTCTTAAAGCTATGAATTTAATTTACATTGTAATTCAGTCACCTGCAGATTCAGATTTGGGGTTTAGTTTTCAGAAAATAATCCTGTATATACAGGAGATGAGCATTTCCTTCAGGAGCATCATAAATGCTTTTTGCCTCCTTACCTGCATCATGATCAGGGACTTTTAAGCTCAGAGATGATCATTTTCTTTCTCCGAGCTCCATTGGTAGACAAAGAACTCCATAGTCTTTATTCTCTTTCTTTCCGCTATGATGTTTGACGGTTGCAGCAATTTGGTCATCCAAAGCCTTGACTTTTATAGGCACTCAATTGCTGGTGACTTCAGGTGACAATGTAAGTGACTTTTGCCACTGGATATCATGGACTATTATTGTCTCAATAAGAGCAACAAGGTCATTAATGCCTTTATATCTAATCAGACCAGAGGAAAAAAATGTCAGATTCCCCTCCCTATGACCCTGTTCTTCTGAAACCACATTCAGTACTAAACTGGGGCCATCAGCAGATGCTTAATAAACCAACCACTAAAATACCATGGGGTTGACCACAGAAATTAGAGTTTATATACATGCGGGAGGAGCCAGGAAGTTGGCAATCTGGATGAGAAGAATCAGGATCAGGAAAAGTAATACAAAAGCCAGAAGCTTTAGTGTTAATGTGTGGGTCAAAACTTGTGGGAAAATCCTCCAAGCGGAAAATCTGCCCAAGTATCTGCTTTAAGCAGAATTGCAAAAATGAATTACACTGAAGGGGAATGTAAAGGCGGAGCTGGTGGAGAGGTCTGCGGAAGCTGCCACCTCTATGGGAAATGCAGTCTAGTATTTGGTGGTTGGCTTGGGTTACTCTTGGCTGACACAGCCAGAAGCTGGGAAAAGAGCTTAAAGCTGGAGCCCTTTAGGCACTTTTACCACCTCTGTCACTGTGGCCAGCTTTAACCCAGGAGTTTATGGGAAGGGTATCCTGGGAGATGTCATCCCCAGCCTCAGAGGGAAGTGATAACACCACGTTGACAAAACACAATCTGGCATATAGACACAGTGGAATGCGGGTACTCTGTGACATAGTTTTACAAATTAACAAGTAATTTAGTATAATAGATATAGTGTAATATTTCTTTATTTTGCTCCCATTCATCAAAGTTATCAAGAAGAGCAACACCAATTATAATTTAGACTCCTCACTCCCTTATTTACTACAGGAACCTAGGGATTTTACTCAGTCCTTGAAAAAGAGATATCCATTGTGGTCAGCTGTGTGGCTGCTCTCAGTGGAGGGTCCATTTTATTCAGAGACAGGCATCTCAGTGCAAACTTTGACATGGGGCAATCATCTTCCTAGTGGCCATCTTTAGGCATCCCACACGTTTTTCCTATGTGAGTAACTGTTTGACTTTGGGGCAGTACTTAGCAGGAGTTCTGCTCTCTCTCTCTCTCTCTATTACAGGGAGCCTATAACTTCTCTTCCCCAGATTCATTCATGTCAAAAAGCTCCCTTCTCTACCCCTAGAACCTACAACCTCCAAAATGTCTTCTTTGGGGGAGAAATGCAGCCTCATTCTTCTGAGAGACATGACCTTCCAAAACAAAGGTCTATATAGAGCTGTCTACATAGTCTTCTCATTCCTACTGTCAACAACTCCCTTGATTTCCCCAAATTGGAAGGTTACTTTTCTTATCTGTGATTTAAAAAAAAAAAAGACATAAGTGAATTTCCCAGTCACTCTGCCTTTTAGCAAATAGTTATAAATATCTTGTCTGTTGACTAAATCAAGAAAGTCACTGTTTCAAATAGATTTCCTAGGATTTTTACATTTATTTCTTGCATACTAACTTCAGAAAAATTTGATTGGCTTTGATAACATTTGGAAAACTTTTAAAGGCTGTAAGAAAAACCTTTAAGTATGATGTATGGTTTGATCTTTGAGGATGAGTTTTCAAATTAGTGTACGTTTTGTAATTTGAAATGAATTTCAAAGATGTTTGATGGTAGATATTATGGAATTAAGTGATAATGTTGTGAAGACTTTAGTAAACAGAACCACTAGTTTGTGACTTGAAACCATACAGACTCTATTTTGATATAGGACATGCTATGTATGTAATTGTGTGTGTGTATGTGTGTGTGTGTGTCTGTGTGTGTGTATTTACCTTTGTGTTTACTCATATCAGTATAAGGGAAATTACCTGTTATGGAACAGCACTAAATCCACTCCTTATACTCTGGTTCACCACAGAGCAATCTTGTGTTTTGTCATTATTACCACAAAAGACTCTCTAGATTTGATTTCACTGTTGGGGAGTTTTATATCCTCGGGCTCTGAACAAAATGATAAATAAAAGAAAACAATGACAGATGTAGGACACAATATTACCTTCGATATTGACAGTGGCTTAGAGGATGTGGCTCTAGTTCTATTTAACAAAGCGACCTTACTAGTAGTGAACCCCAGAAATAGACAGGCTGATGCTAACAGATGCGTGCAATGTTGGACCAAGGCGGGCACACTGCCTTTACCCCCACCATAAGGCAGATGATTCTATGCTGTCTTAGGACGAGCTGCTTCCTAAAAAGGAAGAAAGACAGAGCTGGGCTCAGCACACGCAGGTTATTACTCCCAAATTCACCAATAAGTTGAATCTTTCCAACTCCCTTAAGGTGGAGTGATTAAGAATGAAACAGCTCCCTGACTTCAGACTATACTACAAAGCTACAGTAATCAAGACAGTATGGTACTGGCACAAAAACAGAAATATGGATCAATGGAACAGGATAGAAAGCCGGGAGGTAAACCCATGCACATATGGTCACCTTATCTTTGATAAAGGAGGCAAGAATATACAATGGAGAAAAGACAGCCTCTTCAATAAGAGGTGCTGGGAAAACTGGACAGCTACATGTAAAAAAAATGAAATTAGAACCCTCTCTAACACCCTACACAAAAATAAACTCAAAATGGATTAAAGACCTAAATGTAAGGCCAGGCACTATCAAACTCTTAGAGGAAAACATAGGCAGAACACTCAATGACATAAATCACAGCAAGATCCTTTTTAGCCCACTTCCTAGAGAAATGGAAATGAAAACAAAAATAAACAAATGGGACCTAATGAAACTTCAAAGCTTTTGCACAGCAAAGGAAACCATAAACAGACCAAAAGACAGCCCTCAGAATGGGAGAAAATATTTGCAAATGAATCAATGGACAAAGGATTAATCTCCAAAATATATAAACAGCTCATGCAGCTCAATATTAAAAAATCAACCCAATGCAAAAATGGGCAGAAATCCTAAATAGACACTTCTCCATAGAAGACATACAGATGGCCAAGAAGCACATGAAAAGCTGCCCAATATCACTAATTATTAGAGAAATGCAAATCAAAACTACCATGAGGTATCATCTCACACCAGTCAGAATGGCCATCATCAAAAAATGCAGAAACAACAAATGCTGGAGAGGGTGTGGAGAAAAGGGAACCCTCTTGCACTGTTGGTGGGAATGTGAATTGATATAGCCACTATGGAGAACAGTATGGACTTTCGTTAAAAAACTATAAATAGAACTACCGTATGACCCAGCAATTGCACTCCTGGGCATATACCCTGAGAAAACCATAATTCAAAAAGAATCATGTACCACAATGTTCATTGCAGCTCTATTTACAATAGCCAGGACATGGAAGCAACCTATGTGTCCATCAACAGATGAATGGATAAAGAAGATGTGGCACATATATATACAATGGAATATTACTCAGCCATAAAAAGAAATGAAATTAACTTATTTATAGTGAGGTGGATGGACCTAGAGTCTGTCATACAGAGTGAAGTAAGTCAGAAAGATAAAAACAAATACCGTATGCTAACACATATATATGGAATCTAAAAACAAACAAAAAATGGTCATGAAGAACCTAGGGGCAAGACGGGAATAAAGACACAGACCTACTAGAGAATGAACTTGAGGATACGGGGAGGGGGAAGGGTAAGCTGGCACAAAGTGAGTGAGTGGCGTAGACATATATACACTACCAAATGTAAAATAGATAGCTAGTGGGAAGCAGCCGCATAGCACAGGGAGATCAGCTCAGTGCTTTGTGACCACCTAGAGGGGTGGGATAGGGAGGGTGGGAGGGAGGGAGTCTCAAGAGGGAAGAGATATGGGGATATATGTATGTATAAATGATTCACTTTGTTATAAAGCAGAAACTAACACACCATTGTAAAGCAATTTTACTCCAATAAAGATGTTAAAAAAAAAAAAAAGAGTGAAGCTAGGCCAGGAACACTAACTGAGCAGTTCTCTTAACAAAGAAACCTAAGGAAAGGGGAAAAATTTTATCTCTTAATACTATCAGACTGAGAGGATTATAAAGGTAGCTATGACTCATCAAATTGCTTCAGTCTACACTTTTGCCTGATTCCTTTAGTCCCTGAGACTCTATTGGCTGCTAACCTGTGATTAAAATTCACTGGGAGCTGGTGGTAGTAGGCATGTGTATTTTGGAAATGGTTCCTAAATCTAAAATATCCTCTTGGACTTCCCTGGTGGTGCAGTGGTTAAGAATTCTCCTGCCAATGCAGGGGGCATGGGTTCAAGCCCTGGTTCAGGAAGATCCCACACTCTGCAGAGCAACTAAGCCCATGCGCCACAACTACTGAGCCTGTGCTGTAGAGCCTGCGAGCCACAACTACTGAAGCCCGCAGGCTTGAGCCTGTGCTCCACAACAAGAGAAGCCACCGCAATGAGAAGCCTGGGCGTTGAAACAAAGAGTAGCCCCCATTCACCACAACTAGAGAAAGCCCTCATGCAGCAATGAAGACCCAGCACAGCCATAAATAAATAAATAAAATAAATAAAATAAAATATCCCCTCATCCACCTTCTGTTAGAAACCACTGACTTAGATTGCAAATATGCCAATTTATCCTCCCCCATGGCTTTCATGAATCTTCAATTTCTGTTGGTCGTTTGGTTCTGACTCAACGCTTCATAGACCCTGCAGGTTTGCATATGTTCTACTTTTCTGGTCCTGGAGTTTCACCCAGGCCTCAAGCACACTGCTGTCCCTATGACAACCAAGCCTGAGGAGAATGGAAATGAGGCAAGAGCATGCTTATAGGAGAGTAGCTGCCTTCACGGCCAGCACTGATTGGGAACAGAACAGTTGGCAGCTGTAACACTCCACCTTCAGGTCAGCAGCTTGAGGCCCTGGGCTGCCACAAAACTGAAGAACTAATCTGGACAGGGCTGGAGGAAAGCAAGAAGGACAGGATGAAATGTCATGGGACATATGGGAAGGACATCTGTTTAGCGAACATTTGAATGTGTAGCAAAGAGTGTCTTGTTCAGGGCTCACAAACTGACTGATGCATTGGGAGGAAAATTGAATTTGATTCTTTTTATGACTTAGACTCTCCAGTTTGCTCTTTTCCCTGTCTTCCATTTGCCCTTTCTTTTTAAACTAGGCTGCAGTCCACATTGATATTATCTGTTCCAACCAGAAAGCATTTGAGTTTGTTGCCCCAGGTCTAGTGTGAACTTGAGATTTTTTGTTTTTTAAAACAATCCAAACTTTTGATCCTCAATCTGCAACCTTTTTTGGCTTCCTTGGGGAATGATCCTTAATTTCCTTATTGCTTAGTTCCTCCCTAAACTTCAATATAATCCTAAATGTTTGGGCAGTGAGGAGTCAAGTCAGTTACTAATTAGGATGGCACTATGGCTTTTAAATTCAAAGACTATAGTATGCTCTTATGGGCTGAACTGTGTGTCCCCCCCCCATCCCCTTGTTCTGTATGTTGAAGTCCTAACCCTCGATAACTCAGAATGTGACTCTGTTTGGAGACAGGGTCTTTAAAGAGGTGATTAAGTTAAAATGAGGCTGTTAGGGTGGGTCATAATCCAATCTGATTGGGTCTTTATAAGAGGAAATTTGGACACACATGGGTGTGCACACACAGAGGAAAGACTGTGTGGGGTCACGGTGAGAAGGCGGCTGTCTGCATTCCACGGGGAGAGGCCTCAGAAGAAACCAAGCTTGCTGGCATCTTGATCTTGAACTTTCAGCACCTAGAATGTGAAAAAATAATTTTCTGTTGTTTAAACCACCCAGTCTATGGTATTTTGTTATGGCAGCCCTAGCAAACTAATACCAACCATTTAACATAGGAACCTACTGCTGTGCATGTATCCTAGGGGAAGGGAAAGAGGGAGATTCTATTATTTTTCATACTTTTATCCTCAAAAAGCCTTATGTAACAGTGTCTCCACTTACACCAAACATCCTGACTTCTTTTTTTAGCACATGTCACTAAGCAGACCATATTCCAAGTCACACGTCTCCAGAGCCTCTTTTTTTTAAAGACTGATTTATTAAGATATATAACTACTAACTAAAGACAATCTAGTACTTTCACTGGTCTGCCTGTCACTCAGACCGAGTGGCCTAGATATAGTGCAGACCCGAGGGTCCCCAAAGATAACCTAGGTAAAAAGTAATCTAGGTCACCCTGCCTCATGGTTTCATTTCCTTTTTTCCCTATAGGTTCCTGGGCCCATATTGTGTCCAAAATGAATTAGAGGGATAAATACAGTCATATGGAAACTGTGGAAGCTGAACTTGTACAGCGTGACATAGGGGAAAGCTGAACAAACAGATTATAACTTTGATTGACATGGACAGTTATCTGGGCACCTTGGGTAAAAGCATTCCTATGTGCTGTTTAAGGCACCACAGCAGATTTCTAGCTGAAAATAATGTAATTGTTGATTTCAAAAAGAAAACTGTATTTCCTATTTCAACCTATCATTTCAGTTCCTTCATCTTCAAACATTCCTCTTCTTAAGATTATTTATTCACTTAGCAAACACTTTGAAAGCCTGGTATGGTTCTTGACATTAAAGATAGAAGAAAAATGTATGAGACCTATGACTTGCCCTCAAGAAATTACAGTCTAGACAGACATATAAACACATAATTGCAGTGACGTGTGTAAGCACACTTCAGCTTACACAGATGAATTTTGTGTAAGCAACAGCAAAAGGAAAACCACGTGGCATTCTTTGTAGAGAATGTTGTTGAAGTCCTCAATATGAAAGCCACGCTAGATGAAGGCCTAGGAAGACCTTCCTCTGAGGAACCACGGTGAATTCCACCCCCTCTTTCACTTTGATGGAAAGGAAATCCAGAACAAAATTTGTAACACAATTTTAGGAAATTCATAGTGAGGCTTGGTATCTGAGAACTCCTCCACCCTCTTTCACCACCCCCAACGCCCCCCCTCCCCCACTCAACACACACACACAGGGTCTAGGAAGAAGCAACTTGGACTAGGTTTTCTTCATTGTCAGAATTGTGTGAGAGGGCACGGTGTGTGTGGGTAGGGTGGGAGAATGTAAGTGGGGAACACTGGGTGGGGGAAGGGTTCATGGGAGGGAGAGTTAAGGAGCCAGGACCTTGGAAGGTCTGGTTTCTCATGCAGGATGAGAGAACCAGAACGAGAAGGTTGCGTTAAGGGCTTAATTTCTGACTTGAAGGCTCTTCCCCTGCCCCCCACCCAAATACAATCTCTAGAGCTTTGGAACCTTGGAGGGCATCCCTTCTGTAAAGAACTGTTTACGTTGTTGAGGCTAGTGTGTTTCCTTCAGGGAGAGACAAGGGCGGTGGCATTCATTACGGCAGAGAAGGGGTATCCTCCCAGTTCAGTGATGAGTGGCAGCCTCCTCTTAGGGATTCCCAGGCCGTGGGGAGCATCTTCCCAGAGTCCTTGCACAGCTGAGGAAACAAGGTCTGTCAACCCATAAAAAAAAAGTTCACAGCAAACTTTGTGGGATAGGAAAACCAAAGGCGCTTCTTTCATGGGCCAGGACCTTATGGCTTGACTAGAAACGTAAAAGTCTCCTCATGATACTAGCTTCTCATTATGCATTCCCCGTAATACTTCTCATTATGCATACATGTACCAGCTTCACATTTTTGTCATTTTACATTTAATACTTGTGCTACTCTTTACTTACTATTGCTGTGAATAAACTCATTTTGAAATTCTAAAAAATAGTTAACTTTGTTCTAAATAACTAGTACTTATGCAATCATAGGTTCTATGTGCTGTATTTTAAAATGTACGTAAAATACAAGTAAAATTTCAAACAAGTTAATTTGCATGTCACTTAAAATCTTCTCGAGTACCAGTTTGGGTAACACTATCATAATGTATTTATTAAAAACTTTTTTGATTATAAATTTAAGAAATGTGGTTTCCTGAGCTGCCTTAGTTCCTCTGTGGTGGCTAGTGATGGGAGCACATACAGGAAGGAAATATAGATACCAGTGTGATGCTGTCAGGATGGAATGTGGGGTCTCAGGGTAAGTCTTGTTGGCTTCCCACCAGTAGAAGCCCTTTCTGGAGTTGGAGGTCCTCTCTCATTGGATGATGACTCTTGTGCTCCTGATTCTCATGGCAACCCCTACCACAAGTCCCGGCTTATTCCTGTAATTGGGGGATTCTGCCATAGTGGAACTGGTCCAAGGAGATCATCCTTGATTTTTCTGACTTTAAGTGAAAAACCACAAATTTGTCACATTATCTGGAAGGACACACAAATTGGTGTTTCTAGGTACTGGGGCTGCCAGATAGACAGTTTTACATTTTCTGTATTTTTATGAAATTTTGGCCTACTTTTGACTATATTATTTCAGGCCTGCCTAGCAGAACTCACGCATAAATAGACAGCAAGGCTTGTTTTTGCCTGAATTACTATGGTGATTGGAAAACCTTTTCTCAGCTTTGGCTGGAGAGACAGGGTAAGAAGGGGAGGTTTGGAGTCAGTCCTGAGTAAATCCCTGTACTTTTTTCCATTCCTCAGACTCCCTCTGGCAGGATCCTTACCTTTGGTCTCTTTACCTGTGCCAGCCAACTTGCTTACAAAGAGAGCAGCTTCTGGGAGTGAAGTCTTTTTAAAAAGCTTTTAGAAGCAAAAATAGCCTGTTTCTTTTCTATGCGAACCCAGATTAATAGTTGATCTCTTTTTATACCATTTGCAAAGTTCAGTTGCACCTTTTTCAACAAATGTGGTCTGAACGAGCACAGCTTGCAGTGGCCTAGAATTGTCACATATGGAAAATAAACTGGAAAGGAAGTTCACTTAAGAAATGGAGAAGAAGCAGCGAGCAGTTCATTTTAGGACCATAATTGGCCAATGTTCCTTCCTGATGTGTGGCAGCAGGTTTTACTGTTGTACAGCAAAATCCACTGATACATTTCCCAGGAGATTTCATAGAGCTATTCCATGAGTGCCTTGCTAGCTACAATGCACGTTGAGAGTTGGCTGTTGAAGAAAGCCCAAGGTTTTGTACAGTAAGATTAAGTAGAGAACTAACATTTTCTGTGAGCTAAACAAGGGGAGACTTTCCTTTTGGAGCAAGTGCATTTTAACGGCAGAAGAGGAAGAATAACCGTGCGCGTTTATTTTTTCAACAGTAACACTGAAAAGATTCAAATCAGCTAAAAAGTGTTTGTCTTCCATTTGCATTTAGCCTTGTCTGTGCTGCTCTGTGAATTGGCCACATGCCCTGCATCACTTTTTTAAACTGATTTCATAGCCTGATGCTCTGGGATAACACTGCTTTCAGAGAAGTGGAGAGATTGAGTTTTTAATTCTGTATACAGCAGGAGCCTAACTCAGAAGGGGATGATACTCTCCCTCCACACCTTGACCTGCTGATCATAGTTGAAATGAAGTTGACAGACTCTGTGCTCCTGCATTAGAATTTTAGCCTCCGTCTTAGAGTACCTCATGTGTACAGCATGCTGCTTCTCCTGTGGGTTCTGAATCATTACATCATGTAATACAATCCTTAGAACAGTCTGAAACAGTGAACACTATTATCCCTTTTTTTTTTTAAACAAGGAAATAAGCATGGATATGTTAAGCAACTTGCTCAAAGTATCACAGCTTGGAAATACCTGCCTCTGAAACGTATTTTCCTTCCACACTGTTGCAAGCGTTGGTGGTGGAGTTCAAAGTACCACTGACCCCCAAATGTCTCTCGTCATGGGCAAACTGACCAGAAACTCTCCTTTAATCAAAAGAAAGGCTTTGTCCAAAATGAAAACAGATTCATAGATACAGTACAGAGAACAAATGAGTGGTTGCCGGAAGGGAGGGTAGTGGGGGCGAAATAGGTGATAGGGATTAAGCGGTACAAACTCCAGTTATATAATAAATAAGTCATGGGTATGTAATATATAGCATAAAGAATATGTAATATAGCATACAATAATACTGTAATAACTTTCTGTACAGGGACAGGTGGTTACTAGACTTACAGTGGTGATCCTTTCATAATGTATGCAAATGTCAAATCATTATGTAGTATACCTGAAATGAACCTAATATTGTATGTCAACTATATTTCAGTTAAAAAAATGAGACATTGTGTGAGGGAAAGGCGGTATATGGGAACTCTCTGTGCTATGTGCTCATTTTTTCCCTGTGAATCTAAAACTGTTTCAAAAAATAATTTTTTTTTATTGAAGTATAGTTCATTTACAATGTTATGTTAGTTTCAGGTGTACAGTAAAGTGATTCACTTATACATCTATATATAGTCTTTTTCAGATTCTTTTCCCTTATAGGTTATTATAAAATATTGACTATAGTTCTCTGTGCTAGACAGTAGGTCCTTGTTGTTTATCTATTTTATATATAGTAGTGTGTATATGTTAATCCCAAACTCCTAATATATCCCTCCCCTCCCCTTTCTCTTTGGTAACCATAAGTTTGTTTTCTATGTCTGTGAGTCTATTTCTGTTTGTAGGTAAGTTCATTTGTATCATTTTTTTTTTTAGATTCCACATATAAGTGATATCACATGACATTTATCTTTGTCTGTCGTACTTCACTTACTATGATATTCTCTAGGTCCATCCATGTTGCCACAAATTGTAATATTTCATTCTTTTTTAATGGCTGAATAATATTCCATTGTATATGTATACCACATCTTCTTTATCCATTCATCTGTTGATGGACACTTAGGTTGCTTCCATGTCTTGGCTATTGTAAATAGTGCTGCAATGAATGTTGGGGTGCAAGTATCTTTTCAAATTACAGTTTTCTCTAGATATATGCTCAGGAATGGAATTGCAGGATCATATTGTAATTCAAAAAATAAAGTCTTAATTTAAAAAAAAAAGGGCTTTGTCTTTAGCTGGTTCCTGAAGGCTCTGGAAGACACTTATGTCCAGTGTCTGTGGTTAGATTTAAGATAGTTCTCAAACTTGTTCTGGATGCAGACACCTAAAAGTCACTGTGCTTTTTCAGTGTAATAAATGAAATATGGATATATTAGTCTTCTACCTCTGAAATACCAGTTTTTGAGAAATGAGGGAAATAGAAGTCAAATATTAATTACCAACGTGGGAGGGAGGGAATAGTTAGGGAAACAGGAATGAAAAATTGGGACTTATCTGAACTTGTTTTACAGTTTTGTCTTTGGAAATATTTTTTCAGTACTGTTAAGAAGTTATTTTAGTCTATGTTTTTTAAAACGGTTATATATATTAATTAATTCAATTAGTAAAGTATGAGCTTAAAACCTTATAAGCTTTCACTAAAAAATATTCTTGATTCATAGGCAACTCTAGGTATGTTTCCACTATCAAACTGAGATGCACATCAGTGTAACTGTCTTTATGCATTAAACCCCAGCAAGATTAACGGTTTAAAAGAGAAATCTGGATACTCATTTTGCCAAGTTTTCAAGTCACACAGTCTATGTTGCAAAGAAGAATCTTTAAAAACACCTTTACTGAGATATAATTCTTCCACCATACAATTCACCCTTTTAAAGGGTACAATTCAATGATTTTCAATATATTCACTGAGCTGTGCAACCATCAACACAAAAATCTATGTTAACTGTGTATAACATTTATAGGATCATTTTTCTTGTTCACGAAGTACATAACTTAAAAGTTCCTTCAGTGAAGGTCTGTTGGTGGTAAGCTCCCTCAGTTTTTGTTCATTTGAAAATATCTTCATTTTACTCCCATTTTAAAATGATAGTTTTGCTGGATTTACAATTCTGGATTGACAGTTACATTCTCTTAGACTTTGAAGATAGTAATGCTCAGTCTTTGGCTTCCTTTGTTGCTAACAGTGTTAGTTATCAGTATAATTATCATTCCTAGTAAATGACCTGTCTTTTCTCTCCATCTGCTTCAAATTTTTTTTTCTTGTTTTCGGCATTCTGTAACCTTATAAAAAATGTCCCCATGTGGATCTCACTTATCTATCCTGTTTGGTGTATGTGGAACTTCTTGTATATATATCCTTTATCAATTCTGAAAATGTTTGCACTGATTGTGTCTTCAAACCTATCTCTTCTGCATTTTAAAATGTTCTCTCCTTCTGGGACTCAGTTGAATGCATGCTAGAATATCTCCTTTTTCTATTATTTCATACAATTCTTTTTTTCTTTCTGTACAGCACCCTAGGTAACGTCTTTAATCTTCCTTCCAGTTTACCATCTTGCTCTGTTCTGATGCCCCACTCATTCACTGAGACTCCATCTTCACCCTATTTATGTTTTATTTCTAAATGTTGATTCTCCCATAATTCTTTATGGTGATTTCTGATTGTTACTTCTTCCTTGATCATTTTTTTGGACCATACATTTTAAAAGATTGTAACATTTGTACATGTTCTTTTATGTGTTGGATCTAATAATTCTAAAGCTGAGTCTTTGATGCCCTAACACCGTTGTCTATCTTTTCTGCTCATCCTCACAGTGGATTCTATGGCCTCTTTTTTGGCCATTTTTGATTTTGAGGTCTCATTATTTTGAACTTAAGTCAAATTAGATCCTAAATTAGGGATACATTTCTGAAATTTATTTATTTGTTTATATATCTTACTGCCTGTATTCCTTGACAAGAATATAAGCTACTTGAGGTCAGGAACCCTATCTTGCTCACACTGTATTTCCAGTGCCTTGAACAAGGCCTGATATGTAGAAATTATTCCATCTCTGTGTATTCTCTCTTCCTCTCCTTCCCCCTACCCAACATGCATGCACACGCTCATACTTTGTCATACAGTTTCAGAGTTACCATTGATTCTAATTTAATAACTGCTAATCTAAATTCATTTGTTTGGTCATATACATATAGTGCACTCAGCTTCCAAGAAGGGAAAAAAAGTATGTGCCAAGTATTTTCAGGTCATATTTCCTTATATTTTTCTAATTTATTCCTCTGAGATGCTTACTTTAAATACAAGTCACTATTGGTTTGGGATCAATAGGGCTTGAAATTGCAAGCTAAACACTTTTGCCATCATGGCTGAAAAGGGGTAAATATAGTTGAGAATTCCTTACTTAATCCTGAAAATAATTTCATGTGTTTTCTGGAGAGACCTTTCTAAGTCACAATAAGTTGTTAAAAATCCTCAGCATAAATGAGGTAAGGCACAAACATTGGCTTTATTAAGGTTGCAATTATTTAAAATATGAAAAATGAATCTTACATTCTTGAAAAAATATTCTATGATTAAGTAGACTACTTCAGGAACACAGAGAAAACATAACCAAATTACTAATGCATTTATAAAACTGATATTTACCCAGGAATTTTTGTATTTTACCTGTAAAACAAAAGATTTATATTTTGAAACAGTCTTATCAGGCTCACGCTTAATTTGGAATTGAAAATTATAAACTATTTCTCACTCTGAAGTCTGAGCTTTGTATGCTAGATCTTCTTTAGGCATTTGTTAAACACCTACGCAGAGTAGTAAGTAGAGCCTCAGAAATTAAACATTTCTCTCAGTTTAGTTGCTTGCATACATAGGGCATTTGACAATAACCTCCACACTATAAAGTAGGCACTGATGTTCATTAAGGTCATAAAAGATAATGCTAATGAGAACCCTGGAATGAATCCCTTAAGAAAAATCTTTATGCCACTAGGGAAATGGTTTTAGGAAGTGAGTACTATGTACATTATTAATGAATGGTATGCTTACCATCAAAGCATGACTCATGGACTTCTAATCTGCTATCAGAAGAAACATTTACTTGGAACTGAAGTAGCTTTATGAAACGTTTTGAAGACCCTACAAGGATCACAAAAGACTTGGTGTTTCTGCCTTTTATTCCCTGAGAAATGTAAGGCCATCAGAAATTCTACTTCTTCACCAGCAACTGTGTGTTCTCTGCATTTCATCTGGTGAGAATGACTTTACTGGACCACTTTTAAGACAAGATATTTCAAGCCTTTGGAGAGCTTCCAGATCCCATGGGTACTCAACAGGAAGGGAGTCAGTGACTGAATTATCTGTGTCAGTGCTTCAGTTCTCTCTCATCCTCATTTTGGAGCTTCAGCTTCTAACACCCTTTCTGTTGTTTCTTCCCTTGTGCTTTATTCATTCTGACCCTCCGAGTACAGGTGATAAAGATAGACTGAAGTGTCTTCAACTCACACCAGGTGAACAATGTTTGAAGTAGTTGGCAAGAAGACATTCTGCATTTCTGAAAATATCAAGACTCTTGGGAAAGGTTTTAGCCTTGGAATAGTAGTGTAGGGGATCAGATTATGCTTGGTTTCATGAATAATGACATGCATAAGATACTAGCAAATATTCAGGAAATGCTTATTGAATGAAAGATTTATTGAATGAAGTTATTACACACTGAAAACAGGATGATGATATAACTGGCTTCTTTATATAAAGTAAATCATTTTCTTTGCTGTCAAATCATCTGAAGTGTCTTCCAGAATTTTATTCAGAGATTAAATCTGCAAACCGGAAGTTGAAAATGCCCTAAAAATTTTTTGTAAAGTGAAACAAGGAGCTAGTGTAGGTTGGCTTAAAAAATAAATGTACACCGAGTGAGTATCAAGTTTGTAGCTATACAAATGATTAATGAAATCGCTACCACAATAACACAGAACTGACCCTGGAGAATATCCAGGTAGACTTGATTACATTACATTTCCTTTATATAGTTCTCCAAACCCAGCTTGGCTTCCTTTATATTCAGATATTTTCCTCTGGATGAGATTCAGTTGTGCTTTTTGACTTGTCCTCACACTTGCCTGTTAGATTCCCTTAAAGGACCAAGGTCTCTTTCTTCAACACTTTCAGGCAAATGAATCTTTTCTAAAATATTAGTCTGTTGATAAAGTCTCCTTTACCCCTCTTTCTTTTGTGTTGAATGTAGTGAGGTCTTTCACTCTCTCCCTCTAAGTCCCTTCCCGTCCTTCTAAGGCACATAGAAATATGATACAGGCCAATTACCTTCCAACCAAATGTACTGGAAGAAATTGTTCAAAGCAAAATGTGCATGAAAAGAAGGATCATTATGAGTACTGACATCTACGGACCATGCTTAATGGTGAGCAAAGTAATGGAATTCATAAACGAAAATAAAAATTTTTTGATGTGGCATTTCAGTGGCAACTTCATTTGTAATTATGGGACATTAAAGGGTTTAATAATTATCACCATTATTAATAATAATGCCACCTGAACAACCAGTCACTCCAACCCAGTCATCTAGAAACATCATGGCAGCCTCTTACCTAATTATCACTTCAAGCTTTTATCCACAATACAAATTAATATGAATTTATCTACTTTTTAGGTTTTAGGGCAGGCAAGATGGCAAGTGCAGCATCACAAATTCTGTAAAAGATTAAAATTGCTAAACTTGTTTTTCATAACTAAAATAAAATTATTTTGTAACCAATCTTATATATACCTCTTAATGAAAAATCTCTCAGAATTTGGGATGATAAAATAATAATGATAACAACAACAACAATAATAATAGCAGCTTCTACTTGATGAATGCTTCATGTGTGTTAGGCACTAGGTTAAATGATTAACATACATTGTCTCATTTGTTTTTCTACTTACCAGCCCTTAAAGTAGGTATTATCTCCATTTTACAAGTGAAAATTGAGGTTTAGCGAGTTTAACTTGCCGAAGGCCACTTAGCTAATACGTAGAAGTATGGAAACCTCAGTCTGGGTCTGATGGCAAAATCTAGTCTTTTGGCCATGTTGCTATTCTGTGTGTGTGTGTGTGTGTGTGTGTGTGTGTGTGTGTGTGGTGTGTTTGCACGTGTGCACGTAGGGATTGTCCCTATACACAGCTCAATTGATCATGAAATACAATAAAAAGCTGTTACTGTTGGGATGCTTGCCATGGCTGGAACAGGCTTAAATCTAAAAGGCAGCTTTGGATACTGAGTCATTTTTTATGGGCACCATGTCTATGCCTGGGAAGGTGTCATCAACCACTTGATGATGCCAACTGTGATAACCAGTAATCACTAATTAGAACCTTTCCTCATGCATCCCTATTCGAGAATTTTAGAGATACAGACATATAATTCAGCTATTATGTTATTCACTTATGAAGAAATTTAACTGTTCCATCCATATATTTATGATTTATCAAACGTTTTCTGTATGCAGGTATTGTTTTAGTTTCTAAGAACTATTATTTTGTTATACTGATGAAAAATCTGATGTATAGACAGTTTAAGCAGGTTACCCTAAAGTGTACAGATTATAACTGGCAGAGCTGGGGTTGTAATCTGACCACTATACCACAGAGCCCATGACCTATTCCAGGGGACTCAGTGGTGAAAAAGATGCTGTAGCCCTCAAGAATGTAGAAGAGAAAGATATAAATAGCAGTTCTCAGCTTTAGTCCATGAATACTGATGAATTAATTTTCCAAATCAAAGCTTCAATATGCAATAGAAACTTCCAATAGGTTGTGAGGAAACTTTCTTCCTTGTGATTAATTTGTTTATTAATAGAGCCTTGAACTAATAAAGGGAAGGCTGACAACAGTGTCTGCTGAATTCCTGCCTTTAAGCTCAATGTGGCTTGAAATACTTCACCTGGATAATTCATATCAAAACAAGTACTTTCAAGCCAGAACTTCCCAGATATTTCGCTTAGAATAGTAGCCAATGAATAGCTAGTGTGTGTTGCTATTTTTCCAAATCTATTCTTCACTTACATGAGTGTAGATTAAAAAGGTTCACATAACCCTGATAAAATGAAGCTTGTCTGTCTTCTAACGAAATCTTTGAATCAAATACTCTCATGAGGTATCTTAGTGTGTTTGAGCTTCTGTAACAAAGTACCATAGACAAGGTGCTTATAAACAATGGAAATTTATTTCTCATGGGTCTGGAGGCTGAGAAGTCCAAGACCAAGGTGCTGGCAGATTTGATGTTTGATGAGGGCCTGCTTCCCAGTTCCTGTGTCCTCACATGGCAGAAGGGGTGAAGGAGTGTCTGGAGTCTCTTTAATGAGGGCACTAATCCCATCATAAAGGCTCAATCCTCATGACCTATTGACCTCCCAAAGGCCTCGCCTCCAAATACCATCCCATTGGGAATTTGTTTCCAACATAATGAATTTTGAGGGGACACAAACATTCAGTCTACATCATGAGGTCAAATAATAAATGAGGCAGTAAAAATGAAAGAAAAACCTACGAACTAAAAGTGAGAGTAGAGATCAAGATGTATAGTTTTGATGATTGGGTAAAGACAGAGTTTATTACTTCATTTATTTATTTTTAAACTCAAACTGTTCCACAAGGGATTTGAAGTGCTTATACAAAAAAAGATAAACAAGTATGTTAAAAACAACAAGATTTTAAAATAAAAATATTGAGTAAATATAAATTAGAAGATCAAGGCAAAATTATAGGCAGAATTAAGTAAAGAGTTTGAGGTAATGATGCATCTGAGTCCATTTTTAAATTGCTATATGTGAGAAGGTAAGAACTTATACTAAATTAACTACATTGGGTATCTCTGCCAGATGATTTGTCTGGGTAGATGCAGGCTTCATCAGGCATTCCAGTATAATTTGTTAGCATATGTGTGTGTTACAACATTGCTCTGAAAAGCACAAGCCTACTCATTCACAGAACAAAAGCTGGACAGACATAAAATCAAGAGATGATGTCACAGTCTTAGTTAAAACATCCATTCAGTCTCATTTATTTGTTTTACTTTCATAGACTGGGAATTTTCCATTGGAAACTGCATTGTGATTGACTGGAGTACATTAGCAACACAGACTTAATGAGCTACCATGCATTTGCCTGCATTAGACATTTCCTTGTCAGAAGGATTGGCAGTAGAGTGACTCAAGTGGGCTGCTTACTGGGTACCACCCACACTCCCCCACCTGCCGCACTGTGGCCAACAATTCTACCACCAGCCTGGCAGGACTTGGGAAGCCACCTGTGATCACTAACGGAAAGTACTTCATGTTCTTGCAGTACAATCAGCAGACAACTGTTTATTACTGTTGTTATCTTTATCATTATCATTATTTTTGAATGGAATATGGAAGGAGGAGGAGATGAGGAGGAGAACGAGGATAGGATGGAGATGGTAGATGTCACATGGAGAACAAAGAGGAGGAAAATAGCAGTGAGAGGGAAGAAGCACTTAACAAAGGAGAAATGAGAGAGAAAGAGAAAGACAAAGAATGAGAGTGAAACTGATGGGAAAGAAACAGGTTTGCGGAGGAGAACCAGAGACAGAATCAATGTGACGTCTTTCTTTGCCCTGATATGATCCCACTAATTCCCTGTGGATGCCAGCTTGTTCATTGCTGGGATGGTGGGGGAGGATAAGCAACAAGACATCAGAGGTCACTGTCTCCGTCCCTGTTCAGTAACTCCAGCCTCTAAGAACCTGTAGGCAGCTGTGGCCACTGTGGGAACAAAGCTCAGAGGGAAGGAGGAAGAGTCTCAGTTTCTTGGTGACTCATTCTGGCACTGACTTGGCCTTCTGAAAGTAATTTAGCTCTACTGAGCTGAACCTCATCATAATTAATAACAGGATACCTGTTTATAGAATAAGTTCAGTATTACCAACACAGTGCTGCCTGAGCGGGAGGCTGGGAAGAAGAGACAATGGCTGAAGAAAAAGAAAAGGAAAGCAAGAAAAAGGAGAGAGGACAATAATAGCTTCCAACATTCTTTAGGTTGTAGGGACCTTTTGGTGTGTGTGGGGGAGTGTTGTGGGCTCATATGTATAATGCAATTGAGATTTAATGGAACTAATACTTCAGTGCCTGTTAGGTACGAGACAGAGTACTGGATGCTTTTTCTATATAACTCATGTAATCTCTCCAACAGTCCTGGGCAGTAGCTGTTATTATCCTCCTTTAACTGAGGATAGGAAAATAGCTTGCTTGGTATAACAGGTTTGAACTGAGGTCTACAGGATTTGAATCCTGATAAATGTTTTTAACTTCAAAATAATTGTAAAATCTGGGTTATACTTTAAAAAGCCGTGGCTTACACACACACACACACACACACACATATATATATATTTATTTATTTTTACATCTTTATTGGAGTATAATTGCTTTACAATGGTGTGTTAGTTTCTGCTTTATAAAAAAGTGAATCAGTTATACATACACATATGTTCCCATATCTCTTCCCTCTTGCGTCTCCCTCCCTCCCACCCTCCCCATCCCTCCCCTCCAGGCGGTCACAAAGCACCGAGCTGATCTCCCTGTGCTATGCGGCTGCTTCCCACTAGCTATTTACCTTACGTTTGGTAGTATATATATGTCCATGCCTCTCTCTCGCTTTGTCACAGCTTACCCTTCCCCCTCCCCATATCCTTAAGTCCATTCTCTAGTAGGTCTGTGTCTATTCCTGTCTTACCCCTAGGTTCTTCATGACATTTTTTTTTCTTAGATTCCATATATGTGTTAGCATACGGTATTTGTCTTTCTCTTTCTGACTTACTTCACTCTGTATGACAGACTCTAGGTCTATCCACCTCATTACAAATAGCTCAATTCCATTTCTTTTTATGGATGAGTAATATTCCATTGTATGTATTACATATATATTTAAAAGCAAGTAAACTTTCTGCCAGAGTCATTGCCTCTCTTTTCCAGTGTCTAAATTTGTCTTAAAATCCCAATGTATCAGACTATCTTTCAGCTTCAGAAAATACTCAAGGATTTTGTGGTGGGAAGAAAATGGAAGGAAATGAACTCTGAACTCAGAAACCTGACCTCAGATTTTATTCTCACAGTTAGATGATCTTAGGAATCTGTAAAATAGGATTAATATTAGGCTTTTTTTTTTTTTTTTTTTTTTAGGATGAATGAGTTATGGGGACATGCCTAGAATAGAGCTTTCCCCTTAGAGGGCACTGAATTGTTGGTTTCCTTTCTTGACATTTTAGATAGAATTCATTTGTTCCAGAATTTTCCAGACTATGCTCCACAGAAGATTAGGGGTTCTGAGAGATGTGATTAATGTTCTTCATTAAAACATTTTTAATGGTCAGATATGTTGGCATCAAGTAAATCACTGTTTTTCCTTTATTCTTATGACCCCCTCCCCAAATATTCCACCACATAGGGCTCAGTGTATTAAGACACTAAATGTAAATTAAAAATTAAAGCCATTTAGAAGAAAATACAGAAAAAATATTTATATGATCTTTTGATAGTGAGGATTTCTTTAAAAAGACACAAAAACTCAAAACATGAAGGAAAGAATTTTGACATTATGACTATATTTTGACTATATTGACTATACAAAAGACTTTATTAAAAAATCATATACCAGCTATAGAGCTTATTGGCAAGATGGCGGAGTAGAAGGATGTGCTCTCACTCCCTCTTGCGAGAACACTGGAATCACAACTAACTCCTGAACAATCATCAACAGGAAGACCTGTAACTCACCAAAAAAGATACCCCACATCCAAAGACAAAGGAGAAGCCACAATGAGACAGTATGAGGGGCACAATCACAATAAAATCAAATCCCATAACTGCGGGGTGGGTGACTCACAGACTGGACAACACTTATACCACAGAAGTCCACCCACTGGAGTGAAGGTTCTGAGCCCCACAACAGGCTTCCCAAACTCGGGGTCCGGCAACGAGAGGAGGAATTCCTAGAGAATCAGACTTGGGAGTCTAGTGGGATTTGACTGCAGGACATTAACAAGACTGGGGGAAACAGAGACTCCACTCTTGGAGGGCACACACAAAGTACTGTGTGTATCGGGACCCAGGGGAAGGAGCAGTGACCCCATAGGAGACTTAACCAGACCTACCTGCTAGCCTTGGAAGGTCTCCTGCAGAGGTGGGGGAGGCTGTGGCTCACCGTGAGGACAAGGACACTGGCAGCAGAAGTTCTGGGAAGTACTCCTTGGCGTGAGCCCTCCCAGAGTCCGCCATTAGCCCCCAAAAAGAGCCCAGGTAGGCTTCAGTGTTGGGTTGCCTCAGGCCAAACAACCAAAAGGGAGAAAACCCAGCCCCACCCGTCAGTAGATAAGCGGATTAAAGTTTTACTGAGCTCTGCCCACCAGAGCAACAGCCAGCTCTACCCACCACCAGTCCCTCCCATCAAGAAACTTGCACAAGCCTCTTACATAGCCTCATCCACCAGAGGGCAGACAGCAGAAGCAAGAAGAACCACAATCCTGCAGCCTGTGGATGAAAAACCACATTCACAAAAAGATAGACAAGATGAAAAGGCAGAGGGCTATGTACCAGATGAAGAAACAAGATAAAACCCCAGAAAAACAACTAAATGAAGTGGAGATAGGCAACCTTCCAGAAAAAGAATCCAGAATAATGATAGTGAAGATGATCCAGGACCTCGGAAAAAGAATGGAGGCAAAGATGGAGAAGATGCAAAAAATGTTTAACAAAGACCTAGAAGAATTAAAGAACAAGCAAACAGATGAACAATACAATAACTGAAATGCATACTACAGTAGAAGGAATCAATAGCAGAATAACTGAGGCAGAAGAATGGATAAGTGACCTGGAAGACAGAATGGTGGAATTCACTGCTGCGGAACAAAATAAAGAAAAAAGAATGAAAAGCAATGAAGACAGCCTAAGAGACCTCTGGGGAAACATTAAACGCAACAACATTTGCATTATAGGGGTCCCAGAAGGAGAAGAGAGAGAGAAAAAGGACCCGAGAAAATATTTGAAGACATTATAGTCGAAAACTTCCCTAACATGGGAAAGGAAATAGCCATCCAAGTCTGGGAGCACAGAGAGTCCCATACAGGATAAACCCAAGGAGAAACACACTGAGACACATAGTAATCAAATTGGCAAAAATTAAAGACAAAGAAAAATTATTGAAAGCAGCAAGGGAAATATGACAAATAACATACAAGGGAACTCCCATAAGCTTAACAGCTGATTTCTGAGCAGAAATTCTACAGGCCAGAAGGGAGTGGCATGATATACTTAAAGTGATGAGAGGGAAGAATGTATAACCAAGATTACTCTACCCGGCAAGCATCTCATTCAGATTCGATGGAGAAATCAAAAGCTTTACAGACAAGCAAAAGCTAAGAGAATTCAGCACCACCAAGCCAGCTCTACAACAAATGCTAAAAGAACTTCTCTAAGTGGAAAGCACAGGAGAAGAAAAGGACCTACAATGACAGACCCAAAACAATTAAGAGAATGGTAATATGAACATACACATCGATAATTACCTTAAACGTGAAGGATTAAATGCTCCAACAAAAAGACACAGGCTTGCTGAATGGATACAAAAACAAGACCCATATATATGCTGTCTACAAGAGAAACACTTCAGACCTGGGAACACATATAGAGTGAAAGTGAGGGGATGGAAAAAGATATTCCATGCAAATGGAAATCAAGAGAAAGCTGGAGTAGCAATACAGATATCCTATAAAATAGACTTTAAAATAAAGAATGTTACAAGAGACAAGGAAGGGCACTACATAATGATCAAGGGATCAATACAAGAAGATAGAACAATTATAAATATATATGTACCCAACGTAGGAGCACCTGAATACATAAGGCAACTGCTAACAGCTATAAAAGAGGAAATCGACAGTAACACAATAATAATGGGGGACTTTAACACCCCACATACACCAATGGAGAGATCATCCAAACAGAAAATTAATAAGGAAACACAAGCTTTAAATGACACAATAGACCAGAGAGACTTAATTTATATGTATAGGACATTACATCCAAAAATAGCAAATTACATTTTCTTCTCAAGTGCGCATGGAACGTTCTCCAGGATAGATCACATCTTGGGTCACAAGTCAAGCCTCAGTAAATTTAAGAAAATTGAAATCATATCAAACATCTTTTCTGACCACAACGCTATGAGATTAGAAATCAATTACAGGGAAAAAAACGTAAAAAACACAAACACATGGAGGCTAAACAGTACATTACTCAATAACCAAGAGATCACTGAAGAAATCAAAAGGAAATCAAAAAATACCTAGAGACAAATGACAATGAAAACACGATGATCCAAAACCTATAGGATGCAACAAAAGCAGTTTTAAGAGGGAAGTTTATAGCTATACAAGACTACCTCAAGAAACAAGAAAAATATCACATAAAATATCTAAGCTTACACCTAAAGGAAGAAGAGAAAAACCAAACAAAACCCAAAGTTAGCAGAAGGAAAGAAATCCTAAAGATTAGAGCAGAAGTAAATGAAATAGAAACAAATAAAACAGTAGCAAATATCAGTAAGACTAAAAGCTGGTTCCTTGAGACGATAAACAAAATTGATAAACCATTAGCCAGACCCATCAAGGAAAAGAGGGAGAGGACTCAAATCAATAAAATTAGAAATGAAAAAGGAGAAGTTACAACAGACACCGCAGAAATACACAGCATCCTAAGAGACTACTACAAGCAACTCTATGCCAATAAAATGGACAACCTGGAAGAAGTGGACAAATTCTTAGAGAGATATAACCTTCCAAGACTGAACCAAGAAGAAATAGAAAATATGAACAGACCAATCACAAGTAATGAAATTGAAACTATGATTAAAAATCTTCCAACCAACAAAAGTCCAGGACCAGATCGCTTCACAGGTGAATTCTATCAAACATTTAGAGAAGAGCTAACAGCCATCCTTCTCAAACTCTTCCAAAAAATTGCAGAGGAAGGAACACTCCCAATCTCATTCTATGAGGCCACCATCACCCTGATACCAAAACCAGACAAAGATACTACAAACAAAGAAAATTACAGACAGACCAGTATCACTGATGAATATAGATGCAAAAATCCTCAACAAAATACTAGCCAGCAGAATCCAACAACACATTAAAAGGATCATACACCATGATCAGGTGGGATTTATCCCAGGAATGCAAGGATTCTTCAGTATATGCAACTCAATCCATGTGATGCACCATATTAACAAATTGAAGTCTCCAGAAAGTGGGCATTGCAGGAACCTACCTCAACATAATGAAGGCCATATACAGCAAACCCACAGCAAACAGCATTCTCAATGGTGAAAAACTGAAAGCATTTCCTCTAAGATCAGGAACAAGACAAGGATGTACCCTCTCACAACTATTATTTAACATATTTTTGGAAGTTCTAGCCACGACAATCAGAGAAGAAAAAGAAATAAAACTAATACAAATTGGAAAAGAAGAAGTAAAACTGTCACTGTTTGCAGATGACATGATACTACACGTAGAGAATCCTAAAGATGCCACCAGAAAAATTCCTAGAGCTAATCAATGCATTTGGTAAAGTGGCAGGATACAAAATTAATGCACAGAAATCCCTTACATTTCTATACACTAATGATGAAAAATCTGAAAGAGAAATTAAGGAAAGACTCCCATATACCATTGCAACAAAAAGAATAAAATATCTAGGAATATACCTACCTAGGGAAACAAAAGATCTGTATGCAGAGAACTATAAGACACTGATGAAAGAAATTAAAGATGATACCAACAGATGGAGAGCTATACCATGTTCTTGGATTGGAAGAATCAATATTGTGAAAATGACTGTACTACCCAAAGCAATCTACAGATTCAATACAATCCCTATGAAATTACCAATGGCATTTTTTTCAGGACTAGAGCAAAAATCTTAAAGTTTGTATGGAAACACAAAATACTCTGAATAGCCAAAGCAGTCTTGAGGGAAAAAAGCAGCTGGAGGAATCAGACTCTGTGACTTCAGACTATACTACAAAGCCACAGTAATCAAGATAGTATTGTACCTGCACAAAAACAGAAATATAGTTCAACAGAGCAGGATAGAAAGCCCAGAGGTAAATCCACGCACCTATGGTCAACTAACCTATGACAAAGGAGGCAAGGATATACAATAGAGAATAGACAGCCTCTTCAATAAGTGGTGCTGGGAAAACTGGACAGCTACATGTAAAAGAATGAAATTAGAACACTCCCTAACACCATACACAAAAATAAACTCAAAATGGATTAGAGACCTAAATGTAAGACTGTTCACTATAAAAGTCGTAGAGGAAAACATAGGAAGAACCCTCTTTGCCATAAATCACAGTAAGATATTTTTTGATCCACCTCCTAGCATAATGGAAATAAAAACAAAAATAAACAAATGGGACTTAATGAAACTTAAAAGCTTTTGTAAAGCAAAGGAAACTAAAAACAAGATGAAAAGACAACCCTCAGAATGGGAGAAAATATTTGCAAATGAATCAATGGACAAAGGATTAATCTCCATAATATATGAACAGCTCATGCAGCTCAATATTAAAAAAAAAAACAAGCAACCTAATCCAAAAATGGGCAGAAGACCTAAATAAACATTTCTCCAAAGAAGACATGCAGATGGCCAAGAAGCACATGAAAAGCAGCTCAACATCACTAATGATTAGAGAAATGCAAATCAAAACTACCATGAGGCATCACCTCACACCAGTTAGAATGGGCATCATCAGAAAATCTACAAACAACAAATGCTGGAGAGGGTGTGGAGAAAAGGGAACCCTCTTGCACTGTTGCTAGGAATGTAAATTGATACAGCTACTATGGAGAACAGTATGGAGGTTTCTTAAAAAACTAAAAATAGAATTACCATATGATCCAGCAATCCCAGTACTGGCATATACCCAGAGAAAACCGTAATTCAAAAAGACACATGGGGGCTTCCCTGGTGGCGCAGTGGTTGAGAGTCCGCCTGCCGATGTAGGGAACGTGGGTTCGTGCCCTGGTCCGGGAAGATCCCACATGCCATGGAGCGGCTGGACCCGTGAGCCATGGCCGCTGAGCCTGCACGTCTGGAGCCTGTGCTCTGCAACGGGAGAGGCCAGAACAGTGAGAGGCCTGCATACTGCAAAAAAAAAAAAAAAAAAAAAAAAGACACATGGACCCCAATGTTTATTGCAGCAGTATTTACAATAGCCAGGTCATGGAAGCAACGTAAATGCCCATCAACAGACGAATGGTTAAAGAAGATGTGGTACATATATACAATGGAATATTACTTAGCCATAAAAAGGAACGAAATTGGGGTATTTGTAGAGATGTGGTGGATATAGAGACTGTCATACAGAGTGAAGTAAGGCAGAAAGAGAACAAATATCGTATATTAATTCATATATATGGATCCTAGAAAAATGGTACAGATGAACCAGTTTGCAGGGCAGAAATTGAGACCCAGATGTAGAGAACAAACGTATGGACACCAAGTGGGGAAAGCAACGAGGGGTGGTGGTGATGGTGTGATGAATTGGGCGATTGGGATTGACATGTATATGCTGATGTGTATAAAATGGATGACTAATAAGAAGCTGATGTATAAAATAATAAATGAAATTCAAAAATTAAAAAAAATCATATACCCGCTGTAGACTATAAGAAGGTATTCAAATGCATTTAACCAATAAAGCATTATTATCTGAACATATAAGTATTCTTACATTTTAGTAAGAAAAATGCAAACAGTGCAATAGAAAAATAAGCAAAGGGTGTAAATTGACAATTCACAAAGGAGAAGTTACATGGCCAGGAACATTAAAAAAAAGCACAACTTCATTGGTAATTGAGGAAATGCCAACTATTAGAAAGATACTTCACATTGACGAAATTCACAAAAATTGAAAAGGTTGACAATACACACCTTTTCATTGTCAGTTATTACTTCCACTACATTTCTTCATTTATGCTAGAAGTTCTAGCCAGCACAACAACATACCTCAACACACAAACATATGAGATAAACCGCATAAGGATGGCAAACAAGACACAAAAGTGTCATTATTTATAAAGAGTGGAATATTTACCAAGAAAATCCAACAGAAACTCCAAATATTAAAACAAATAAGATAGTTTAACAAGTTAATAGGACTTAAGATTAAGAGTTTTTAAAAATTCAATTTTTACAACCAGTGATCAAACAATTTATAGTAACTATGATAACCATTAACGCTGTTCAATAAATCATTTTGATTCTTAGTACACGGCAGGATTTTACTTTCTTGTCCCTTTAAAGTTAGCTTTGATCATATGACTGTCTGTGACAAATGAAATGTAAGCACAGTGATGCCTGTCACTTCCAGGTGTAAGCTTTGGGAGCCTAGTACATTACTGGCACAGTTTTTCATTGTTCCTTAGAACATGGCAATCTGCCTGATAACAGCTGCTCTATCAGTTGGGCCCTGGGGTGAGCACAAAAGAGAGCAGTGGCCCGACATACAGCATAAACAAGACATAAACTTTGTTGCTTTAAGTCACTGAGATTTTAGTTACTTGTTAATAACCTAGCCCATCCTGAGTCAATAAATTAATGTTTGTTAAGCATTTATATGTGCCAGGCACTGTTTTAAGGGCTTTGCATCCCATCTCATCCCCCCTCCCCTGTTTATTTATGTAATCATCACAGCAATCCTATGAGACAGCCATTATTAGAATATTTGATTTTGTAGATGAGTGAACTGTCTCCCACAGGCAAAAACAATTTAAATAACTTGCTTTAGGTGATATACCCTGTAAATGGCAAAGTCAGGATTTGAACTCAAGTCTCTTGGTTTCAATATCCAAACTTGTCCCGTTAATCATTTGGTAGGCTGTCTCCCTTAGAAAATGTTCTATAAAAGCTTTATATATCATTTACAATGGAAAACAAGACTGGTATTTAGAAAAAGAAACTTATGAAAGGTTATTATGACCTTTATTGAGAAAATTATAAAACTTTATTAAAAGAAGACAAATATGG
This sequence comes from Globicephala melas, assembly GCF_963455315.2. Lineage (NCBI taxonomy): Eukaryota > Metazoa > Chordata > Mammalia > Artiodactyla > Delphinidae > Globicephala > Globicephala melas. The sequence continues at coordinate 87,784,541 of NC_083323.1, forward strand.
AGAGATGTAGCGTAATTGTGATACCATGATTTACGGATGGGAAGAATCAAAGTCATAAAGATGGAAGCTTATCCCAAATTAATCTATAATTTCAATGCATTTTAAATAAAAAGTCATCAGTTTCTTTTTAATGGGATTTCACAAGCTAATCCTAACATTTATGTGGAAATACAAAGGACCAAGAGTAGTCAACACAATCTTGAAGAAGAAGAATGGTGGATTTGCCTGACTAGATATTAAAACTTCTGTAAATTCATAAGAATAAAATCTGTGAGGGTTGACACAGGAAAAGAATGGAATGGAAAAGAAAAAGAAGTTTGGAGCCAAACCTATTTACTTGAGGACTGTGGTAATAAAGTTTGGCCGAAACAAGGTGGATTATTAAATAAATGGTATTTTGACAATAATTGATATGGAAAAAGTTTATATCTGTACATATATACAAATTGAATTCCAGATGGACTAAAAGCCTGAATTAAAAAGTAAAATAATAAAATAATTAGAAGAAAACATGGAAAAATAATATTTTAATTATACAGGTCTACATTTCTTATATATGATGCAAAAGCACAAACTAATGGGGAAAATACTAATAAATCTGACTACATAATAACTTCTGTAAGTTACCATGAACAATATGAAAAAAGCAGATAAAAATGGCCAGAAATTTGTAATGCATATAACCATCAAAGTATTAGTATCCAGAATATATAAAGAGATTCTACAAATTAATGATAAAAAGAAAACCAACCCAATAGAAAGATAGGCAAAGGCCATGATGGACAATTCACAGAAGAAAAAAAACTGAATGCAAATGAAAATTTGAAAAAGTTTCAACGTTGCTAGTATTCAGTTAAAAGTTATGACATACTATATCAGACTTATATAATAAGTACAATGTAATAATTCTGATGACACCTGCTGGAGAAATTATGTATTAACAATGGTGTTATAAATATGAGGATTGTTGTGTGCTGTCACCCATCAATTATGCATTTTTAGGGAGAAATTCAGGTGTATAAGGAGACACATATATAATTGTTTTTCAACATCGTGTTATAGAGCCATACAAATAAGCAAACTAGAACTGCAGGTACCAACATAGATAAATCTCAAATATATTTTTTAGAGGAAAAAGATTAAAAGGTTATGTTTAGTGTGTATGTAAAGTTTTAAAATACACTAATATTAGTGAATTTTCTTTATGGAGGTAAATGTCCCCAAACTTGTATGAAATGATACACAACAATTTCAGCAAAGTGGTTGTTTGAGAGGAAGAAGAGGAAAAGAAGGGAAGTAGGTCTTTAACTTTAGCTGCAACATTTTGTTTTTTCATATAAAGGGAAATATCTAAAACATATAATGGAAAATGTTAACATCTGTTTGTATTAGTGATATGTCAATAGGTAACTGTTATAGTATTTTCTACACTTTTGATGTTTGAAGTATTTCATGATTAAAATTTAAACTTGAAATATCCTGGGATGGTATATCTTCACATATGTACTGTAGTACAGTTTTTCTTAAATCTTGAAGCTGGGTTTTCCTGGTGGCGCAGTGGATAAGAATCTGCCTGCAGATGCAGGGGACACGGATTCGATCCCTGGTCCAGGAAGATCCCACATGCCGTGGAGCATCTAAGCCCGAGTGCCACAACTACTGAAGACCGCGCCTAGAGACCATGCTCCGCAACAAGAAAAGCCACTGCAATGAGAAGCCTGCACACTGCACGAAGAGTAGCCCCTGCTCACAGCAACTGGAGAAAGCCCGCGTGCAGCAATGAAGACCCAACACAGCCAAAAATAAATAAAATAAAAAATAAATAATCTTGCAGCTAAGCTTTATCATTGTTTTTTTGTTTATCATATATAAGATAGACACTTTTTTCCCAGCTGTTTTTTTTTAAATCCATGTTTTAAAGCAGGTGGCTTAATTATTTCTGGGATCTTTAGCAATAATTGTGTATGTTCTTAAAACACCGTAAGGTCTATAGGCTTATTTCCAAGGGGTTAGCTTTATTGTCACACATGCTCCCAGGAAGTAGATGCTACAATCTTATATGGAGATAATGGGACTGGAACAGATTGCCTACAGTCATCTATTGAAAAGTAATAAGGCTGTTCCTTGTACTTAGGATTTCATCCCCTGAATCAAATCACTCTTTTCTGCTTTCAACTGTCTTCATTTTTTGTTTTGTTTTGGTGCATGATGGGGTCCATAGTGGACAAAGGAGATCTAGAAATACAGCTCTTTGGCCATGGTCTTGGTGATCCCCTTCCTAGCTAGTACAATGTAACTAGTCTCCTATATACGAACGAGTTCTGTTCCGAAAGCACATTTGTAAGTCCAGTTTATTCGTAAGTCCATCAAAGTTAGCCTAGGTACCCAACTAACACAATTGGCTATATAATACTGTACTGTAATAGGTTTGTAATACTTTTCACACAAATAATACATAAAAAACAAACAGAAAAAATAAAACACTTTTAATCTTACAGCACAGTACCTTGAAAAGCACAGTAGTACAGTACAACAGCTGGCATACAGGGGCTGGCATCGAGTGAACAGGCAAGAAGAGTTACTGACTGGAGGAGGGAGAGGAGGTGGGAAATGGTAGAGCTGAAGGATCGTCAGCAATAGGAGATGGAGGGCAGGCTGCACTTTCACTCACGCCTGATGCTGATGGCACAGGTTCTGGTTCCTTGCTGGATTCAATTCTATCTACCCTCTTGAAAAAAGGATCCAGTGATGTCTGGGTAGTAACACGTTTGCATCTTTGAAAGCTGGCAACTTGAAGGTTTTTATGTAGGGGACTTACTTCATTCACATTTGCCTCCAGTGGATGGGAATACTAATGATTTTAAGTCCTAGCATAAAAATACAGGCTATAAACATTTTAAAGGAAATACTTTTGGCAAGCATTATAAATTCTGAGGGAATAAGATGTCCTTAAAGTAACAACTATCTACAGGAAGAAGGAAGAAGTGAGAAAGGTGAGGATGAAATGAACAAAGGAGAGGAGGAAAGCAAGATGTGGGAAGCAGAGAAAAGAGAGAGAAGAGGTATAAGGATCTGGGATGATAAAATGCTGCTGACAACTGCCTCATGGGCCTAAGGTTCCTTTGCATCTGCCATCATCCATCCTTTCTGGTCATGCAGAGTTTTCAAGGTGGGAACCTGACATTTAGGAATGAGGCATGCAACCCAATCTGTTGCAGTCCATGCACTGACTGCATGTAAAGCTGGCAATTGGCATTGTTGAAAGTGGAACCAGGCAAGATACTAGAAGGGCAAGGGGGGTTTCCCCGGTGGTGCAGTGGTTGGGAGTCCGCCTGCCAGTGCGGGGGGTGCGGGTTTGGGCCCTGGTCCGGGAAGACCCCACATGCTGTGGAGCAGCTGGACCCGTGCGCCACAACTGCTGAGCCTGCACTCTGGAGCCCGCGAGCCACAACTACTGAGCCTGAGTGCCACAACTACTGAGCCCGTGTCCCTGGAGCTGGTGCTCCGCGGCGGGAGCGGCCACCGCGGTGAGACGAGTGGCCCCCGCCCGCCGCAGCTGGAGGGGGCCTGCGCGCAGCAGCGAAGACCCAACGCAGCCAAAAAATTAAATAAATTAATTAATTAAAAAAAAAAGGCGAGGAAGGGGGAAAAACTTGGACATGTGGGAACTGCAGGAGGAGAGTCACTGGAGTGTGTGACGTGTAGGTCGTCTGTCTGCCAGGCGGAGTTCATTCAGTGGCCAGCATCTATCACTTTCAGCTCACAAACAGAAAGAGAGCAATGACAGCTCAGTTGTCACTATTAGATAAGACAACTCTTTCTTGACACTATTCCTCCAATTAAAGAGAGTATCAAATCAGACATTGGAAAGAATATAATTAAAATGTATGATCGGCAAACTTTTCTACATAAATTGCATTTAAAAATATCGGAAGTGAAGACATTTTAGCTATGTTCTAGCTGCAATTTGTATACAAAAAGAGGAAGCAAACTTAGTGGAGGTATTTTTCATAAACGTGTTATGTATGAAAGAAAATTTAAAATACAGATAGATTTTTAAATACTGCTGTTTAAAAACACTATTAAGAGATGCAGATTCTAGCAAAAGTAGGGAGAATAATAAAATAAATATGAATGGAAAGATCTCTAATGGCATTTATTTAACAAAATACCTATCTTGCCGTATGAGAGAGATGCACCTGGTAATTGAACTAATTTTTTCACTTGTTAAAATTCATATATTAAACTCATATTTATTGAGGGTCTGTTCTGTGCCAGGCATTGTTTTAGGTGTTTGGGATGTATAAGTAAATCAAAGGTACAAAATCCCTGCTCATGTATGTCTTACATTATACTAGTGGAAGAAATAAACATAATAAATAGGGAAATCCATCTCTGGTGCCTCTGCCATCACCATGGGAACTTATTCAAGCTCTTCTGCTAGAGAATGAGAGACATGTCGAACCGAACCATGTCTCTCCAGTTGTTCCGGTCAAGACTAATAGAGATCATCCAACTGCCAGCTGATTCCCAAACATGTCAGGGATAAAAACTCACAAAAGCCACTGAAGTTTTGTGGCAATAAATAACTGACATTGTACCCTTTTCTACCCCTTAAAGTCAAGTGTATTTCTCGGTATAGTCATGCCACTGAAAATGGGTAATTGACTTACAGGCAATGCAGCTTAGAAACTTTTGTATTTTTCTCTCATTGATACATTTCCAATTTGAAACCACTTAACTGTCTGCAAGCCTATAGTTAAAACCCTGCCCCCATTTCTAAGCAGGTGACTTCTCCTTCTACTTTTCTGAAAAGATTAAATTAATTAATGTGGCCTCTTTTAATTTCCTCCCTGACAGCACCTTAATTTAACTTTCAACTGTTATCTTTTTTTGCCTTCTTTCAAGCTCAGCAGAAGAAACACATCCTTTTCATGGCTAACCCTGCCAATTGTTCTCTTAATTCATCCCTTTACCGTCTCCCTGACTTTGCTCCTCCAAGTATTCTTTTTATTTTCTATCCTCACTGTATTTTGCCCTACCTGCTCCTTCCCTTCAGCGTATAGATTAACTTATGTTTCTTCGGAGAACAGAACTTTTTCCAGTGTATCCATACCCTGAAGTTACTATTAAAACTCTCTGCATAATTTTAATTTTATTGTGTCTACGTTCTCAGTTCTTACTTAGTTTTTCACCTGGAGCTGTCTAAATCCTGCCAACTGAAACTGCTCTCTTAAAGACCACCATTGATCCTCTCCAGCCTTATAGTAGGCAACCCCTTAAGGTCATATAACACAATTGACTACTGTATTTCCTCTTTTGTGAAACTCTCTGTCCTAGATTCTTGAGATACAGCACCCAGCCATTTCTTGTCCCACCTTGTTTCTTGTTTTCTTTTCCTTTTCTAATCTCTTACATTTAGATATTCCCCAAAGGTCACCTTTTGGCTTTCTCCTCTCTTCTCTTCTCCTTTTCTTTCCCCTTTTCCTCTTGGTGATTTCACAGGCTCCTGTGGCTTCAACTATAATCTCTATGCCCAGGACTCGTAAAACTACCTCTTTAAGGTCCTATCTGATTCCAAATGGGTATTTCCGATTGTTAGCAGGGTAACTCTAGTACTTCAAACTCACATGTTCATAATCAAATAAATTATTTTCTCTATTTTCATGCATTTGTGCTGCAGTATTACAAACGGCATCATTATTCTCCTAAAATGGTAACTTCTCATCCATCTTTAATGCTTCCATTTAGTTTATATTCAACCTCTAATCTTTCGCTGTATACTGTAGAGTCTACTTATTCAACATCTCTCTTTTTTCTGATCTCTCAGCCATTACCTTGTTTTAACTCTCATTATCTTTCAACTGCATTATTTCAGTAATTCTCTAACTAGTCCTTTCCTGATCTAATCTGCCTCCTCTAAATTCTAGAATAGTCTTTCTAAAGCAGAATTCTGATTAGATTATTCCTCTTCTTCAAAACCTTTATTATTTCTTTGTCACGTACACACTAGAGTTTAAATGAGGGTTTCTCAAGACAACCTAAAACAGATCAAGCTGGGATAATTGTTGAAATGCTGATGCTGATTTTCAGGCTCATCCTCAAGCCCTCTGAATCAGACTCTCTGGGAATGGAGACCTGGAGTGAGCAATAGCCTGCTCTTTGAGTGATTAAATACACTAATGTTTGCAATTCACTAGCTTAAATTTGCCTGCATGTTGAATTGGATACATGGATTATTTTATTGAATCAAGCTTGATTTGTAATTCCACATGGACTTTGTGTTATTCAAATCTACGTGGATTTTTCATATAATTTTGTAAATAATAAAAATGTTCTTACTCTATATGTCAAATTTCTGTTTATGTTTTTACATCTAAGGTAATTATGTTCAAGGATAAGTGCTTTCTGTTACTTTTAAAGAAAATTGTCATTATTTTTGTGCATCTGAGGGAGCAAAATGTCCTCCAGTGACTGAGACAAGCCTCTCCCCATCCTGTGTCTTTCCATCCTTTCTTTTTTTTTTTTTTTTTTCAGTACGTGGGCCTCTCACTGATGTGGCCTCTCCCATTGCAGAGCCCAGGCTCTGCACGTGCAGGCTCAGCGGCCACGGCTCACAGGCGCAGCCGCTCCGCGGCATGTGGGATCTTCCCGGACCGGGTCACGAACCCGTGTCTCCTGCATCGGCAGGCGGACTCTCAACCACTGCACCACCAGGAAAGTGCCCATGTGTCATTTTGAATTATGGTTTTCTCTGGGCATATGCCCAGTAGTGGGATTGCTGGATCATATGGTAATTCTATTTTTAGTTTTTTAAGGAAACTCCATACTGTTCTTTATAGTGGCTGTATCAATTTACATTCCCAGCAACAGTGCAGGAGGGTTCCCTTTTCTCCACGCCCTCTCCAGCATTTGTTGTTTGTAGATTTTCTGATGATGCCCATTCTAACTGGTGTGAGGTGATACCTCATGGTAGTTTTGATTTGCATTTCTCTAATATTTAGTGATGTTGCACAGCTTTTCATGTGCTTCTTGGCCATCTGCATGTCTTCTTTGGAGAAATGTTTATTTAGGTCTTCTGCCCATTTTTGGATTAGGTTGTTTGTTTTTTTAATATTGAGCTGCATGAGCTCTTCATATATTTTGGAGATTAATTCTTTGTCCGTTGATTCGTTTGCAAATATTTTCTCCCATTCTGAGGGTTGTCTTTTCGTCTTGTTTATGGTTTCATTAGGCCCCATTTGTTTATTTTTGTTTTTATTTCCGTTACTCTAGAAGGTGGACCAAAAAGGATCTTGCTGTGATTTATGTCAAAGAGTGCTCTTCCTATGTTTTCCACTAAGGCTTTTATAGTGTCTGGTCTTACATTTAGGTCTCTAATCCATTTTGAGGTTACTTTTGTGTATGGTGTTAGGGAGTGTTCTAATTTCATTCTTTTACATGTAGTCGTCCAGTTTTCCCAGCACGACTTATTGAAGAGACTGTCTATTCTCTATTGCATATCCTTGCCTCCTTTGTCATAGATTAGTTGACCATAGGTGTGTGGATTTATATCTGGGCTTTCGATCTTGTTTTTTGATCTATGTTTTGTTTTTGTGCCAGTACCATATTGTCTTGATTACTGTAGCTTTGTAGTATAGTCTGAAGTCAGGGAGTCTGATTCCTCCAGCTCCATTTTTTTCCCTCAAGACTGCTTTGTCTATTTGGGGTCTTTTGTGTCTCCATACAAATTTTAAGAGTTTTTGTTCTAGTTCTGTGAAAAATGCCAGTGGTAGTTTGATAGGGATTGCATTGAATCTGTAGATTACTTTGGGTAATATAGTCATTTTCAAAATATTGATTCTTCCAATCCAAGAACGTGGTATATCTCTCCATTTGTTGGTATCATCTTTAATTTCTTTCATCAGTGTCTTATAGTTTTCTGCATACAGATTTTTGTCTCCCTAGGTAGGTTTATTCCTAGGTATTTTATTCTTTTTGTTGCAATGGTAAATGGGAGTCTTCCCTTAATTTCTCTTTCAGATTTTTCATCATTAGTGTGTAGGAATGCAAGAGATTTCTGTGCATTAATTTTGTAGCCTGCAACTTTACCAAATTCATTGATTAGCTCTTGTAGTTTTCTGTGGGCATTTTTAGGATTCTCTATGTATAGTATCATGTCATCAGCAAACAGTAACAGTTTTACTTCTTCTTTTCCAATTTGTATTCGTTTTATTTCTTTTTCTTCTCTGATTGCTGTGGCTAGGACTTCCATAACTATGTTGAATAATAGTGGTGAGAGTGGACATCCTTGTCTTGTTCCTGATCTTAGAGGAAATGCTTTCTGTTTTTCACCATTGAGAATGCTGTTTGCTGTGGGTTTGTCATATATGCCCTTTATTATGTTGAGGTAGGTTCCCTCTATGCCCACTTTCTGGAGAGTTTTTATCATAAATGGGTGTTGAACTTTGTCGAAAGCTTTTTCTGCATCTATTTAGATGATCATATGGATTTTATTCTTCAATTTGTTAATATGGTGTATCGCATTGATTGATTTGGTATATTGAAGAATCCTTGCGTCCCTGGGATAAATCCCACTTGATCGTGGTGTATGATCCTTTTAATTGGATTCTGTTGTTGGATTCTGTTTGCTGGTATGTTGTTGAGGATTTTTGCATCTATATTCATTCGTGATATTGGTCTGTAATTTTCTTTTTTTGTAGTATCTTTGTCTGGTTTTGGTATCAGGGTGATGGTGGCCTCATAGAATGAGTTTGGGAGTGTTCCTTCCTCTGCAATTTTTTGGAAGAGTTTGAGAAGGATGGCTGTTAGCTCTTCTCTAAATGATTGATAGAATTCACCTGTGAAGCCATCTGGTCCTGGACTTTTGTTGGTTGGAAGATTTTTAATCACATTTTCAATTTCATTACTTGTGATTGGTCTGTTCATATTTTCTATTTCTTCCTGGTTCAGTCTTGGAAGGTTATACCTCTCTAAGAATTTGTCCACTTCTTCCAGGTTGTCCATTTTATTGGCATAGAGTTGCTTGTAGTAGTCTCTTAGGATGCTTTGTATTTCTGCGGTGTCTGTTGTAACTTCTCCTTTTTCTTTTCTAACTTTATTGATTTGAGTCCTCTCCCTCTTTTTCTTGATGAGTCTGGCTAATGGTTTATTAATTTTGTTTATCTTCTCAAAGAACTAGCTTTTGTTTTATTGATCTTTGCTATTGTTTTATTTGTTTCTATTTCATTTATTTCTGCTCTGATCTTTATGACTTCTTTCCTTCTGCTAACTTTGGGTTTTGTTTGTTCTTCTTTCTCTAGTTCCTTTAGGTGTAAGGTCAGATTGTTTATTTGATATTTTTCTTTTTCTCGAGGTAGGCTTTTATAGCTATAACTCCCTCTTAGAACTGCTTTTGCTGCATCCCATAGGTTTTGGATTGTCGTGTTTTCATTGTTATTTGTCTCTAGGTATTTTTTGATTTCCTCTTTGATTTCTTCAGTGATCTCTTGGTTATTTAGTAATGTATTGTTTAGCTTCCATGTGTTTGTATTTTTTATGTTTTTTTCCCTGTAATTCATTTGTAATCTCTTAGCGTTGTGGTCAGAAAAGATGTTTGATATGATTTCAGTTTTCTTAAATTCACTGAGGCTTGATTTGTGACCCAAAATGTGATCTATCCGGGAGAATGTTCCGTGCGCACTTGAGAGGAAAGTGTAATTTGCTGTTTTTGGATGGAATGTCCTATAAATATCAATTAAATCTATCTGGTCTGTTGTATCATTTAAAGCTTCTGTTTCCTTATTTATTTTCATTTTGGATGATCTGGCCATTAGTGTAATGAAGTGTTAAAGTCCCCCACTATTATTGTGTTACTGTCGATTTCCTCTTTTATAGCTGTTAGCAGTTGCCTTATGTATTGAGGTGGTCCTATGTTGGGTGCATATATATTTATAATTGTTATATCTTCTTCTTGGATTGATCCCTTGATCATTATGTAGTGCCCTTCCTTGCCTCTTGTAACATTCTTTATTTTAATGTCTATTTTATCGTATATGTGTATTGCTACTCCAGCTTTCTTTTGATTTCCATTTGCATGGAATATCTTTTTCCATTCCTTCACTTTCAGTCATATGTGTCCCTAGGTCTGAAGTGTTTCCCTTGTAGATAGCATATATATGGGTTTTGTTTTTGTATCCATTCAGCAAGCCTGTGTCTTTTTGTTGGAGCATTTAATCTATTCACGTTTAAGGTAATTATTGATATGTATGTTCTTATGACCATTTTCTTAATTGTTTTGTGTTTGTTTTTGTAGGTCCTTTTCTTCTCTTGTGTCTCCCACTTAGAGAAGTTCCTTTAGCGTTTGTTGTAGAGCTGGCCTGGTGGTGCTGAATCTCTTAGATTTTGCTTGTCTATAAAGCTTTTGATTTCTCCATTGAATCTGAATGAGATCCTTGCCAGGTAGAGTAATCTTGGTTGTACGTTCTTCCCTTTCATCACTTTAAGTATATCATGCCACTCCCTTCTGGCTTGTAGAGTTTCTGCTGAGAAATCAGCTGTTAACCTTATGGGAGTACCCTTGTATGTTATTTTTCATTTTTCCCTTGCTGCTTTCAATAATTTTCTTTGTCTTTAATTTTTGCCAATTTGATTACTATCTGTCTCAGTGTGTTTCTCCTTGGGTTTATCCTGTATGGGACTCACTGTTCTTCCTGGACTTGGGTGGCTATTTCCTTTCCCACGTTAGGGAAGTTTTTGACAATAATCTCTTCAAATGTTTTCTCGGGTCCTTTCTGTCTCTCTTCTGCTTCTGGGACCCTTATAATGCGAATGTTGTTGCCTTTATTGTTGTCCCAGAGGCTCTTAGGCTGTCTTCATTTCTTTTCATTCTTTTTTCTTTATTCTGTTCTGCAGCAGTGAATTCCACCATTCTGTCTTCCAGGTCACTTATCCATTCTTCTGCCTCAGTTATTCTGCTATTGATTCCTTCTAGTATAGTTTTCATTTCAGTTATTGTATTGTTCATCTCTGCTTGTTTGTTCTTTAATTCTTCTAGGTCTTTGTTAAACATTTCTTGCATCTTCTCCATCTTTGCCTCCATTCTTTTTCCGAGGTCCGGGATCATCTTCACTATCATTATTCTGAATTCTTTTTCTGGAAGGTTGCCTATCTCCACTTCATTTAGTTGTTTTTCTGGGGTTTTATCTTGTTTCTTCATCTGGTACATAGCCCTCTGCCTTTTCATCTTGTGTATCTTTCTGTGAATGTGGTTTTTCATCCACAGGCTGCAGGACTGTAGTTCTTCTTGCTGCTGCTGTCTGCCCTCTGGTGGATGAGGCTGTCTAAGTGGCTTGTGTACATTTCCTGATGGGAGGGACTGGTGGTTGGTAGAGCTGATTGTTCTATATTTTCTCTTAATTTTACCCAATGCTGAGTTAAAGTTTTTAGATTTACTATTAGTATTTCCACTGAGTAAAAGAGGAAAAACAGGCATGAGACTGACACACACTGACCTCAGCAGAGTGATGACCTCTGGAGAGTAGGGTGAAGAAAAATGTTTGTAGGGGTGTCTTTCGCTCTATATGTACCAATTTATCGGTTTAAAAAAGATCAACCATGTGAAGCCATTTTTGCAAATTATTAAAATCTGCTTAATCTCTGTGGAGACTGCACATGTATTGAATTATTTTCTGTTTGAAATGTTTTATAATTAGACATTTAAAAAGGAGGGAGTGGAGGAGTTGAAATTGTTCTCAGGCTAATCCTGTAGTGTTCTGACCACCTTAGATTAAGCACGTATTAAATCCAAGGTTTCTAGGTGATTTATAATAATTATTTTTAGTTTTTATTGATAAACTGATGGAGCTTTCTACCCCTTTAAGCTTGCCTGTCAATGGCATCTGCTGGCTGACAGCCTTAGGACCAGGCTCCTGCATTTCACAGGCACCTCGATATATACACCTATATCTCCCAATCTTATTCCCAGCCAAGCTCTTGCTTCAGTTCCTGTGTCTGTCCAGGCCCACGATCAGCTTTATAAGCCCTTGCTCATGACCCTAGATTGGCTTGATACAGACACTATCTCCAACTATTAGGTTCTCTGGGCTGGATCAATCTACTTAATTACTAGCTTTATGTTGCTTGGGCTGATGTCACCTGGTTCTCAGTATGGCTCTATCTATCTCAGGCAGTTTTGTCAGAGCACTTTCCCAACCTTTCCCAGACTTTTTGTGCGCAGTTCCACTCACAGCCTTTCTGCTGTTTCTATCTCAAATTTACTTAATCCTAAAAGCAGCTGTTTGGTGAGCACTGGAGGTTAGTGACCACAGTTTAAAAAAGAGGCCAGGAATGGAAATAAAGACTTGAGAATTATAAAGATATAGTCAACAGAAGATATAATGGGAATGAATGAAATTATCCCAGAAGAGAGCTTAGAAATGAAAAAGAAGAAAACAAAGACTGAACTCTGGGACAACCTAAAATGTATGGCGCAAGGCAGTGGAAGAGGATTCAGTGAAGAAAACAAACCAGGTCAAGTGAGAAGAAAGAGAACCTGAAGGGAATGCTACCTTGGAAGCCAAGAAGTAGAAAGTTCCAAGAAACACGGAATGGTAAAAATGGTCAGTGTTTTAGGATAGTTAGTGAGAATAATGTCACTGGAGCTGAAATTAAGATGTCATTGGATATTTCTGCAAGAGAAGAACAGAGTGGGGTAGTAGAAGCCAGACTGAAATGAATCAAGTATGGAGTGAGGAAGTGGAAATGAGGACAGACCATACCAAGGATGCTCTAATGTACATCAAAATCATTTGGATAGCATGATGAAGATTTTAAAAAATAGAGATGTCCAAGTCTCACTCTCAGAAGTTCTAATTTAGTCTTAGCAAGGGCCAGAAGTTTGCCTTTTGAAAAGCTTCCCAGTTTTAATAAAGTCTGGACTATATTTTAAAAAATTGACAATGAAAAAGAGGAACGATGTGGGGAAGAAGCCTAAATGCTGGTGGGGGTGACAAATACCTTATAATTCTAAACTTGCTTCCCCCTGCAAGCTTTCCCCCAGGGCAGTAATGTGTTGTCCGGCCAAGCCAAAGAGCAGCCAGCTTAACAGTTGTGCTTTCATGGTAAATTATTTAATTGCCTTTTGGTTTGAATCAATTTGAGCACCATGACCTAATATATCCTAGGCCCTGATGGCCCTTGGATAAACTGAATGTTGATTTCTTTAGCCTTAAAAAAACATTTATTGTTTGATTTTAGCTCTGCAGCTCCTAGAAACCAAGTACTTGAGGGTTAAAAAAAAATTCTGAATTCTTTCCCGACCATCATTTCTTCAGCCTCCATTCTTATTTGCCAAGAACAAAGATTACTAGTGATAACCTTCCAGGCAATCTTTGCAAAAAAAAGCCTTTTACTGTTTTCAGTCTTTCCAAAAAACCTTTTATTATTTTCAGAGTCCTTGAGAGCTCACTCTTTTCAAACATTTGCCATCTGAATTCTACCCTTCCTATTCTGCTTAAATTATACCATTTAAGGTCATCCAGTGATGTCAAAATTCACATTAAATTTTTTGTTGTTGTTTTTAATTTTTGACTACTCTGAAGCATTAGAGATTGTTAACGTCACTTTTCTAAAATTATCTAGTCTTTGGATGTTTCCTATTCTCCATATTGCAGCCTAATTGTGGATGGCCACAAAATACCTGTTTTCCAACATTTACATAGTAGTCTCATCTACTCCTAAAAATACAAATGTAAATTCTATGCAGTTTATTTAGAAATTTCTTATTTTCAGCCCTGCCTTTCTTTTTTAGTTACTATCTTTCTCACTGCCTTTCAGGCTTTTTAACTTGATTGGTCTGACCGTGACAGTGTCTCAAATGCAATGGAAAAAGTTGAAATAAACATTCATGCCCTTTTAATTCTTTCCCAGTCACTTTGCTGTTAGTGCAACTGATTTATGTATGTTGATTTTGTATCTTGCAACTTTACTAAATTTGTTTATTAGTTCTAACAGTTTTTTGGTGGAGTCATTAGGATTTTTTATATATAAAATCACATCATCTGCAAACAGAGACAATTTTACTTCTTCCTTTCCAAGTTGAATGCATTTTTCTTGCATAATTGCTCTGGCTAGGACTTCCAGTACTACGTTGAATATGTTTTGTAAGAGTGGGAACCTTGTCTTGTCCTAATCTTAGAGGAAAATCTTTCAATCTTTCACTACTGAGTATGATGATAGCTGTAGGCTTGTCATATATGACCTTTATTATGTTGAAGTACATCCCTTTTATATCTACTATGTGGAGAGTTTTTATCATGAAAGGATGTTAAATTTTATGTTAAATTTTGTCAAATGCATTTTCTGCACATATTGAGATGATTATATCATTGTAACCTTTCATTCTATCGGTGTGGTGTATCACATTTATTAATTTGTGTATGTTAAACTGTCCTTGCATGCCAGAGATAAATCCCACTGATCATGGTGTGTGACAATGCACTTTTGAATTTGGTTTGCTATATTTTGTTGAGAGTTTTTACAACTATTCTCATCAGCTATATTGGCCTGTGGTTTTCCTTTCTTGTGGTATCCTTATCTGGCTTTGGTATCAGGGTAATGCTGGCCTTGTAAAATGAGTTTGGGGATGTTATTTCTGACTCTTTAATTTTTTGAAGGAGTTTGAGAAGGATTGGTATAAATACTTCTTTACTTGTTTGGTAGAATTCACCAGTGAAAACATCTGGTCCTGGGCTTTTCTTTGTTAAGAGATTTTTGATTACCGATTTAATCTCCTTACTTGTTATTGGTTTGTTCAGGTTTTGTATTTCTTCATAATTCAGTTTAAGTAAATTGCGTGTTTCTAAGAATTCATCCATTTCTTCTACGTTGTCCAGTTTGTTGGAGTGTAATTGTTCATAGCAGTCTCTTATGATCCTTTGTATTATATTTCTGTGGTATCAGTTGTAGTGTGTCTTTCATTTCTGATTTTGTTTATTTCAGTCTTGTCTCTTTTCTCAGTCTAGCTAAAGTTTTGTCAATTTTGTTTATCTTTTCAAAAAAACAGTTCTTAATTTGTTGATCTTTTCTATTTTTTTCTGGTCTCTATTTCATTTTTTTTGTCCTGATCTTTCTTATCTCCTTCCTTCTGCTAATCTCAGGCTCAGTTTGTTTTTCTTATTCTAGTTCCTGAAAAAAAAAAATAAGGAAAAGCATCTAACTTACAATATCATTAAAATTGATAAAATATTTATAAATAAATTTAATCAAGGAGGTGAAAGATTTGTACACTAAAAACTATAATATTTTGATGAAAGAATTTGAAGAAGGCACAAATAAATAGAAAGATATCCCATGTTCATGAATCAGAAGAGCTAATATTGTTAGAATGTTCATACTACCAAAGCCATCTATAGATTCAATGCAATCTCCATTGAAACTCCAATGACATTTTTCTTAGGAAAAGAAAATTTCTACCACAAAAGACCCTGAATAGCCAAGGCAATTCTGAGAAAGAACAGGAAAGCTAGAGGCATCATGCTTCCTGATTTCAAACTATATTACAAAGCTATAGTAATCAAAATATTATGGTACTGGCATGAATACTCAGTAGGAATAAAGGATAGACTCTTCAGTAAATGGTATTGGCAAAACTGGATAATCATATTCAAAAGAATAAAATTGGAAATCGTATCTTACATCATTCACAGAAATTTACTCAAATGGATTAAAGACTTAAATGTAAGATCTGAAACTGTAAAATTTCTAGAAGAAAGCAGGAAAAAGCTCCTTGACCTTAGTCTTGGAAATAATTCTTTGAATATGACACCCAAAGCACAAGCAACAAAAGCAGAAATCCACAAGTGGACTACATCAAACAAAAATCTTCTGCACAGCAAAAGAAACAATCAACAAAATAAAAGCACAACTTATGAAGTGGAATAAAATATTTGCAAACCATCTTTCTGATGAATTAATTAATATCCAAAAAATAAGGGGAACTCATACAACTCAATGGCAAAAAACTCCAAAAAATCTGATTAAAATGGACAGAGGATCTGAATAGACATTTTTCCAAAAAAGTCATACAAATGTTCAACAGGTACATGAAAAGATGCTCAACATCACTAATCTCAGGGAAATGCAAATTAAAACCACAATGAGATATCACCTCACTCTTGTTAGAATGGTTATAATTAAAAAGAAAAAAAGAACAAGAGATAATAAATGCTGGCAAGCATGTGAAGAA
This sequence comes from Globicephala melas, assembly GCF_963455315.2. NCBI lineage: Eukaryota > Metazoa > Chordata > Mammalia > Artiodactyla > Delphinidae > Globicephala > Globicephala melas. The sequence continues at coordinate 87,800,766 of NC_083323.1, forward strand.
AAGGAAATCCTTGTGCACTGTTAATAGAAATGTAAAATTGGTACATCACTGTGGAAATTGGTATGGAAGTTCCTCAAAAAATTAAAAATAGAACTACCATATGATCTAGCAATTCCACTTCTGCATATTTATCCAAAGTAAACAAAATCACTATCCTGAAGAGATATCTGCACTCTCATGTTTATTGCAGCATTATTTATAATAACCAAGACATGGAAACAATCTTAGTTCATCCACTATTGGATGAATGGATAAAGAAAATATGGTAGGTATATACAATAGATTTTTTGTTTTTTGCATTTTAGAAATTATTTTTTTGCTGGATCTCATTATTTATTTTCTATTCCACATTTTAAAAATTGAAGTATAGTTGATTTACAATGTTGTGCCAATCTCTGCTGTACAGCAAAGTGACTCACTTATACACATACATACATTTTTTTTTTTTAACATTCTTTTCCATTATGGTTTATCCCAGGAGATTGGATATAGTTCCCTGTACTATACAGTAGGACCTTGTTGTTCATCCATTCTAAATGTAATAGTTTGCATCTACCAACCCCAAACTACCAGTCCGTCCCTCTCCCTCCCCCCTCCCCCATGACAACCTCAAATCTGATCTCTATATCTGTGAGTCTATTTCTGTTTTGTAGATAGGTTGATTTGTGCCATATTTTAGGTTTCACATATAAGTGTTATCATATAGTATTTGTTTTTCTCTTTTTGACTTACGTCACTTAGTATGATAATCTCTAGTTGCATCCATGTTGCTGCAAATGACATGGACATTTGTTTCCATGTTTTAGCTACTGTGAATAGTGCTGCTATGAACATAGGGGTGCATGTATCTTTTTGAATTATAGTTTTGTCCAGGTGTATGCCCAGAGTGGGATTGCTGGATCATATGGTAATTCTATTTTTAGTTTTCTGAGGAATCTCCATACTGTTTTCCATAGTGGATGCACCAACTTACATTCCCAACAATAGTGTAAGAGGGTTCCCTTTTCTCCATACCCTCTCCAGCATTTGTTACTTGTAGACTTTTAAAGTTTGCCATTCTGACTAGTGTTCGGTGGTACCTCACTGTAGTTTTGATTTGCATTTCTCTAATAATCAGGGATGTTGGGCATGTTTTCATGTGTCTACTAGCCAATTGTATGTCTTCTTTGGAGAAATGTCTATTAACGTCTTCTGCCATTTTTTGATTGGGTTGGTTTTTTGTTTGTTTGTTATTGAGCTGTAGGAGCATTTGTATATTTTGGAGACTGAGCCCTTGTCAGTTGCATCATTTGAAAATACTTTCTCCCATTCCATAGGCTGTCTTTTCTTTTTCTTTTTTTTATGGTTTCCTTTGCTGTGCAAAAGCTTGTAAGTTTGATTAGGTCCCACTTGTTTATTTTTGTTTTTATTCTATTGCCTTGGGAGACTGACCTAAGAAAATATTGAATCAGAGAATTTTTGTTCCTTTTTCCTTTTTTTTTTAAAATTGGGTTATAGTTGTTTTACAATGTTGTGTTAGTTTCTACTGCACAGTGAAGTGAATCAACTATATGTATACATGTATCCCCTCTTTTCTGGATTCCCTTCCCATTTAGGTCACCACAGAGCATTGAGTAGAGTTATCTGTTCTGTACAGCAGGTTCTCATTAGTTGTCTATTTTATACATATTAGTGTATATATGTCAGTCTCAGTCTCCCAATTCATCCCACCCACCCACCCCTTTCCCACCTTGGTGTCCATATGTTTGTTCTCTATGTCTGCATCTCTATTTCTGCCTTGAAAACAGGTTCATCTGTATCATTTTTCTGGATTCCTCATATATGCGTTAATATACATATTTGTTTATCTCTTTCCGACTTACTTCACTCTGTATGACAGTCTCTAGGTCCATCCATGTCTCTACAAATGATCCAATTTCATTCCTTTTTATGGCTGAGTAATATTCCATTTGTACAATGGAATATTGTTCAGCCACTAAAAGAAGGAAATTCTGTTATCTGTGACAACATCGGTGGACCTCGAGGACATTATGGTAAGTCACATAAGTCAGATAGGGAAAGAAAAATACTGTAAAATCTCACCTATATGTGGAATCTAAAAAAAATGATAGATACAGAGAGTAGAATGGTGGTTACCAGAGGCTGGGGGTGTCGGGGAAATGAGATGTTAGTCAAAGGGTATAAACTTTCAGTTGTAAGCTGAATAAGTTTTGGGGGTCTAATGAACAGCATTGTAGCTATAGTTAACAACACCATATTATATATATGAAACTTGCTAAGAGAGTAGATCTTAAATGTTCTTGCAATAACAAAAAGGTTATTATATGAGATGATGAAGGTGTTAATTAACCCTATGTGGCAATCATTTTACAATATATACATATTCAAATCTTCATCCTGTACACCTTAAACTTTATGTCAATTACATCTTATAAATCCTGAAGAAAAAAATCCACTTCCCAAATCACTTTGTTTTCCTGAATTCTTTCTTTCTTTCTTTCTTTTTCGTGATTCCACCATGCTTTCAGAAGAAAGTTACTCCTTTGATTTTATGTGCAGTTAGTTGCTGACATCTATCATTTATTCCTTTTCGATGTATTTAGAATCAGTCTCTTAATTTTCAGTCACACTACCATCAGATTTAATTTGGATCTTTTTTATAGGTTTATCCAGGTATAATTACATATTATAAAATTCACTCTTTTAAAGTGTACATTTTAATAAAATTTGACACATGTATACAGTTGTGTAATCACTGCTACAATCAAGATATAGAACATCTGCATCATCCCAAAATATGGCAATCAGTGTGCAGTCGCTTCCTCCTCCACTCCCCTGACCTCTAGCCCCTGGCAACTGCTGATCTGTTTTTCTGTCCTTATGATTTTGCCTTTTCTATAAAGTCACATAAATGAAATCATTCAGTATGTAAACATTTTAATGAGGCTACTCGCACTTGGGAGAATGCTTTTGAGATTCATTCATGTCACATGTATTAGTGTAGTTCTTTCCTTTTTTATTGCTGAATAGTATTCCATATATGGTTGCCCGGCAGTTTATCCATTGACTAGTTGATGGATATTTGGAGGTTTCCATTTGTGGCTATAATGAAAAAGCCTGCTGCAAATATTTGCATGCAGATCTTTGTTTGGATGTATGTTGTCATTGCAATAATGCTTCAGTCATTTCTCTGCATATGGTTTCTCAAGTTCATGGTACAAACAGAAAAAATTAGTAGCTGTGATAGTGCTTTTCACTTACACCAAAACTTCTAGTGGTTTTCCATTACATTAGATTAATTAGACAAACCTTATTCATTAGATAACATTATTAGATAAATGTCAGACCACTTGTTTTTGCATTAAAGCTTTCCAAAATTGATCTCAATTCTACCTTTTCAGGTATATTACTCACTTTCTGCTCATCTGTGCTTCTGGGTTATTTATCATTCCAAGCATGACTTATACTTTAATACTTTTTCTGCTTATGCCATTAATTTAAATAGAATTTAGCTAAGTAAACGTTCATTGATTACCTACTATGTATAAGTTAAAATGTTTTATAGATACTAGTATCCCTTGCTGATCAGGTCTTATTGGTTCCTGAGTTTCTGAGACCAAATATTGAGAGTTCAGCTAATGAAGGACACTGGCCCTATCTTAAACATTTACTTGAGTATTTTTAAATTCAGATAGTGACAGGAGAGTCTCTAGCTCAAGACAAGTTTCTTGTATACAATGGATGTTTAATAAATGCTTGTTGAAGTAAATATAATTCATATCAGTGGTATGAGCATTGGAGTAGATTTCAGGTGAGTAGGGTAAGTTTATTTTTACACACACCGAGATAGAGGCATCATGAAAATGTGGGATGGAAACTAAGGAGAGATCTCATTTAAAGATAGCTTGGAGCAGCAATTACATAGATGTGGTAGTTGATGCCAAGGGAGTGAGTAAGGTCCCTTAGGGAGAAAATAAAGAAAGAGGAAAGACAGAGCTGAGAATGCTTTAAGGAATGCAGACATTTCATGCCTGCTTGCTAGAGTGGGACTGAGATAACTAAAGAATGAGTGGAGCAGAAGCAGTAGAGGAGACAAGGATATGCAGGAAACGGGCAAAGTGGTGGAGAGGGAGGGCATGGTGAAAGGCTTGAACGTTTATTGAATGACTGTTATATGTCTGATAGATACTAATTGGCAATTTACATAATTTGCCTCATTTAATCATCATAATATTTCTCATGAAATAGGTAGTATTATTCTCATTTTGTAGGTGAGCAAGATTCCGCTCAGACAACTTAGTAAGTTTTCTAATGTTAATATGGCTGGGAAGTGCTACAGCTGGGTTAAATATTAAGCACAGTGAGGGCATGTTGATTCATGTCTGCCTTTACCATTGATCTCCAGAACCTAATTTAGTCCCTGGCACAGACTGTGCATTCTGTAAACCCTTACTGATTGTATTAAATCAAATTTAGGTTCGTTTGACTTCAAGGCTCATGGTCTTTGCACAATACCTCATTGAATGATCACAGAAACCAAGGAAGGTGAAAGTTTGAATATAAAAGCAAACGCTAAATCATTTAGAAATGTTGAGTCATCAACAAGGATTTAGAAGAGTGCGTTGAATTTTTCAGTATGGAAAATAGTCATTGGCAACTTTTAAAAGAGCATTTTCTATAAAGTAGACTTAGAAGCCAGAATGTAATAGGTTGGAAAATGCCTTGCCCCAGTAAACACTGGGATTGCACGCTGGTCCCTACACATAGCAACAACACTCTAAGATAATTGCAGCTTATTAGCCCATTTCTATTGCCTGATCTTGGTGGGAGTCAGATTCCAGTCCACTGTGCTCCTTCTAACTTCAGGGCTCACATGCTGAGTTTCAAGATCAAACTCACTGATGCTCCCTCATGAGGCTTGAGAGCTTCCCCACCCCCAAGGAAGATGTGACTCCAAGCACAGTTTTAGAAAGAAACCCACTCAGAAAGTCCGTCTCTTATATCCATTTTTATTTTTTAAAATATTGTTGATATGGCAGAGGGTTTCAGGCATTGTTTCTAGTGAACTATTTAAAAAATTCTATAAGTGATCTAGCCACTCTTTTGGAATGTAACATCTATTGTGTTGGTGTCTCCATTGAAACTTATAATTTATTGTCCTGTTACATCAGCAAATATTTGCAATACAGTGTAATTTGTTACAGTGTAACAAATTACACTGTATAAGTGTAATTATATAAGAGGTATGTAATTATATAAGAGGTATGAAAAGGCATGGAGCAAAGGAAAGTGTGATCAAATCTCACCTGGGGCGGGGACGTGGTCAGGTAAAACTTCACAGGAAATGTGATGTTTGACTTGGGTTTTGAAGGATGGCAGCATGTGGATGGCACAGGGCTTTGACAGTGGATGACAAATAATGTCCTTCCTGTATCTTTCCCGTACTGGCCTCTTTCCAAACTCTTTTGGTATAGGTGATAAACTGCAAGTGCATAGCTTTGCATTTTTGAAATACTTTTTTTCCCTTTAAGTTTATATAAGTAGTTCTGCTGTGGCTGGCATGCTCATATGCAATAGGTGGAAAATAAAGAGACAAAAGAAATGACTTAAACAAAACACAAAGGAAGCAAAATTAGATTTTAAAAAAAGACTCAGAGAAGAAAGCTTTTTAGGAACCAGTTATGGGAAGGTTCCTGTTAAAGAAGTGGGAGGACTCTCTAGAGTGTCACTGTGCCTACTGACTTACTTTATATAGGCAAGTTGAGTCATAGACATAATTTAATGTGTTGAAATAAAATTCTCACAGATTGAACCAAACTAGATAACGTTAATATAAATGTGATAATAGAGCAATATTTTAAGTTGAATTTCAGACCATGCAGATAGAATGAAAGAATATTCAGGATAGTTGTCATTAGGTGATCACAAAGAAGTCCTTTTTGAGGTGAAGGAGGTTGGTACAGAGAGTCTGGGTCATGGAGTGTAGACCTGTATACAAAGTCCAATTGTGTTAATTTCTGCATTTTGACTTTGGGAAAACTACTCCTTCAAGTCTTCAGTTTTCTTATGTCTAAAATGGAAATGATGATATCTTTGTTATATTTAGTTATGTGCATTACATGAGTTCATATACATGGAGTATCTTACACAGTGCCTGAACCAAAGTAGTTGCTCAATTAATGTTGGTTAATTTCTCCCTTCTCTTGTCTTCTTTTCCATCCCCGCCTTTACCTCCTCATGTCTTCCTTTTCACTTCTCTTCCCATTAAAAGATGGGAACAAGAGGGCTTCCCTGGTGGCGCAGTGGTTGAGCGTCTGCATGCCAATGCAGGGCACACGGGTTCGTGCCCCGGTCCGGGAGGATCCCACATGCCGCGGAGAGGCGGGGCCCGTGAGCCATGGCCGCTGAGCCTGCGCGTCCGGAGCCTGTGCTCCGCAACGGGAGAGGCCACAACAGTGAGAGGCCCGCGTACCGCAAAAAAAAAAAAAAAAAAAAAAAGATGGGAACAAGAAGCTATGGTATATTTAAGGAAAGTCTTGGTAATCATTAAGATTCAGGAATTAAGGTTCAGGACTTACATAAAAGAATTAACATAGTAGATTTCACGTTGGAGATTTTGCTTACTATCATCACTCTCATTTTACATATAAGGGAACTAAGCTTTGGAGAGATTAAGTAGTTTGCTAAGCTTAATCCATAATGCAAGTCAGATCCAGGACTTTATCCTTCCTTCTTTTTGACTTTGAAGAGCAAGTCCTTAATCACAGTTCACACTATTGACTAATGGTAAGCTCACCGTGAACTTGACTAAATTCCTCATTTCTCATTTCACCTGCTGCCCTTACGCCACAGCTCCCTCCACCTGTGCTTGAATAGCAAGGCTCTTTTCTTTTTCTTGTTGCTGTTGTACTGACCTTACATTTATCCTTATTAAATTCCATCTTCTGGGCTTCCCTGGTGGCGCAGTGGTTGAGAGTCCGCCTGCCGATGCAGGGGACACGGGCTCGTGCCCTGGTCCAGGAAGATCCCACATGCCGCGGAGCGGCTGGGCCCGTGAGCCATCGCCACTGAGCCTGCGCGTCTGGAGCCTGTGCTCCGCAATGGGAGAGGCCACAACAGTGAGAGGCCCGCGTACCGCAAAAAAAAAAAAAAAAAAAAAAAAAAAAAATCCGTCTTGTCACGTTTGGCGCATCTCTCTAGCCTGTCAAGGTCTTTTTGGCTCATGATACTGGTATACTGTCTTCCAACCTATTCCTTATCCTTGCAAGTTTTGTATCCTCCGCAAATGTAATACACAGATATTTTCTGCCTTCATTCAAGTCATTGATAAAATTGTTGAACAAGACAGGGCCGAAGGCAGAGTTCACAGACTGTGACATCATTTCATTAATCAGTATCCTTAAGAAATGGCTTTTCAATTTATTTCAAATCTGCCCAGTTGTATTAGCATTCAATCGCTTTTTCTCTATCTTTCACAGGGTATTAAAAAAGACTTTGTCAAGCCTTTTGGCCTTGATAAAGTCTAGATACATCATGTCCACTACATCTTCCTGATGTACAAGTTAAGTAACCCTGTCAAAAAAGGGGACTCTTCAGTTTTCAACATAATTGTATGCATTACATATTGTTTGCTAAAATATTTCCTTTCAAAAGAGGATAAAGTCCTATATAATTTTTTTATAGCTACCTAGTTAAAATGAAACTTAAATCTACAGCTCCTGATCATAGCTTTCTTTGTACAAAGGTTCTCACTTATGCCTTTTCTAAATACCATAGGCTCACAGCTCATTCTCTTAGGCATGAAGTTTAATATAAATAAATACACTGTCTATTAATTTTCCTAATTCACACATTCTCAAGACAGTGTGCTTAAAGCTTCTAATTTTCCCTAGATGAAGAATTTTGAAGGTCATTCCAGGAAGTTGACAAAACTCATAAAATTCTATGTTAAAAGTAATTGACTTAAAGTAGAATTTATTTAAATATAAAATATTTAAAATCTAAAGTCTATGTGATTGTATTTTCATTGGAATAGGAATATTAAGGAGTGACGTCACGAAGATGGCAGAGTAGGACACTCTCCCACAAAGATCAACATCCCCTCACAAAGATCAACGGTTAGACAGCTATCAACCAACAAAAACAGCTCTGGGAGATGTCAGGAGTTGACTTATGAAACTTCAATAGCACAGTGAACAAAAGCCCCTGAGAATAACAACACACAAAGGGAAGGAAGAACAGCTTCTTTTTGCCTTGCATCATCCCATTCCCCAGGCAGCACTGTTCAGTGCAAAGAGGGAACTTTCCAGCTAGAAAGAGCTGCCCTGGCCAGGAAAGACAGAGAAGGGCAAGCCACCAGCTTCCCAGCCTTTTGGGGACCATATGAACGACTTGCTTTGGCTTCACCCCAGCACAGACCAGCGTAGCTAAGACATGTAGTGACAACTAGGAACAAGGAAGAGGGGCAGGGGCCATCAGCCATGCAGTGGGAGTTACTGAGGTTCCCATTGACCTGCTCTTCAGAGGGAACCCCAGCAGCTTAAGGCACTAAAGAAACCAACAACCAGCAGAGCCACTGCAGACTCTTTGCAGATTTTACTGGGTTTTGGCCCACAGGTTTTTGTGTTCACATGTCCCTCCCACTCTTTACCCCACCCGGGGCCTGGGATCTACACTGGCAGCCAGCCCTGGCCTCTGTGGCTCTGCGTGTGCAAGATGCCAGCCTAGACCCCTGCAACTGACCCCCGCCAGCATATGGGAATCCGGAGCTGGCTATATTGAGCTTTAATTGATATATAACATTGTGTAATTTTAAGGTCTACAGTGTGATGATTTGATACACATATATTGCAAAATTGATTACCACAATAATGTAAGTTAACTCTTCAGCTCAAATAATTAATGTTTTTTGGTTGCTGTTATGGTGAGAACATTTAAGGTGTACTCTCGTAGCAACTTGTAAATGTACGATGCAGTATTGTTAACTGTATCATCATATTGTGCATTAGATCCCCAGATCTTATTCATCCTAGGATGGAAGTTTGTATCATTTGACCAATATCTCCCCATTTCCCCAGCCTCTAGCCCCTGGCAACCACTAATCTACTCTCTCTTTCTATGAGTTCAGCTTTTTCAGATTGCACATATAAGTGAGATCTTACAATATTTGCCTTTCTTTGCTTGATTTATTTCACTTAACATAATGCCCTCAGGGTCCATCTATGTTGTCACAAATGGCTGGATTTCCCTCTTTTTATGGATGAATATATACACACACACACACACACACATACACATACCACATTCGTTTTATGCATTCATCCATCGGTGGACACTTAGGTTGTTTCCATGTCTTGCCTATTATAAATGATACTGCAGTGAATATGGGGGTGAAGATAGCAGATATTGGGCTAACTTTTAATTAGGGAGTAATGTGTGAGGAATCTCTGGCTCATTACATTAGGTAGAACCCTATGAATTTGCCTTTTTTTTTTTTTAGCGGTACGCGGGCCCCTCACTGCTGTGGCCTCTCCCGTTGCGGAGCACAGGCTCCGGACGCGCAGGCTCAGTGGCCATGGCTCACGGGCCCAGCCGCTGCGTGGCATGTGGGATCTTCCCGGACCGGGCCACGAACCCGTGTCCCCTGCATCGGCAGGCGGACTCTCAACCACTGCGCCACCAGGGAAGCCTGAATTTGCCATTTTTTAAATCAAACAGTTGAATATTGGCAATCTCATATAGTTTAAACTAATAATTATTTGAAATTTGAGAGAGAAAATTTATTGAAGCAATTTCTTTGTAACTGGTTAATAGCAGGGAGAAACTGGTTTGTGTATGATTTCTGATGTAACAGAGCCATTACCATCTTGCAGTTTATTCTTCTAATTGGCACTGAATAAATTTCCCATATTATGAAGAGCAATGAATGCTCATACAATGCCAGAGAAGAAAATATACAGCATTCAGATACCAAAATAGAATCTTTATAGTGATGAAACAAACAATAAATGCAATGCTTGCCAAAGTGAATAATCACTGTTGTAAAAAAGTTAAGCCAGAGCAGTGTTTAGCTTTCAAGGACAATGAACAGATGGCCTGTTCTCAGTCAGAATGATGCTGGATCACTTATTTGAGTTACTTACTGTGATTCATGGGTTTTACATCACATGTTGGGAAACAAAATTAGTTATAGGAATGTTTGGATGGCTTTGCTTGTCAACTTCCTTTAACTACACTTAAATGATTTAAAAAACCTGAAATAAAAGAGGTGAGATGGAAATATTGGATGAACTATATTGTGTTCATTCATAGAATCTGTTATTGATCCCAACAGCAATTTTGTAGGCAACATAGAGTGAGACAAACCACATGGTTGTAAACCTTAGCATAAATTTATATTATAAAATTCTGTGCCTTTTCCAAAGTAGCACTTTGTCCTTGGAACGTCTTCTTGTACTTCCTTTATCTTAACCTGTTAAGTGGACCCTTTCTCTAAGTTAAGTACATCCTGAAATCTCATCTGTTTCTGTATGGATCATAACGCTTTGCCCCATCTTTCTTCAGTTTTGAATTGCATTGGATGTATGCCTTGCTTTTCATGTGTGTCTTACTTAGAAGTTTTTATTCTGTTGCTCTTCATAGACCTTTGTCATTTTATCATCATATCACTATATGCATAACTGTAGCAGTACACATAAACCAAATGAGATATCGTGTGTGAATCACTTTTTGAATTGTGAAATAACATGTAAATATAAATAATTATTATTAGCCTATGTTACTGACTTATAAAATCCCATAGGGTAGGGCTTCCCTAGTGACGCAGTGGTTGAGAGTCTGCCTGCCGATGCATGGGACACGGGATCGTGCCCCGGTCCGGGAAGATCCCACATGCCGTGGAGCGGCTGGACCCGTGAGCCATGGCCGCTGAGCCTGCGCGTCCGGAGCCTGTGCTCCGCAACGGGAGAGGCCACAGCAGTGAGAGGCTCACGTACCGCCAAAACAAAACAAAATCCCATAGGGTAGTGGTAGGCTATGTTTATGAAATTCTTTGTCATATTATTATACAAGGCCAATGATGGTGATGACATGTGTCAGAAAGGGTGTGTTGATGGTATTTGGAAAGGAGGAATAATCAGAACTATCAAAGCTTTTATGTGTTCTTGGTTCAGTCTGAGCTCTAAAGAAAAATATGTATCAGTTATTGTAGAGTTCTAAAAATTGTTCAGTACCGTTGTGTTAAGAGCTTTGTGTTCTTTGTCAGGATCTCCCAGTGCTTAGTGCAGTAGGAGTCTAAAGAATTTGTTAATGAATGAATGTAATGTAACTATTTAGTAGATAAAGACGATTTTTGAGTATTATTTATTTGTTATTTATTTAAAATTATTCCTTCCTTCCGAATACATATGTTGTCTATTTAGGGCCTTAATAACTATTCAGAGGCTCAATAGTAAGTTTTATTTTCTGATATGATCCATTTGAATTACTGGTCAATAAACATAGATACATGAGAAGTTAACCATTTAATAATTGGAGGAAGATAGTGAATTAACTTACCCCAAATTGTAATTAACATCTGTGGCACTGTAAACCTCTCTTTTCTCTCTCTCTCTCTATATATACAATGTGTGTGTGTGTATGCACATATATACACATATATACATATATGTACATAAGAATGCTAGAAAATTTTGTTTCTTTGTAGTGTTCAGGTCTTACTCATTCTCATTACCTACTGAACCAAACTTTTTCTTCATTTGCACTTCTCTAATATTTAGTTTTTAAAGGAATACTGTGTCGATGTATTTTTCAAGAATTTAGCTGTGACTGTTTGTGAAGATAGACTATGTAAGTATGGTGGTCTTGAGTTATAATATTATACATATTTGAGGTAGTGACTGACAATGACAGAGTAAAAATGGTCTTTTAAATGTCACACCAATGTAAAATGAAAGCCAGTAATTTCTAAAGCAGTTTGAGATGGCTCAGATTGATAATTGTTCACAATGATGCTATCATTTGTATTCTAGGAAGAAATTTATTTATTTATTTTTTGTTGTGGTACGCGGGCCTCTCACTGTTGTGGCCTCTCCTGCTGCGGAGCACAGGCTCCAGACGCACAGGCTCCAGACGCACAGGCTCAGTGGCCATGGCTCACGGGCCCAGCCGCTCCGCGGCATGTGGGATCCTCCCGGACCGGGGCACAAATCCATGTCCCCTGCATCGGCAGGCGGACTCTCAACCACTGCGCCACCAGGGAAGCCCGATTTTTATACTAAACTTATAACAATCACTTTCCTCTACCTTTTATCTTAAAATGCTTTGCTACTATAAATTTTCACAAATTATAGAAATAAAATGCAAACTATAGTATAATCACACATCAAACCAAAATAACCCATTATGTTTTATTTATAACTAGGTACTAAGCATAATGCAGAGAATAAAAATAAAGAGAAAAGTCATGTGCACCAAGCTCTGTAGTTAGCATGTGCAAAAATTCTGTATCTGTGTCCTGGGTGATTAAAGAGACTTTCAATTTAACTACAATAGACTTAGAGCTTTGTTCTTTCTTTCTTTCTGCCAAAAATGACTTAGAAATCAAAGAATGTAATGACAAAACAAATGATTTCTCCTGCATCCAATCCTGAAATCATTTGACCCTGACAAGTTAGAAATAGGGGCATATTTGCTTTAGCCTTAGGAATAAGACCAATTTGTCTACATTTTTGCAACTCTAGTACCTGTCATTAGGAAGCTTTTGTAGGGTATTAGCACATGCTCATCTGTCTTTCTTCCTTTTTGTACTTGGATAACTGCTAGTCATCTTTCTCATATCAACACAAGAGTGACTTTCTTGGAAAAGCCCTTTCTGATTATGTCAAATTTCCTTATTATAAGTTCTTACATTACCATGTCCTTCTCACTTTATAGCAGTTATCAACTTCTATAAGTTGGTAACTTCTGTAACTTCTTTGTGGTTATTTGATTGTCTTCCCTGCCCCCACTCCAACTGTAATCTTTGAGATTAAGGACTATTTTTGGTTTTTTGCTGATAATTTCTTTCTGTCCCTGAGTGTAGAGGCCAATTCACTTTTGGGCATTAGATATATAACAGTTGAATGAATGAATATGATAAATTGTACTCAGTAAACTTATAGGAGATAACATAAAGGAAGAAGAGAAAGAAAATAAGTGAAATAAAAATGTATTTGGGAATTTTGAGATGAGTAGTAAAATATTATCCTCAAATTGAGGGCTGGTGCAAATAAATCATTATAACTTAACGCAGTTCACTGCATTGCTTAATTTGAAGTAACCTGAATAAGAAATGTAACGAATGCACCAACCACATTCTAGCCAAGGTTTTTATAGCCATTGCAGGCCTGATTACAGCACATAATGTTCTTTGTTATGGTTTTATGGAACTCAATTAAAGAAAGCTACCGGAATGACAACCATTACTAAGTTTTGTCCACTCTTAATTTCTTTAATCTGTTGTTTCTTCAGCCAAAGAGCATATAGGACATGAAGAAAAGAACCTATATAAGAAGCTAGTTATTATACAGTTCCACATTATATTCTTAGATAATTTAGGAAGCAATGGACTATCATTCTAATGGTTTACCAAAGAATTCTTTAAAATACTCCAGCTAATATTGGCAAGAGACTAGAAATAAGAAAGTTTGAATTTGGTATCTCACCTCTACTGCACATACACAGTCTTTATTTTAGCTGTTTTATATGAGGTCTTTGAAATGGTCAAGCTTGACATAAAGGCTGATCCCTGTTACAAGAAGACATGTTCTAGATTCAGATTTGCTCTTCACTTTCATATGTGTTTTGGGTACAGGAAATACCAATTCCCTGGAAGTTATTAAGAAAAACATTTGTAATGATGAATGACACCAGTAATTCTGATGTGAAAATCTATGCTATGATTTGAGCACCCAGATAGAAAAAGCACACAGAGTTGTGAGAAAGATAAATAAAAATAAATTCATATGTAGACACAGTTTATTCATTCAGCAAAAAAAAATTTCTTTGAATACTTATTAGGTACCAGGTACTGTTTGGGGCACAGAGGATTGATCATAACAGGCACATTTTATGCCCTCATGGAGCTGATATTGTAGTGTGTGGGTGGGGGAGAGAGAAAGTAAACAAGTAATGCATCAAGTGGTTATGGATGATAAGAAGAAAATAAAGCAGAGCATAGGGAGTAGGGAATACTGGGGGCAGGGCAAGGTAGGTAATGGTTTTCATTTTACATAAATGGGCCACTTAACACCTGGCCCAGACCTGTGCTCTGACAAGGGCACATTTGAACAGAAAAACCTGAAGGGAATGAATACATCTATGCAAGTAGGAACTGAAGAAGTGGGGAGATGTCAGCATTATTGGGGAACAGCAAGGGTCCTGTGTAGCTGGAATGGAGTGCTAACCATAAAGGGAAAGACTGATAAATTGAACTATGCTAATATTAAGAAGTTCCCTTCCTCAGAAGATGTCATTTGGTGAATTTCAGGCAAGGGGCAGAGTGGAGAACATATTTGCAATACGTATTTCCAATTAAAAGACTGTTGTTCAAAATACATAAAAACAACACAGTCGTAGGAAAAAGACAGAAAACAATAAAAAAGGGTAAAAATATTTGAACAAGCTTTCAGAAAGTAAACATTCAAAAGGTTTATGAACATATGAAAAGATGCTCAACTTTATTAATCATTAAGTATTATGTTAATCCCTAATTGCATATGCAATTTAAAACCACATTATGATGCCGTGTCACATCTAGAAGATGGCTTAAAAAAAAAAAAGACACAATACCAAGTAGTGGCAAGGATTTGGAGCAACTAGAATTCTCATACATTGCTGGTGGGAGTGTACATTGGTAAAACCGCTTTTCAAAACTGGGAGTATCTAATAAAGATGAATGTAATAATATTCCCTGACCCCATAAGTCCAGTTGTAACTATATACTCAACTGAAGTCTTTTTTGGCTGCTGTAACAAAATACCACAGACTGGGTAGCTTATAAAACCCAGAAATTTATTTATCATAGTTTTGGGGGTTGAAAGTCTGAGATAAGGGTGCCAGCATGCCAGCATGAGGGCCCTTTTTTGGGTCTCAAACTTTCATTGAATCCTCATGTGGTGTAAGGGACAAGGGAGCTCTGTGAAGCCTTTTATAAAAGCATAATCCCACTCATAAGGGTTTCACCCTCATGACCTAAACACCACACAAAGGCCCCATCTCCTAATACTATCACATTGGGTATTAGGATTTCAATGTATGAATTTGGGGGGAACACAGACATTCTGACCACAAGGAACATGTACTTTTGACCATACTATATGTAGAAGTATTTTCATGGTATCACTATTTGTAACAGCCAAAACCTAAAACTAACCAAAATATGGTGGAATATTGGAAGATTGAAATGTATGGTATAGTTATACAATGGAATACTATACAGCAGTGGAAATGACTGAACTATTGCTACATGAAATAACATGGATGAATCTCACAACCATAATATTGCACAGACTAAGGCATATGCAAAAGGGTACATAGCATATGATTCCATTAAGATAAAGTTCAAAAAGAGGTGAAACTATTCTGACTAGTGGTTATCTTTGGGGGAAAAGATAGAGGCAAAAGGAGTCTTCTGGAGTGTTGATAACGAAGTTTTACTTCTTGATGTGGATAAAGTCACACAGGTGTGTTTACTTTGAGGATATTCATTGAGTTTTACACTTAGGATCCGTGCATTTTCCTATTTTCTACATATATACATGTTGCTAAACCTTTCAGGAATGACTGAGGGCCCTAGTTCTTAAGATTTCTGTTTTGTGATTCTTTGTAAAAGAACTATGTTAAAGAACCCAATCTTTGTCAAAAAAAAAGAGAAAACTTGAGTCATTTAGGTATTTTTTTCCTGTCCTAGGAAAAAAATGTTCTTACTTTAGCTGAAGACATCTGTAAATTTATAAATATTCTTCTAATGCTTTAGTGATTGTTATGAAAATTCTGCATTTCTAGTTTCCTAGGATCTACTGTACATAGAGCAGCACTGGGAGTCACTGATTGTTCCTTTCTAGTGCCATTATGTTTTCAGGGAGATTTAATCATTTAATCAGTTTTTCAGCATTGCCATTGAATAGACTTAGAAACATCACAACTAACTGAAGTGTTTTAGTTGCTTCTTCAGAGAATTTAATTGTTGCTCAATATTTTATATCATAACCTGGCAAATTTTTTGACTCACCACGATTCATAGATTAATCTCAATATTTAGAAATGAATTCACAAATGAGCAGGCAAGTAGCTAGTACAATAGACACTACATTCTTCCTAACTATATGTGGTTCCGCAAAAAATTCTGTTGTTTAAAATCACTCTGACAAGATCTGTGAAAACTGAGGTATAATACAAGTTTCAGATCTCCTCTGTTTATAACCCATTAAGAAAGGGAAAGCTTTTTGCTTTCCTTAGTCTGCTATAGAGGATTCTCACCTAGCTAAAGTGAAAAGGCAACTTACTTTTGTTGAATTTGAAATTTTAGATTCTCTCAGTATTAAAACTTGTTTTTTAAATCAATTTTTAAATTTTTCTTGATTTTATCAGGTCTTCTTCAGATCTTTCATGGGAAATAATAATGCTTGGTATATAAATGTGATGGACTCATTTTGGGAGGAGAGGTTTGGTTTTTTTTTAGACATTAGAGATTCTTTAAACTGAGGGAAAACTATTTTTCTCTCCATTTCCCTTCCTGTAGTATATATGTAAGGGTAGCTTGTTGGCAAAACACACTGCTCGGGGTGGAGGTAGGAGATAGAGAGTGAGATTTTCAGTTTGGTCATGAAACCACTCCCTCCTGAACAAGTTAGGATGTTTTCCTTCATAAGGGGAGATTTAAAAAAATTATGAGCTGGTAAATAACTTACTACAGAGCTGAAAACCAAGAAAATCCTGAGGCCAATCCCTGAATGCTCATGGTGGAGCAATTATGGAGAATCTAAGGATATTTGAGTTATTTTGAGTTATTCTAGTTATTTAGGAAATTGTCAGAGATTTGGGGACTCTTCTTTTTTTTTTAAACATCTTTATTGGAGTATAATTGCTTTACAATGATGTATTAGTTTCTGCTTTATAACAAAGTGAATCAGCTATACATATACATATATCTCCACATCTCTTCCCTCTTGTGTCTCCCTCCCACCCTCCCTATCCCACCCCTCTAGGTGGTCACAAAGCATCAAGCTGATGTCCCTGTGCTGTGCAGCTGCTTCCCACTAACTATCTATTTTACATTTGGTAGTGTATATATGTCCATGCCACTCTCTCACTTTGTCCCAGGGGACACTTTTGATTGGATTTCTTGTCTTAATTTTGAAGGGTAATAATTTTATTTTATAAAAATTTTAACACCAAACCCCATAAATATACTTAAAAGTGGTATAAATACCAACTGGACAATAATAGTGTTTATTTTTATTTATTTATTTTTTTACTATTTCCCCCAATATTTCTGCTTGTTTGTAGGGAGAGGTTAGGTAGGAATGAGATGGGAGGGGAGTATGTGTTTAACCTTGTTTGGTGTCTTGTTTTATTCTTTACTTTTCTGCAACTTATGATCTACAGGCTGGAATTTTTAGCCTCTGTAAAAGAAGTGGTAGGCTCGGTAGTAATACTGCTGGAATACGAAATGGGTAAATGTGCTGGAATACACTTTAATTTGGTTTATGACAACAGGGCATTTGCTGGCAAGACAGTTGGTTTTATTTACAAGCCTTTAAAAATGAATGAACTTTCAAGAGGAGCAAAGAGAGATGCTTTTCCCTGAGTCTTATTTTTAGTCTGTGTCTTCATGACAGTCAACGTCTAATTATTTCAGCTTATCTGAGTACAGTGCTTATCAGTTCCAGATCATTAATTCAATTCCCGTGTGTTGGCTTTATTCAGTTCCATGGCCACAGGTTAGCTCTGAACTGTCATCTCATAAATGGGTGCTGTTGATCACTGAAGACAGACCCAGAGATCTTGAATGAACAAGCTCAAATCCATCACCACTGCCAGAAAGGAACTCAAAACACAGGCCCACCATGGCAAATTAGTTTCATCTTCTTTGTATACAAAGTTAAATAATGACTTTTATTTATGTTTATATTAAAGGTCTATACAGCACCCTAAAATTAGCTTACTTAACCCTCACAGCAACTCATTGAGGTAATTTTTTTCTTTTGCAGTACGCGGGCCTCTCACTGTTGTGGCCTCTCCCGCTGTGGAACACAGGCTCCGGATGCACAGGCTCAGCAGCCATGGCTCACGGGCCCAGCCGCTCCGCGGCATGTGGCATCTTCCCGGACCGGGGCACGAACCCGTGTCCCCTGCATCGTCAGGCGGACTCTCAACCACTGCGCCACCAGGGAAGCCCTGAGGTAAATTTTTTATCTCGCTTATACTTATGAAAAAAATGAGACTCAGTGAGGTTAAGTATGGCAGAAGGGAAAGATGATGTGCTTTGGACTCAGATAAAGTTGAGTTTGAAGTCCAGCTTTGATAATATATCCAGTGTGAAGTGGGAGAACTTACCTATTTTCTTAGTAAAATAGGATTAAAAATTATGTGCCTTACATTGTAAAGGTCAAAAGAAATGATGCATATAAATCACTTAGCATTAAGCCTGGCATATAATATTTTTATGAAAGGATCTGCTTGAAGTCACACAATTTATGGCAGAACTAGGGCGTGCACATGGATCCTCTGACTGTAAGTTGAGTGCCCTCACTTCTGTATGACAGCTGAGATTATATGAAATGAAGGACAGAGGTGGAAATTCACCGTAACCTTCCTCTGTATAGTTGTTCCCAAACCTGCCTCCCTGTGCATTAGAAGCACTTGAGGAGTACGGTAAGGTGCTTGGGTTTTCCCCAAATGTTCTCCACGTCATCCTGCACATCTCTGTCCATCTACAGTCTATGCTTCCCAGTCAAATGACCAAGTTCTCAACAAGAGGTTGAGGGAGTTAGTGATATGGGCAACATTTACCCCATTGCTGATAAAGAAATTGTTTGGCTTGAACGTCTACTTTTTACCTTCCCAAGAGCTGAAAAGTGAATATGACAATGACCTCACTTTGACCCAAGAGTCAAGGCAAGACCCTAGCCACTACGTTTGTAAAAAGCTTCTTGTTTAAAATAGCCAATATTTTTATAATAACTATAAATGGAATATAACCTTTAAAAATTGTGAATCAGTGTGTTGTACACCTGTAACTTATATAATATTGTACATCAACTATACTTTGATAAAAAAATTACTCCTTGTTTGTAAGTTGGTTGTATGGATGAATAAGAAGGAAGAAAACTGGGATCTTTAATGATTAGATGGAGCCCATCTGCTCTGCCTATCTGGGCTACTCAGGTCAGGACTGTTAAGTAAGAAAGAAATACGTCTATCTTATTTATGTTGCCGTATTTTGGGGGGAGGTGCTCTTTGCTTCAGAAGCTTAATCTTTAAGCCACTTAGGGAGCTTTAAAAACTATAAATAGTAAAACTCTACCAGACTTTAAAATCATAATCTTTGTGAGTGAGGATCAGGAATCTATGTTAGTAAACTGTACTGATGTATAGCTAGACTTGAAAACCACTTATCTGCATAACAAAGATCCCTTTCTCTGGAAGCCTTCACTTTTTGTAGAACAAGAGCGATTAGGAGAGGGAGGGAAAACTAGAGAGAAGAGTAAAGCAAATGAACAGAGAGAAGCTGAGACAAGACTGAAGTTTCCCAATGTTTCTGGTGGTTTCCCTATTTTTGGATCCAATCCCTTTTTAAGGTTAACAGCATTCCTGCTCTTGAGACAGTTGCAAATCCCTAAAACAGTGAAAAGATAAAATTAGTATTTACAATTTTCCCTGCCTTCCAAGGAGGTGGGTACCTTGCTGCTTTGGTGAAACACAATGGACTGGAGAGTTAGAGACCTCAACTGTTCTGCATGAGAAAAGGGACTCAAGTCTCAGTCCTAGAGATTTGCTGGAAATGCTAGAAGAGCAGGATTTGTAGAGAAGAAAGAGACTGATGCATTGAGAGAGAACATTTGGGGAAATGATGGAAGTTTGGCCATGCTGTTTGGAATGTAAGCTCTCTTTGCCTTCTCCCCACAGAATTTGAAATAACATATCTTTTTATATGTGTAGCTAGTATGTTGAAGAGCTGGATATATCTGGATGCCCAGGGTGTTTCCAGGTACTAAATTCAGCTTCCAGGTTGGTATGAAGTGAGATGAGCAGTTTTCCATGGGATCTAACCAACATTGCTTACAATAGCTGGTTTTTGCAATTAGCAACAACAACAACAAAACACCAATTAGGACTGTTTGTTTTATATAGATACAAATTTAGCCCTTCTGTATAATCCTCATGTAAACTTCTATATGCCTATTCAATTTTTGACACCTATCTCTGTGTTTTTCAATAATGGCCCTTGAATGTTTATTCCCTCTGCACCTGATACTTATACGTGAGATATCAAATTGAGTTTAGGAAGAGGAAAATGATGCCAGCATTTTCAACTGGGTATAGTAGTCATCTACTCATATGATGATGAACAGTCTCATTTCACTTTGTAACAGCTGCATTTTATTGATGTAACTTGTTATGTTTGTAAAAAGCTGATGGGTTACAAGTCAGCGCAAGTGCAAATTGTTCTGATTAATGACCATATTCAAAATGACAAGTGACAAAGCACTTGAGGATTCAATGGATGAAGAGACAACCTTGTAGCATTATTGGAGGCTCCTGAATTTCTAGTTACTGTAAAAATATCTCTTTAAAGATGGGCTAACACCCATATCCTCTGAGATTAGAATTTTGGATACACACCTCCATCTTTTGTCAAAGAGCTGTTGCCAAGTACTATTGCACTTTAGTCAGATAAAGGGCAGAGTGTGTGCATGGTATTTGAGAACCATAGACGACTTCAGAGTGTAACACATTACTGTTTTTATCCTTTGCATTTAGGTTATAAACTAATAAAATCCAGGATTTCCTTTTATAATCAAAAGACAGGATATTCAGAATTTCAGGACTACCCCAGAAATATCAATAGAGGGGCTATGCTGGGAGAGTTGATTTGTTTGTGACCTGTTTTGCTGTTCTTATTTTGTTTAGCTTTGTTTTTATAACTTTTCAGAATAGGAGAGTAATTGCTTCTACTGCTATAACATTTCCTCAGGACACCCATATGGGGGCATATTTTAGATGAAGTGAGTCTGGTTGGCAGTAGCTCCCTTTCATTTCACTCTATTATTAAGAATCATTTTTCAAACCATTTTTTAAAATTTACATCTGGAATAGAAAAATAGAGAATTCTAAATATGTCTTTGAAGATTAGTACTGTAGTAAGTCTTCTTGTCTAGGGAATTGAAACTTAGCTGCAGATTTTCTTTAAGTGGGCTCTCTGGATACAGAGCAGAATTCAGTTAGTGAATAAGAGGAAGAGTGTATTAAAAACAAGGGAATGTTAGTGATGGCAATCAGCAAGCATAAAATAGTGGGTGTTTAAAAAAATGAGCTCTGAAACAGAAGTCATAATCACTCAGTCACCTACTGTGTTCATTTTCCTTTCAGAAATGAGGACATCTCAAAGTGTAGAACATTTTAATAGAATAGCACCAGACAAGCTAGTTACACAGAACTTTACTTGACAGGCTGGAACCTGTTTCCAATATTCTTTTTCTAAATTACATGAAAAACTGTATTCTGCAGTACATTGTGAAAGGATAAATTGTAAATGATATAAAAATAAAACAAAATGATTTTTTCTCCATTTCGTTACCCAGATTATCTTCCTATGGCTGTGACTACCAGATCCCATGATAAGGCAGTTAAATAGTCAGTTCATTTAATAGGCTTCCACCTATAACAGGCTGGAATAATAAAGTAACACAAATAGATGCACTGTTTGAGCATGCAGTTCGGTAAAATAAACTTGATAGAGGCATTATAGTGAAAATAGTAAGGCACTGCAACCAAATTTTTTCTTTGTAAAGTCCTTCTAACAGCATTAACTTGGTTATTTATTTATTTTTACATCTCTATTGGAGTATAATTGCTTTACAATGGTGTGTTAGTTTCTGCTTTATAACAAAGTGAATCAGTTATACATATACATATGTTCCCATATCTCTTTCTTCTTGCGTCGCGCTCCCTCCCACCCTCCCTATCCCACCCCTCCTGGCGGTCACAAAGCACCGAGCTGATCTCCCTGTGCTATGCGGCTGCTTCCCACTAGCTATCTACCTTACGTTTGGTAGTGTATATATGTCCATGCCTCTCTCTCGCTTTGTCACAGCTTACCCTTCCCCCTCCCCATATGCTCAAGTCCATTCTCTGTGTTTTTATTCCTGTCTTACCCCTAGGTTCTTCATGACATTTTTTTCCTTAAATTCCATATATATGTGTTAGCATACGGTATTTGTCTTTCTCTTTCTGACTTACTTCATTCTGTATGACAGACTCTAGGTCTATCCACCTCATTACAAATAGCTGAATTTCGTTTCTTTTTATGGCTGAGTAATATTCCATTGTATATATGTGCCACATCTTCTTTATCCATTCATGTGATGGTGGACATTTGGTTGTTTCCATCTCCGGGCTATGTAAATAGAGCTGCAATGAACATTTTGGTACATGACTCTTTTTGAATTATGGTTTTTCTCAGGGTATATGCCCAGTAGTGGGATTGTTGGGTCATATGGTAGTTCTATTTGGAGTTTTTTAAGGAAACTCCATACTGTTCTCCACAGTGGCTGTATCAATTTACATTCCCACCAACAGTGCAAGAGGGTTCCCTTTCCTCCACATCCTCTCCAGCATTTATTGTTTCTAGATTTTTTGATGATGGCCATTCTGACTGGTGTGAGATGATATCTCATTGTAGTTTTGATTTGCATTTCTCTAATGATTAATGAAGTTGAGCATTCTTTCATGTGTTTGTTGGCAGTCTGTATATCTTCTTTGGAGAAATGTCTATTTAGGTCTTCTGCCCATTTTTGGATTGGGTTGTTTGTTTTTTTGTTATTGAGCTGCATGAGCTGCTTATACATTTTGGAGATTAATCCTTTGTCAGTTGCTTCATTTGCAAATATTTTCTCCCATTCTGAGGGTTGTCTTTTGGTCTTGTTTATGGTTTCCTTTGCTGTGCAAAAGCTTTGAAGTTTCATTAGGTCCCATTTGTTTATTTGTTTTTATTTCCATTTCTCTGGGAGGTGGGTCAGAAAGGATCTTGCTGTGATTTATGTCATAGAGTGTTCTGCCTATGTTTTCCTCTAAGAGTTTGATAGTTTCTGGCCTTACATTTAGATCTTTAATCCATTTTGAGTTTATTTTTGTGTATGGTGTTAGGGAGTGATCTAATCTCATACTTTTAGATGTAGTTGTCCAGTTTTCCCAGCACCACTTATTGAAGAGGCTGTCCTTTCTCCACTGTACATTTCTGCCTCCTTTAAAGATAAGGTGACCATATGTGCGTGGGTTTATCTCTGGGCTTTCTATCCTGTTCCATTGATCTATCTTTCTGTTTTTGTGCCAGTACCATACTGTCTTGATTACTGTATCTTTGTAGTATAGTCTGAAGTCAGGGAGCCTGATACCTTCAGCTCCGTTTTTTGTTCTCAAGATTGCTTTGGATATTCGGGGTCTTTTGTGTTTCCATACAAATTGTGAAATTTTTTGTTCTAGTTCTATGAAAAATACCGGTGGTAGTTTGATAGGAATTGCATTGAATCTGTAGATTGCTTTGGGTAGTAGAGTCATTTTCACAATGTTGATTCTTCCAATCCAAGAACATGGTATATCTCTCTACCTATGTGTCTGTCTCTCCATCTAATTAAATCATCTTTAATTTCTTTCATCAGTGTCTTATAATTTTCTGCATACAGGTCTTTTGTCTCCTTAGGTAGGTTTATTCCTAGATATTTTATTCTTTTGTTGCAGTGGTAAATGGGAGTGTTTTCTTGATATCACTTTCAGATTGTTCATCATTAGTGTATAGGAATGCCAGAGATTTCTGTGCATTAATTTTGTATCTTGCTACTTTACCAAATTCATTGATTAGCTCTAGTAGTTTTCTGGTAGCATCTTTAGGATTCTCTATGTATAGTATCATGTCATCTGCAAAGAGTGACAGCTTTACTTCTTCTTTTCCGATTTGGATTCCTTTTATTTCCTTTTCTTCTCTGATTGCTGTGGCTAAAACTTCCAAAATTATGTTGAATAATAGTGGTGAGAGTGGGCAACCTTGTCTTGTGCCTGATCTTAGTGGAAATGCTTTCAGTTTTTCACCATTGAGGACGATGTTCGCTGTGGGTTTGTCATATATGGCCTTTATTATGTTGAGGAAAGTTCCCTCTATGCCTACATTCTGCAGGGTTTTTATCATAAACGGGTGTTGAATTTTGTTGAAAGCTTGCTCTGCATCTATTGATATGATCATATGGTTTTTCTCCTTCAATTTGTTAATATGGTGTATCACATTGATTGTTTTGCGTATATTGAAGAATCCTTGCATTCCTGGAATAAACCCCACTTGATCATGGTGTATGATCCTTTTAATGTGCTGTTGGATTCTGTTTCTAGTACTTTGTTGAGGATTTTTGCATCTATGTTCATCAGTGATATTGGCCTGTAGTTTTTTTTCTTTGTGACATCCTTGTCTGGTTTTGGTATCAAGGTGATGGTGGCCTCGTAGAATGAGTTTGGGAGTGTTCCTTCCTCTGCAATTTTTTGGAAGAGTTTGAGAAGGATAGGTGTTAGCTCTTCTCTAAATGTTTGATAGAATTCGCCTGTGAAGCCATCTGGTCCTGGGCTTTTGTTTGTTGGAAGTTTTTTTTTTTTTTTTTTCCAGCACATGGGCCTCTCACTGCTGTGGCCTCTCCCACAGCAGTGAGAGGCTCTGCACGCACAGGCTTAGCGGCCATGGCTCACGGGCCCAGCCGCTCTGCGGCATGTGGGATCTTCCCAGACCGGGGCATGGACCCGTGTCCCCTGCATCGGCAGGCGGACTCTCAACCACTGCGCCACCAGGGAAGACCTGTTGGAAGATTTTTAATCACAGTTTCAATTTCAGTGCTTGTGATTGGTCTGTTCATATTTTCTATTTCTTCCTTATTCAGTCTTGGCAGGTTGTGCATTTCTAAGAATTTGTCCATTTCTTCTAGGTTGTCCATTTTTTTGGAATAGAGTTGCTTGTAGTAATCTCTCATGATCTTTTGTATTTCTGCAGTGTCAGTTGTTACTTCTCCTTTTTTATTTCTACTTCTATTGATTTGAGCCTTCTCCCTTTTCTTCTTGATGAGTCTGGCTAATGGTTTATCAATATTTTTTTATGTTCTCAAAGAACCAGCTTTTAGTTTTATTGATCTTTGCTATCGTTTCCTTCATTTCTTTTTCATTTATTTCTGATCTGATCTTTATGATTTCTTTCCTTCTGCTAACTTTGGGTTTTTTTGTTCTTCTCTAATTGCTTTAGGTGCAAGGTTAGGTTGTTTATTCAAGATGTTTCCTGTTTCTTAAGGTAGGATTGGATTGCTATAAACTTCCCTCTTAGAACTGCTTTTGTTGCATCCCATAGATTTTGGGTCGTCGTGTCTCCATTGTCATTTGTTTCTAGGTATTTTTTGATTTCCTCAGTGATCACTTCGTTATTAAGTAGTGTATTGTTTAGCCTCCATGTGTTTGTATTTTTTACAGATCTTTTCTTGGAATTGATATCTAGTCTTATAGCGTTGTGGTCGGAAAAGATACTTGATACGATTTCAATTTTCTTAAATATACCAAGGCTTGACTTGTGACCCAGGATATGATCTATCCTGGAAAATGTTCCATGAGCACTTGAGAAAAATGTGTATTTTGTTGTTTTTGGATGGAATGTCCTGTAAATATCAATTAAGTCCATCATATTTAATGTATCATTTAAAGTTTGTGTTTCCTTATTTATTTTCATTTTGGATGATCAGTCCATTGGTGAAAGTGGGGTGTTAAAGTCCCCTACTATGAATGTGTTACTGTCGATGTCCCCTTTTATGGGTGTTAGTATTTGCCTTATGTATTGAGGTGCTCCTATGTTGCGTGCATAAATATTTACAATTGTTATATCTTCTTCTTGGATCGATCCCTTGATCATTATGTAGTGTCCTTCTTTGTCTCTTCTAATAGTCTTTACTTTTAAGTCTATTTTGTCTGATATGAGAATTGCTACTCCAGCTTTGTTTTGATTTCCATTTGCATGAAATATCTTTTTCCATCCCCTTACTTTCAGTCTGTATGTGTCTCTAGGTCTGAAGTGGGTCTCTTGCAGACAGCAAATATATGGATCTTGTTTTTGTATCCATTCAACCAATCTGTGTCTTTTGGTGGGAGCATTTAGTCCATTTACATTTAAGGTATTTATTGATATGTATGTTCCTATTCCCATTTTCTTAATTGTTTTGGGTTCGTTGTTGTAGGTCTTTTCCTTCTCTTGCGTTTCTTGCCTAGAGAATTTCCTTTAGCAGTTGTTGTAAAGCTGGTTTGGTGGTGCTGAACTCTCTCAGCTTTTGCTTGTCTATAAAGGTTTTAATTTCTCCATCAAATCTGAATGAGATCCTTGCTGTGTAGACTAATCTTCGTTGCAGGTTTTCCTCCTTCATCTCTTTAAATATGTCCTGCCAGTCCCTTCTGGCTTGCAGAGTTTCTGCTGAAAGATCAGGTGTTAGCCTTATGGGGAATTCCCTTGTGTGTTATTTGTTGTTTTTCCCTTGCTGCTTTTAATATGTTTTCTTTGTATTTAATTTTTGACAGTTTGATTAATATGTGTCTTGGCATATTTCTCCTTGGATTTATCCTGTATGGGACTCTGTGTGCTTCCTGGACTTGATTAACTATTTCCTTTGCCATATTAGGGAAGTTTTCAACTATAATCTCTTGAAATATTTTCTCAGTCCCTTTCTTTTCCTCTTCTTCTTGTGGAACCCCTATAATTCGAATGTTGGTGCATTTAATGTTGTCCCAGAGGTCTCTGAGACTGTCTTCAGTTCTTTTCATTCTTTTTTCTTTATTCTGCTCTGCAGTAGTTATTTCCACTATTTTATCTTCCAGGTCACTTATCCATTCTTCTGCCTCAGTTATTCTGCTATTGATCCCATCTAGAGTATTTTTTAATTTCATTTATTGTGTTGTTCATCATTGTTTGTTTCATCTTTAGTTCTTCTAGGTCCTTGTTAAATGTTTCTTGCATTTTGTCCATTCTATTTCCACGATTTTGGATCATCTTTACTATCATTATTCTGAATTCTTTTTCAGGTAGACTGCCAATTTCCCCTTCATTCGTTAGGTCTGGTGGGTTTTTATCTTGCTCCTTCATCTGCTGTGTGTTTTTCTGTCTTCTCTCATTTTGCTTATCTTACTGTGTTTGGGGTCTCCTTTTCACAGGCTGCAGGTTCGTAATTCCCGTTGTTTTTGGTGTCTGCCCCCAGTGGCTAAGGTTGGTTCAGTGGGTTGTGTAGGCTTCCTGGTGGAGGGGACTAGTGCCTGTGTTCTGGTGTATGAGGCTGGGTCTTGTCTTTCTGGTGGGCAGGTCCACGTGGTGGTGTGTTTTGGGTTGTCTGTGGACTTATGTGTGTTTGGGTTGTCTGTGGACTTATGATTTTAGGCAGCCTCTCTGCTAATGTGTGGGGTTGTGTTCCTGTATTGCTAGTTGTTTGGCATAGGATGTCCAGCACTGTAGCTTGCTGGTCGTTGAGTGAAGCTGGGTGCTGGTGTTGAGATGGAGATCTCTGGGAGATTTTCGCCATTTTATATTATGTGGAGCTGGGAGGTCTTTTGTGGACCAGTGTCCTGACGTTGGCTCTCCCACCTCAGAGGCACAGCACTGACTCCTGGCTGCAGCACCAAGAGCCTTCCATCCACACGGCTCAGAATAAAAGGCAGAAAAAGTAGAAAGAAAGAATTAGTAGAAGAAGAAAGAAAGAAAGAAAGAAAGGAGGGAGGGAGGGAGAGAGGAAGGAAGGAAGGAAGGAGGGAAGGAAGGAAAACAGAAAGAAAGAAGATAAAGTAAAATAAACTAAGATAAAATATAATAAAGTTATTAAAATAAAAAATAATTATTAAGAAAAACAAAACAAACAAAAAAACCGGATGGATAGAACCTTAGGACAAATGGTGGAAGCAAAGCTATACAGACAAAATCTCACACAGAAGCATACACATACACACTCACAAAAAGAGGAAAAGGGGAAAAAATCATAAATCTTGCTCTCAAAGTCCACCTCCTCAATTTGGGATGATTAGTTGTGTATTCATGTATTCCACAGATGCAGAGTATATCAAGTTGATTGTGGAGCTTTAATCCGCTGCTTCTGAGGCTGCTGGGAGAGATTTCCCTTTCTGTTCTTTGTCCTCCCAGCTCCCAGCCCCGCCTCTGCGTGTAGGTCGGATTACTCAGGCCCGGTGGGAGGGAGGGGCACGGGGGGCGGGGCGAGCCTGCGGCGACAGGCGCCTGCGTGACGTTGCGCCAGCCTGAGGCGCGCCGTGCGTTTTCCGGGAGGAGTTGACTGTGGATCCCGTGACCCTGGCAGTGGCGGGCTGCACAGGCTCCCCAGAAGGGGGTTGTGGATAGTGACCTGTGCTCGCACACAGGCTTCTTGGTGGCGGCAGCAGCAGCCTGAGCGTCTCATGCCCGTCTCTGTGGTCCGCGCTTTTAGCCGCGGCTCGCGCCTGTCTCTGGAGCTCCTTTAAGCAGCGCTCTTAATCCCCTCTCCTCGCGCACCAGGAAACAAAGAGGTAAGAAAAAGTCTCTTGCCTCTTCGGCAGGTCCAGAGATTCCCCAGGACTCCCTCCTGGCTAGCCATGGCGCACTTAACCCCCTGCAGGCTGTGTTCTCGCAGCCAACCTGGCGCAGAGACCGAAGCCCAAGCCTCAACTCCCAGTCCCGCCCGCCCCGGCGGGGGAGCAGACAAGCCTCTCGGGCTGGTGAGTGCCGGTCGGCCCTGATCCTGTGTGCGGGAATCTGGCCGCTTTGCCCCCCGCACCCCTGTTGCTGCGCTGTCTTCCGCGGCCCCGAAGCTTTCCCCCTCCGCCACCCGCAGTCTCCGCCCGCGAAGAGGCTTCCTAGTGTATGGATACCTTTCCTCCTTCACAGCTCCCTCCCACTGGTGCAGGTCCCGTCCTTATTCTTTTGTCTCTGTTTATTCTTTTTTCTTTTGCCCTACCCAGGTACGTGGGGGGTTTCTTGCGTTTTGGGAGGTCTGAGGTCTTCTGCCAGCGTTCAGTAGGTGTTCTGTTGGAGTTGTTCCACGTGTAGATGTATTTCTGGTGTATCTGTGGGGAGGAAGGTGATCTCCGCGTCTTACTCTTCCGCCATCTTCCCGGAAGCTCCTAACTTGGTTATTAATAATTTTATCTTTGTTGAAAATTTTGGACACATTTACTATTTTTTTTTTTTTAAGAAGATGTTGGGGGTAGGAGTTTATTAATTTATTTATTTTTGCTGTGTTGGGTCTTCGTTTATGTGCAAGGGCTTTCTCTAGTTGTGGCAAGGGGGGGCCACTCTTCATTGAGGTGTGCAGGCCTCTCACTGTCGCAGCCTCTCTTGTTGCGGAGCACAGGCTCCAGACGCGCAGGCTCAGTAGCTGTGGCTCACGGGCCTGGTTGCTCCGCGGCATGTGGGATCCTCCCAGACTAGGGCTCGAACCCATGTGCCCTGCATTAGCAGGCAGATTCTCAAGCACTGCGCCACCAGGGAAGCCCCACATTTACTATTTGTGATAAAAGGGAAAGAGTTCGTGATCCTGCTGACTTTCAGTCCATGTTCATGAATATATAAA
Organism: Globicephala melas; assembly: GCF_963455315.2. Classification (NCBI taxonomy): domain Eukaryota; kingdom Metazoa; phylum Chordata; class Mammalia; order Artiodactyla; family Delphinidae; genus Globicephala; species Globicephala melas. Next base: position 87,830,633 of record NC_083323.1, read on the forward strand.
CCTCTGCAAATTCATACACACACAATTTGACCTACAGTTCACAAAAGCAAAGCGGACTGAATTGGATGGGAAATGATGAGGACCACTGTTTCATAATCTATTCTTTGTCTGGTTGGGAACAGTATGTATCAGAATGGCATCCAAACAGTCTATTTTAGGGGACCCTGGGACCTTAAAACATCAGCCAGCCTTATTTCTTATCTATGCATTCCCAACAGTATTTCCTCCATTCCTTTGAAGAACATAATAAACCAAATCTTTCACTTTATTTCAAAACTCTTACTGTATCACTGTGTTAATTATAGAGAATTTAGAAAAGATAAATAAGAATCCCATAACTCTATCTCCAGACATAACTGATATTAACATTTCAGTTTCTTTTCTTTCTTTCTACCCTCTACTCTCCTTCCTATTGTGTTTCCCTTCTTCTTACCTTTCCTGTCAGATTAAATCAAATTACAAATAGAGAGGACTGTCCTTCACATAATGCTTTAGAGAATTCATCATTTGGAAGCAGAATCTCTACCAGGCCATTTTGGTCCATCATTTCCAAAGGTATGTGATGGATGTACACATACAAAAACATTTTCCCAATGTTTAGGATTCTGCATATGAGCTCCTTAGCTACTTCTCATATAGAGCCTTTTCATAGAGTCTTACCTATAATGTGTAACATAAATATTACAGGCTATATTGAGGTGGCTGCTGTTATGAAAGAGTATCTTATGCTGGCTTAAGTGAAGGCTCAGTGTATGGAGAGCATCTGGGAGAGGATAGTGGGACTCTATTTTATGTTTTCATTTCCAGCCTTGTTAAGAGCCACACAAGGGGAATGGGCTATTTATGAATAACGCAGTAATAAAATACAGGTTCTTTTTTTTTTTTTTGCGATACGCGGGCCTCTCACTGTTGTGGCCTCTCCCGTTGCGGAGCACAGGCTCCGGACGCGCAGGCTCAGCGGCCATGGCTCACGGGCCCAGTCGCTCCACGGCATGTGGGATCTTCCTGGACCGGGGCACGAACCCGTGTCCCCTGCATCGGCAGGCGGACTCCCAACCACTGCGCCACCAGGGAAGCCCAAAATACAGGTTCTTGAGTCAGGCTGACTTAGCCATGATGAGTGACCTTAGAGAAATCTCTCATATTATCCAAGCTTCCATGTCCTCATCTATAAAATATAGATAGTAATAGTGTCTATGGCCTTGCCTGGTGGTGCAGTGGTTAAGAATCCACCTGTCAATGCAAGGGACCAGGGTTCGAGCCCTGGTCCGGGAAGATCCCACAGGCCGCACAGCAACTAAGCCAGTGAGCCACAACTACTGAGCCTGTGCTCTAGAGCCCATGAGCCACAACTACTGAAGCCGGCACGCCTAGAGCCCGTGCTCCGCAACAAAAGAAGCTACCGCAATGAGAAGCCCGCACACCGCAAAGAAGAGTAGCCCCTGCTCGCCGCAACTAGTGAAAGCCTGCGCACAGCAATGAAGACCCAATGCAGCCAAAATTAAATAAATAAATAATAATTTAAAAAATAATAATACTGTCTAGCTTATAGGGTTTTTGTGAGCATCTTTCTCTCTCTTATCTGCTCCCTTGTTATAGTACCTTTCTCCAAAATAAGCTGCTATATTAATTTTGATGGAACTTAGAGTTTCTTAGGTCCAGTTCCTGGCAAAAGACTCTGAGACATGTTTCTGAGCAGGGTGTTTACCAAGGTGTGTTTTCTCCTTCAGGACAACACCTGAAAGGAAGCAGGGGAGGCAGGAATAGGCAAAGAGAAAAGCTGACCTGTGTTGCAGCAGTAATAAAGGCCCCAGGTGATCCCGCAGGAAGCTCTGGAGCTGGGATGGCCATTCCGAGTTGTTCCAAATTGAGGCAGGGGCTGGGATTTTGTACCCCTAAATATTGAGCAGGCATTGGATGTGAGCTGCCCCAGGAGAGGGAACATGACCTTGGATTAAGCGGTTCCGCTTGACTGAGGGTAATTCCCAGAGAGGGACAGAGCTTTGAGGTGTCAGCATCCAACACTCTTGGCAGCTAGGGGAAAAATGGCGCCTCTGTCACAAAGGGGCTATCTGAGCAGGGCATCACCTCATCTTCTTTTTACCCACATAACACTTGCAATCTCTTGCTTCTTATAGTAAGTTCACCCCATTTAGGAACAGATGCTCCAGGATTCTGTTTTTTTATCATTCCCTGGGAAATTTACAAGACAAGGGTTAGTGACAAGAGACTGCAATCCCCACCACTGCTGCTGGTCCCAGGGCCACAAATTATGGTCACCATCTTCTTCCTCCACTACCCGTTCTAGATTTTTTAACCCTGGCTAGCACTTCTGCTGGTCTGGTGACTTACTTAGAAGCAGCCTAGACACTTACCCTGAGAAGTCTGAGTCCCTGGGCATCATGCTTTTCTGGGGATGTAGCTGCTGCTTTTGTTCATTTATCATCAAAATTTGCCGGGGGAGTACCCTGAGACAGTCAAGTGCCAAGTGTATTTTTCCTGCTTACGTGTGTAAGAGAAGCTACTTCCTACTGATGCTCAAGGTCATTTACCCCTGCCAGCATGGTGAGCCCTTTTCTTGGTTCTGGTTGTGTGGCACAGGAATCCTAAAGTGATGGAGTAATGGCCACAGCTTACTGTGTTCCCTGTTGGAAGCATTCATGCTCTTGGAATCAGAACCTTGACACTGACAGAGTCCAGATGAGTAGGGATGAGGAACACAGATTCTCCAACTGGGTCACTGAGAGCGTGGTAAGCAGACGTACTCCTACTGCTGCTCTTTGATACTTGGGTTCATGTATTTTATTCAGTAGGGGCCCGGCAACATACAATAGTCATTGCTCTAGGATGTATGTTGTGTTCTCAGTGGTGGTGCCCCATCCTTACAGGTATCTTCAAACTGATGCCTCAGCTGTGCCTTCTAAAGACATTTCCATTGCTCTTTCAATCTGGTAGGTTCTGGTGGTGTGGTTTGTAATGGGACCAATGGATCCCATGGTCATATACCCACAACTACCCCTGCTTTGCTATAAAATGTGTCCCTTGGTCCAATACAGCGTTAAGAGGAATCCCCATATCAGTAGATCAGATACTCTGAACCCTTGTAGAGTGGTACTGGCTGAGGCCTGGAGAGCAAGAAAGACAGCTCGTATTTGGAATATGTATTGATCTTAGTCAAGAAGGGCGTCTTTGAGAACTGAAGGGGTCCAATGAAATCAAACCGGTACCAAGTAGTTGGTTGGGTCTTCTTTAGAAATGGTGACATATCGGGCTGGCCGCAGGGAAGGAAGAAAACAGCTTCCTTCATCCAAGGGTAATTTTTGTATGACATACTGCTTTGCTCCTGCCAAGATATGAATGAGTATCTCAGTCCTGAAGGGTATTATGGAGTGGCACACCACTGCATTCACTACATGTAGAAGATAAATCTAATTGGTTTAAGTAAAAACAAAAGAAGGGAAAGGGAAATTTTTTGGAAGAATTTTAGATTTGGGAGTAACTCATGGAATCCAAACTTGTGTTGAACATCTAAAGAAGGGCAGAAAGTAGACTGGCTCAGGGACTTCAGATGAAAGAGTACCACTGTCAATCTGATGTAGCTTCAGTAACTTCTATCTTGATCTGAATTTCTCATTCTCAAATTTCAAATTCCTAGAATAGAAAGGGTGATTGGCCCAGCTTAGGCTAGGTGTCCTTCCTCAGTCAATCAATATGAACAGTGAGGTAGAATCATGTTTCAGAGATATGGCTTCCAAGAACCCATCCTATAGAGGGAGGCTATATCCAGATGAGGGGAGTCACTGTGAATCTAGCAGCCAACCTAGCAAGTATTTAGTCACTTTCCCCCTCTTTTTTCATGAAGATACTAATTTTTCAAGTTTTTGCAACTGTACTTTTTCAGAACTAAATTTATTTTCTCTCTAATCATTCATATATATATATATAAACATTATATAACCTATATAAGGCTAAGTTGTACATGAATTGATCCATTCCTACATGACTTGCAATTAAGGAAATACTTATTGTACTCAAGGATTTATTTTTAATTGGATAATTAGAAGTATCTCTATGTTTACTATTGGTAATGTTGAAAAATATATACACTGAGGAGAAAGTAAAGTACGTTATATAACAAAAGTCACCAAAACTCCTTTAAGAAAGCCTTTTTAATTGTTATTTTTGAAAATGCCAAGAGAAATGTTGTCACGATGCTACAAAAGTTTCTTTAAACTTTTTTTCAACATCTCTTCTATGGTTGATTGATTACGTGGCTGGTACCATTATTTTGATTCCCTCTCTGTATCCACACCTGTGGTAGTTTGTTACATTAATAGTCCTCAATAATCACAGGTCCTGGTATCCATGTCCTTGTGTAATCTCCTCTTGCTCTGATCCTGGACTTGACTCTGTGATTTTCTTTGACTGTGGGACTTGCTTTTGTTAATGGGACATTAGCAATCATGACACAAAGCACTTTTCCACTGGGGCTTGGTTTCTCTAGCTTTTGCAAACTAATCACCATGAAGAATCCTGGGTTACCCTATTGATGACATAGGGTCCAGCTGACAGCCAACACCAACTGTCAGACACATGTGTAAAGACATCTTAGATTATCTAGTCTCAGCTAAATTGTTAATTAAGCCCAGGAAAGATCTGCAGAAGAATCACACCAAGTAGTGAGTAAATTAAATGGTAATTATTTTATGTTACTGGGTTTTGGGGTTGCTTTTAATGGAGTAATAGACAACTGACACAACACCTTCTGCCTTATGACTTTGCATTTTCTCTTACTAAGAGGCAGAGTCCATTTTACCATCTCTTGATTCTACGTTTGGTCACAGGACTTGCCTTGGACAATGGGATATTAACGATATGATGCAAGTAGAAGGTTGAAAAAACACTTTCCTTTTTTGCTTTCTCTTTTGCTCCTCTGCCTTTGCCAAGAGAAAGCCTGGCTTGCTTGAGAAGAGACCCAGTTCGGAATTGCTCAGTTTTAACTGAGGCTATTCAAGATCAGGTGACTTGGTGCTGATTGCCAGACATGTGAGTGAGCCCAGCTAAGACCAGAATTGCCAAGCCAAAGTTGCCATTTGTTTATTATCAAAATAAACAAGTGTCTGTTGTTTTAAGCTATGAGTTTTAGGGTAATTTGTTATACAGCATTATTGTGAATAGATAACTAATGCATCTCCTTTGCGTAAATGTTATGCATTCACAGCAGTTGCTAAAGCATTGTCCCATCTATCCAAATCTTTCCATGCATTTCTCTCAGTGCCCTAATTTTCTCAGTGTACATTTCATCCTCTTTCCTCAAGCCCATCTTGTTGACTTAAGTCTGAACTCTATTTTTTGGTCCTGCTTCCCGAGGGCCTCTAGTAACACCTCAGACCTGATGAGCCTTATAACTCTGAGAATTATGCAGCCCTCACTTTTATGATAAAACTTGGGATTTTTGAACAACTGATGGATAAAAATCACATTTGTTGAGACTGACCCAATCAACTCTGATGCTAAAGTCTTAGCTTTAGTATTCCTGGATAGCTGGCTCAGTGCAGCAGTCCCTCTAATAGAAACATAAAAATGCAACATTTCTCCCCGTTTTGATGTTTGGTTATGAATTCCATGTGCAAATCCTCACTGCTTTTCAGTCTGCTATACAAGCTTTCTAGGGCAGGGAAGCAATCTACCAGGGACATAGAAAGTCTGGTGTTTAGGATTCCTGGAATACACTCAAATGCTGGGTCCTGTACACTCTCACTTAATCCTCTAGCCATATCAGTCCCACAGCATTTTCAGTGCTGTGTGTTAATTATGATTCAAAGGACCCCCGTTGAGATGGTGCTCTCTGGAAATTTCTCTATTCATGGTATTGGTGTAGACAGTATAGAGGCTGCTTACACCTATTGGAAGACACACAGCTGCCAAAAAGTCTCCAAGTGATCTAGTTATTAAAACAGAAAAACAAATTTGAACTAGTCCAAGGATATCTGATCAATCTTTCTCTTGCAAAAAATAATTCTAATTTCTAAAATATAATGGGTATGCATTGAAACAGGGTTAAAAACTAATATCCAGTGTATAATTATGTTAGTAAACTTTCTATGTGATCTCATTTTACTAAATTCATATATGCTATATGACTCTGGTTTCCACCCAGAATATTCATTCTTTTTTGTTTTTTTTAACAAATTTATTGGAGTATAATTGCTTTACAATGGTGTGTTAGTTTCTGCTTTATAACAAAGTGAATCAACTAGAAATATACATATATCCCCATATCTCCTCCCTCGTGCGTCTCTTTCCCATGTTCCCTATCCCACCCCTCTAGGTGGTCACAAAGTACCCAGCTGATCTCCCTGTGCTATGTGGCTGCTTCCCACTAGCTATCTGTTTTATATTTGGTAGTGTATATATGTCCATGCCACTCTCTCACTTCATCCCAGCTTACCCTTCCCTCTCCCCATGTCCTCAAATCCATTCTCTACATGTGCGTCTATTCCTGTCCTGCCCCTAGGTTCTTCAGAGCCTTTTTTTTTTTTTTTTTTTTTAGATTCCACATACATGTGTTAGCATACGGTATTTGTTTTTCTCTTTCTGACTTACTTCACTCTCTCTGTATGACAGACTCTAGGTCCATCCACCTCACTACAAATAACTCAATTTCCTTTCTTTTTATGGCCGAGTAATATTCCATTGTATATATGTGCCATATCTTCTTTATGCATTCATCTGTCAGTGGACACTTAGGTTGCTTGCATGTCCTGACTACTGTAAATACAGCTGCAATGAACATTGTGGTACATGTCTCTTTTTGAATTACGGTTTTCTCAGGGTATATGCCTAGTAGTGGGATTGCTGGGTCGTATGGTAGTTCTATTTTTAGTTTTTTGAGGAACCTCCATACTGTTCTCCTTAGTGGCTGTATCAATTTACGTTCCCACCAACAGTGCGAGAGGGTTTCCTTTCCTCCACACTCTCTCCAGCAGTTATTTTTTGTGGATTTTTTGATGATGGCCATTCTGACTGGTGTGAGGTGATACCTCACTGTAGATTTGATTTGCATTTCTCTAATGATTAGTGATGTTGAGTATCCTTTCATATGTTTGTTGGCCATCTGTATATCTTCTTTGGAGAAATGTCTGTGTAGATCTTCTGCGCATTTTGGATTGGGTTGTTTGTTTTTTGATATTGAGCTGCATGAGCTGCTTGTATATTTTGGAGCTTAATCCTTTGTCAGTTGCTTCATTTGTAAATATTTTCTCCCATTCTGAGGGTTGTCCTCTCATCTTGTTTATGGTTTCCTTTGCTGTGCAAAAGCTTTCAAGTTTCATTAGGTCCCATTTGTTTATTTTTGTTTTTATTTCCATTTCTCTAGGAGGTGGGTCAAAAAGGATCTTGCTGTGATTTATGTCATAGAGAGTTCTGCCTATGTTTTCCTCTAAGAGTTTTATTGTGTCTGGCCTTACATTTAGGTCTTTAATCCATTTTGAGTTCATTTTTGTGTATGGTGTTGGGGACTGTTCTAACTTCATTTTTTTACATGTAGCTGTCCAGTTTTCCCAGCACCACTTATTGAAGAGGCTGTCTTTTCTCCATTGTATATTCTTGCCTCCTGTATCAAAGATAAGGTGACCATATGTGCTTGGGTTTATCTCCCGGCTTTCTATCCTGTTCCATTGATCAGTATTTTTGTTTTTGTGCCAGTACCATACTGTCTTGATAACTGTAGCTTTTTGTATAGTCTGAAGTCTGGGAGCCTGATTCCTCCAGGTACATTTCTCTTTCTCAAGATTGCTTTGGCTATTTGGGGTTTTTGGTGTTTCCATACAAATTGTGAAATTTTTTGTTCTAGTTCTGTGAAAAATGCCATTGGTAGTTTGACAGGGATTGCATTGAATCTGTAGATTACTTTGGGTAGTATACTCATTTTCACAATGTTGATTCTTCCAATCCAAGAACATGGTATATCTGTCCATCTCTTTGTAAAATCTGTAATTTCTTTTATCAGTGTCTTTTAGTTTTCTGCATACAGTTCTTTTGTCTCCTTAGACATTTATTTATTCCTAGATACTATATTCTTTTTGTTGCAATGGTAAATGGGAGTGTTTCCTTAATTTCTCTTCCAGATTTTTCATCGTTAGTGTATAGGAATGCAAGGGATTTCTGTGCATTAGTTGTGTATCCTGCTACTTTACCAAATTCACTGATTAGCTCTAGAAGTTTTCTGGTAGAGTCTTTAGGATTCTCTATGTATAGTATCATGTTATCTGCAAACAGTGACAGCTTTACTTCTTCTTTTCCAATTTGGATTCCTTTTATTTCTTTTTCCTCTCTTATTTCTGTGGCTAAAACTTCCAAAACTATGTTGAATAAGAGTGGTGAGACTGGGCAACCTTGTCTTTTTCCTGATCTTACTGGAAATGGTTTCAGTTTCTCACCATTGAGAACGATGTTGGCTGTGGGTTTGTCATAAATGACCTTTATTACGTTGAGGTAGGTTCCCTCTTTGACAACACCCTATATGGGTGTTGAATTTTGTCGAAAGCTTTTTCTGCATCTATTGGTATGATCATATGGTTTTTATTCTTCAGTTGTTAATATGGTTTATCACATTGATTGATTTGCATATATTGAAGAATCCTTGCATTCCCGGGATAAACCCCACTTGACCATGGTATGATCCTTTTAATGTGCTGTTGGATACTGTTTGCTAGTATTTGTTGAGTATTTCTGCATCTATGTTCATCAGTGAAATTGGTGTGGAGTTTTCTTTTTTTGTGACATCTTTGTCTAGTTTTGGTATCAAGGTGGTGGTGGTCTCATAGAATGAGTTTCAAAGTGTTCCTCCCTCTGCTGTATTTGGAAGAGTTTGAGAAGGATAGGTGTTAGCTCTTCTCTAAATGTTTGATAGAATTCGCCTGTGAAGCCATCTTGTCCTGGACTTTTGTTTGTTGGAAGATTTTTAATCACAATTTCAATTTCAGTGCTTGTGATTGGTCTGTTTATATTTTCAATTTCTTCCTAGTTCAGTCTCGGAAGGTTGTGCTTTTCTAAGAGTTTGTCCATTTCTTCCAGGTTGTCCATTTTATTGACATAGAGTTGCCTGTAGTAATCTCTCATGATCCTTTGTATTTCTGCAGTGTCAGTTGTTACTTCTCCTTTTTCATTTCTAATTCTATTGATTTGAGTCCTCTCTCTTTGTTTCATGATGAGTCTGGCTAATGGTTTATCAATTATGTTTATCTTCTCAAAGAACCAGTTTTTAGTTTTATTGATCTTTGCTATTGTTCCCTTCATTTCTTTTTCATTTCTTTCTGATCTGATCTTCATGATTTCTTTCCTTCTGCTAACTTTGTGGGTTTTTTGTTCTTCTTTCTCTAATTGCTTTAGGTGTAAGGTTAGGTTTTTTACTTGAGATGTTTCTTGTTTCTTGAGGTAGGATTGTATTGCTATAAACTTACCTCTTAGAACTGCTTTTGCTGCATCCCGTAGGTTTTGGTTTGTTGTGTTTTCATTGTCATTTGTTTCTAGGTGTTTTTTGATTTCCTCTTTGATTTCTTCAGTGATCTCTTGGTTATTTAGTAGTGTATTGTTTAGCCTCCATGTGTTTGTACTTTTACAGTTTTTTTCCTGTAATTGATATCTAGTCTCATAGTGTTGTGGTTGGAAAAGATACTTGATACGATTTCAGTTTTCTTATATTTACCAAGGCTAGATTTGTGACACAAGATATGCTCTATCCTGGAGAATGTTTCATGAGCACTTGAGAAGAAAGTGTAATCTGCTGTTTTTGGATGGAATATCCTGTAGATATCAATTAAGTCCATCATGTTTAATGTATCATTTAAAGCTTGTGTTTACTTATTAAATTTCTGTCTGGATGATCTGTCCTTTGGTAAAAGTGGGGTGTTAAAGTCCCCTACTCGTATTGTGTTACTGTTGATTTCCTTTTTAGGGCTCTTAGCATTTGCCTTATGTATTGAAGTGATCCTATGTTGTTTGCATAAATATTTATAATTGTTATATCTTCTTCTTGGATTGATCCCTTGATCATTATGTAGTGGCCTCCTTTGTCTCTTGTAATAGTCTTTATTTTAAAGTCTATTTTTTCTGATAGAGAATTGCTACTCCATCTTTCCTTAGATTTCCATCTGCATAGAATATCTTTTTCCATCCCCTCACTTTCAGTCTGTATGTGTCCCCAGGTCTGAGTGTGTCTCTTGTAGACAGCATATATACAGGTCTTTTCTTTGTATCCATTCATCCAGTCTGTGTCTTTCGGTTGGAGCATTTAAGCCATTTACATTTAAGGTAGTTATTGATATGTATGTTCCTATTAACATTTTCTCAGTTGTTTTTGGTTTGTTACTGTAAGTCTTTTCCTTCTCTTGTGTTTCCTGCCTAGAGAAGTTCCTTTAGCATTTATTGTAAAATGGTTTGGTGGTGCTGAATTCTATTAGCTTTTGCTTGTCTGTAAAGGTTTTGATTTCTCCGTAGAATCTGAATGAGATCCTTGCTGGGGAGAGTAATCTTGGTTTTAGGTTTTTCCCTTCATCATTTTAAATATGTCCTGCCACTCCCTTCTGGCTTGCAGAGTTTCTGCTGAAAGATCAGCTGTTAACCTTAGGATTCCCTTGTATGTTATTTGTCCTTGCTGCTTTTAATATGTTTTCTTTGTATTTAATTTTTGGAAGTTTAATTAATATGTGTCTTGGCCTGTTTCTCCTTGGGTTTATCCTGTATGGGCCTTTCTGCACTTCCTGGACTTGATTGACTATTTCCGTTCCCATATTAGGGAAGTTTTCAACTATAATCTCTTCAAATATTTTCTCAGTCCCATTTTTTCATCTTCTTCTTTTGGGACCCCTATAATTCGAATGTTGGTGCGTTTAATGTTTTCCCTGAGATCTCTGAGTTTGTCCTCAATTCTTGTCATTCTTTTTTCTTCATTCTCCTCTGCGGTAGTTATTTCCACTATTTTATCTTCCAGGTCACTTAACTGTTCTTCTGCCTCACTTATTCTGCTATTGATTCTTTCTAGAGAATTTTAAATTTCATTTATTGTGTTGTTCATCATTGTTTACTCTTTAGTTCTTCTAGGTCCTTGTTAAATGTTTCTTGTATTTTCTCCATTCAATTTCAAGATTTTGGATCATCTTTACTATCATTACCCTGAGTCGTTTTTCTGGTAGACTGCCTATTTACTCTTCATTTATTTGGTCTGGTGGATTTTTACCTTGCTCCTTCATCTGCTGTATATTTCTCTGTCTCCTCATTTTGCTTAACTTACTGTGTTTGGGGTCTCCTTTTTGCAGGCTGAAGGTTAGTAGTTCCCGTTGTTTTTGGTGTCTGCCAGTGGGTAAGGTTGGTTCAGTGGGTTGTGTAGGCTTTTGGTGGTGGGGACTGGTGCCTATGTTTTGATGGATGAGGCTGGATCTTTTCTTTAAGGTGGGCAGTTCCACGTCTCGTGGTGTGTTTTGGGGTGTCTGTGAACTTATTATGATTTTAGGCAGAGCCTCTCTGCTAATGGGTGGGTTTGTGTTCCTGTCTAGCTTGTAGTTTGGCATAGGGTGTCCAGCACTGTAATTTGCTGGTTGTTGAGTGGAGCTGAGTCTTAACGTTGAGATGGAGATCTCTGGGAGAGCCGTTTGATATTACGTGGGGTAGGGAGATCTCTGGTTGACCAATGTCCTGAACTTGGCTCTCCTGCCTCAGAGGCTGTGGCCTGGCACCCGGCCAGAGCACCAGGACCCTGTCAGCCACACAGCCTCGAAGAAGAGAGATGGAGGGAGGGAGGGAGGGAGGGAGGGAGGAAGGAAGGAAGGAAAATATATAAAGTAAAATAAGGTTATTAAAATGGAAAGAAATTATTAAAAAGAAAAAAAGAAATAAGTAGTAAAATAAAAGAAAGAGAAGGAAAGAAGAGAACAACAAAACCAAAAAACAAATCCACCAATGATAACAAGTGCTAAAAACTATACAAAAACAAAAACAAAAAATGGACAGTCAGAACCCTAGGACAAATGGCAAAAGCAAAGCTATACAGACAAAATCACACAAAGAAGCATACACATACACACTCACAAAAAGTGAAAAAGAAAAAAAATAATATATATAAGAAAAAAATAGGAAGAGGGCAGCCAAATCAATAAACAAATCTACCAGTTATAATAAGTTCTAAATACTAAGCTAAGATAAATATAAAACGAGAAACAAATTAGATGCAGAAAGCAAACCCCAAGTCTGTAGTTGCTCCCAAAGTCCTCTGCCTCAGTTTTGGGACGATTCATTACCTATTCAGGTATTCCACAGATGCAGGGTACATCAAGTTGATTGTGGGGATTTAATCCGCTGCTCCTGAGGCTGCTGGGAGAGATTTCCCTTTCTCTTCTTTGTTCACACAGCTCCTGGGGTTCAGCTTTGGATTTGGCCCTGCCTCTGTGTGTAGGTGGCCTGAGGGTGTCTGTTCCCCACATTTTGGGAAGTCTGAGGTCTTCTGCCAGCATTCAATAGGTGTTCTGTTGGAGTTATTCCACATGTAGATGTAGTTTTGATGTATTTGTGGGGAGGAAGGTGATCTCCACGTCTTACTCCTCTGCCATCTTCCAGAACATTCATTTTTTAACCACGTTTTCTACTTAAACTGTAATTCCAAACTCAGTAAGATCTTTTCAGGGGCCCTTTGGTTTACTAGTGTTATTCCAAGAATCACAATGAATGAGGTCTGGTTAAATGCAAGACTTTTATATACATTTTCAGCAGACTGTTAACGTGTGAAAATGAGCTCAGAAAAATAAGATTCTGAATTAATACTATCTCTGTGATCTTCAGTAACCTAGGGAACTTCCCTAAGTCTCAATTTCTTCATCTCTAAAATGGGATTAATAATAAATTAGGGATACTATTATAGTAATAACATACAATCGTGATGTTGTTATGAGAATTAAATCAGATCATCTCTGTAAAGCACTTAGCACCACGACTAGCATACGATACTCTATACATGTTCATTATAATTATTAAAAGGAGCTGTGAAAAAATGTCTATTGTTTTAGCCGTAGTTCGTAGATTAGTAGAGGATGAACATGACCAAAAGACATATTTAACCCAATTGACATGACATTCTCACTTAATTCATTTCTTTAATAGGTGTTTATTGTGTACGTGCTGTATACCAGGAACACTAGATGTATCCTGCCCTCATCGAGGGCAGGATCTTGATATAACTATCAAGCTAATTAACTAAGTACTACAAGATGTTCATTTGGCCACACAGATGTATAGCAAGGGTCCTTACCTGGGGGATGTGAGTGCAGGAATGATATCAAGGAAGTGAGATTTTGCTTAAGACTTGAAGATTGAGCAAGAGTTAGCTTGGGAAAGGGAGTAGAGTATAGGAGAAAGTACCCTGTGTTGAGAAAAGAGTTTCTGGTGTTTTAGAGTCCAACAACAGATAAGTCTGGCTTGAATCTGGAGAATGAGGATGTGAATGGCCCTAATGATGTCACTGGGGTAAACAGGGGCCAAATCATGCAAAGCCTTTTGGGCCACATTTAAGATTTTGAACCTTATTCTAAGAGCAATGAGAAATCATTGAAGGTGTTTTGTTTTGTTTTTGAGTTGAAATTTGTATCACATAAAATGAACAATTTTAACAAGTACGATTCAGTAACATTTAGTACATTCACAAGATCGTGCAACTATCACCTTTATCTAGTTCCAAAATATCTCATTGCTTCCAAAGGAGACCCCATGCCCATTCAGCACATATTTTTCATTCTCCCCTCATCTCAGCCCTTGGCAACCACTAATCTGTTTCCAGTCTCTATGGATTTGTCTATTCTGGAAATTTCATACAGCTGGAATCATGCAATATGCAACCTTTTGTGTCTGGCTTTTTTACCTAGCATAATCTTTCAAGGTTCATCCATGTTGTAGCATATGTAAGTACTTCATTTCTTGCTACAGCTGATTATATTCCATTGTATGGATATATGACATTTGTTTATCCATTCATCTGTTGATAGATTTGATGGGGATGCCATGGTCATATTCAAAATCTCTTTGTTCCAAGGATACAGAGACTACCTACCTATCCCTGTGAGAAAGGGAACTGAGGAGGTCCCTGTCTGTGCTGGTGAACTGTCAGAACTATAGTATTCAGGGAAATGAAATAACAATTGCAATAGAAAATGTAATAGGATCCTGCCCAGCATTTAAAAGTATTTTTATATTGAATAATCTCTTATTTGTAATGGACTCAATTATTTCTTACCTACTGAAATTATTTAGCTTATGTCTTACTCATTCAGATATAATTTAGGTATTGAACGTATAGTAGTCAGACATTTTACTTGTAATGTTGTAAATAAATTAAATAATTTGACATTTATTCATTTATTTATCATTTTCTTAACGGATGCAAGGATTTGAGGTTTTCTGGCTCTGCCTTTTACCAGCTGTGAAATTTAATCAAGTTACTAAGTTTCTCTGGGCTTCAGTTTTTCATCTGTAAAATGATCCGGAAATTAGATTAATCTGTAAGACCTCTTCAAATACCCAGATTCTGATTTTATGCTGTGCTTTTCACTTCTGAACATTTCACTTTTAACATCTGAGAAGGGTTTATCAGACATCTTATTAGTGTGTGATGGAGAAATCAATCTTCATAACTCACAGAGTTGGTTAAAAATCTCTTAAGCCCAAAAGACCCATAATGTGTGATTCCTCTGGACAAAAACTCTGGACTTTTAGAGATGTTCAGTATCTTCGTTTACAATTATGGAAACCTCTTCTTGATATTTGCCAACCTGTGACTAGTCTTTTTCTCTCCTGTTCAATAGCATTAGGATTTCTCCCTGTCCCTGAGTGTCACACAGTCCCTGTTCCCCGGTTGACATCAAGACAACCGGAGGGGGAAAGTTTGTAATTCGAATGCATTAAAGAATTGGGTTGAGTTGGTCCCGAGCCTCTAGTATGTACACACCTGCCTCCTCATTCTCTGACATCTATTTGTAATATGTGAGTCTTGATTGAAGTCTGAGTCTATGGTCTTCCTTTACTACCTCCCCTCCCTGGCCACCATGTGCAGGCGCTTCCAGCAAAGGAAAGGCATGATTCTTGTCTTTGAGAACCCAGAACCCAGATTATTATAGTTCATAGAAAAGTATGATGCTGCAGTTTAGCTCCTTTAGACAAAAGGATTAGGACATGAGCAACATGTAACCCCGTAAAGGAGGGAAAGCCATCAAGTTCTGCTGTTTGGTGAGGGCAGGAGCAGACAGGAGTGAATTTTTAGGGAAAAATAAAGTTTTTTTCACATTTCAAAAATTTTATTTTATTGAAGTATAGTTGATTTAGGGAAAAATAATGTTGAAAAAGTGATTCCCTAGGTAGACAAGTGCCATCACAGCTTTTGTAGCACAGTTGATTTCTCCATTCTTATAAATGAAGAACCAGGTTCAAGGAAGTTAAGTAATTTATCCCAAGTCACATAATTAGTGATTAGCAGCAGATCCAAATTTTAAATTCATGCCCATGTAATTTCACAAGACGTTATTTTCTGATCCCTTATCCAAATCCCTTGGTGCCACATGTATTTTGAATATCAGAATTTAGAAGGCAATACAGTGCAAATATCATGTATTATATAAACAGTCACAGTAAGGTCTAGGGCTCCCTGTTATCAAACAGATTCATATTCTGGCAGAGAAACATGAATATTCACCTACAGTGGGATAAATGAAGTCTATAAATAGCCTCATACCATTCAGGTCAGGTTTTGCAGCCAAATGATTCAGGTCAGTTCAGTTTTGCTGCCAAAAAAACTTCTGGGCTTTTGAACTTTGTAGATTTCACAGTTTGGGATTTAAGGGTTGTGTATTTGATTACCAGCCTGCCTGAATCTATTGAGGGAGATTTGAGTGGGCCCTGGGTTTTCTGACTGAGGAAATGGCCTCTATCTCAGGCTTCTGAGCAGTCCCCTCAGAACTGCTGCTGAGTGGTCAGGGTCAGGGGCTATGGCTGTCACTGTGAGGGGTGCAAGTCCCAGGGGCTCTGACCTGCATAGCCAAAGCTAAGGGTAGTCAGAGCCATGCTGGTGGCCATGATTTTACTGTCCCTTTAAACCTCCTTCATGCCAAAAGTTCCTACAGTGAATTTTTTCAGTGATATCAAGTATTCTATTATATTTGGGAAGTCACTGAAAAACATGGGACTTACTCTGTATAAATTCACATTGCAGTCAAATGCAATGAAGCATAGATAATTTGAAAAGTGATGGATATCTATCATTAATGAGCTAAAGCTGTGTTATGGTCAGGTTATTTGAAAGTAGAGGAAGATGAGAAGTGGAAGTGACAGTGTTTGTTTCCCCACCCCACCCCACCCGCCACCCACAGGCCAGGCTACTGAGGCAGGAAAAAGCTAATATGTACCAGGAAATCTTTCAACTAATGTCTAATCATTTTTTTCACATAGTGTTTGAGATATAACTGGCTTTTTTGTTGTCGTTGTTTTTCTATAGCCCCTCTTGGTTCTATATCTTAACATGGGATAAGCATTAATGATTTCAAAATTGTGATTGAATATAAAGTTAATGTTATGAGGACATTAAGAATTCATGCCATGGAAGTAGACGGAAATACGGAGGTACATTGTGTTGTATCCAACATAAATTTGACTTTGGTGCTCCACATGCATTAATCACTTTCTTCTGGGCACAACAGCAGAACACTAACTGGATATGAATAATGGATACAAAAATTTGTGATTAATTTTTAGCATTTTAGTCTTTGTATGAACACAAAATGAGGTTAAATTAGGATTCTGGTTCTCTCTCAAGTGTTCAAATTGCCAGATATTTTAAATTTATTAGGCTTGGAGGTTTTTCCACTACCATTAACTAAATAACTGCTACAGTAAAGACAGACAGTGTTCTGTAGGTGTATTGTCTTTCCCTCATCTCTATAATCAAATTCACATTGATAAGCTTAGATGATAAAAACTCTGCTAGATTCCAACGAAGCACCAAGTATAACACAGTACATCTATGCAATGACAGGTGAGAGTAATTTATACAATAAGAATCAACAAAGACATATCTAAACATCCACAGACAACTTCCCCGGGAGAATACACGGCTCACCTCAGGCTGTGGCTTCTGCCGCTGCAGGCTTGCCCCGCATTCCGTACCCCTCCCTCCCCCACAGCCTGAGTGAGCCAGAGCCCACGAATCAGCTGCTCCTTTAACCCCCTCCTGTCTGGGTGAAGAACAGACACCAGAGAGTGACTTATATGCAGAGGCGGGGCCAAATCCAAAGCTGAACCCCAGGAGATGTGTGAACAAAGAAAGGAAAGGGAAATTTTTCCGTGCAGCCTCAGGAGCAGCTGATTAAAACTTTACAATCAACTTGATGTATGCTGCATCTGTGGAATACAAGAATAGACAACAAATCATCCCAAAACTGAGGTGGTGGACTTTGGGAGCAACTGTAGACTTGGAGTTTGCTTTCTGCACCTAATTTGTTTCTAGTTTTATGTTTATCTTAGTTTAGTATTCAGAGCTTATTATAATTGGTAAGTTTGTTTATTCATTTGGTTGGTCTCTTCTTTTTTTAAAAAAAAAAATATATATATATTTTTAAATTTCCTTTTTCTCTTTTTGTGAGTGTGGATGTGTATGTGACTTTGTGTGATTTATCTGTACAGGTTTGCTTTTTCCATTTGCCCTAGGGTTCTGTGGGTCTGTTTTTTTAGTACAGTTTTCAGCGCTTGTTATAATTGGTGGATTTGTTTATTGGTTTGGTTGCTCTTTCCTTTTTTTTTAAATTACTTTTATATTTTTCAATTTATATTATTGTATTTTTTATTTTAATAACATTATTTATTTTATTCATTTTTTCTTTCTCTCTTTTTTTTTCTTTTCTCCCTCTTCTTCTGAGCCGTGTGGCTGAGAGGGTCTTGGTGTTCTGGCTGGGTGTCAGGCCTGAGCCACTGAGGTAGGAGAGCTGAGTTCAGGACATTGGTCCACCAGAGACCTCCCAGCCCCACGTAGTATCAAATGGTTCTCCCAGAGATCTTCATCTCAATGCTAAGACCCAGCTCCACTCAACAACGAGCAAACTACAGTGCTGGACACCATATATCAAACTACTAGCAGGACAGGAACACAACCGCACCCATTAGCAGAGAGGCTGCCTAAAATCATAATAAGTTCACAGACACCCCAAAACACACCACCAGACGTGGTCCTGCCCACCAGAAAGAAAAGATCCAGCCTCATCCAGCAGAACGCAGGCACCAGTCCCCTCCACCAGGAAGCCTACACAACCTACTGAAACAACCTTACCCACTGGCAGACACCAAAAACAACAGGAACTACAAGCCTGCAGCCTGCAAAAAGGAGACCCCAAACACAGTAAGTCAAGCAAAATGAGAAGACAGAGAAATACACAGCAGATGAAGGAGCAAGGTAAAAACCCACCAGATGAAACAAATGAAGAGGAAATAAGCAGTCTACCAGAAAAAGGACTCAGAGTAATGATAGTAAATATTAAAGGCAACAAGAGACAAACAACAGATAACATACAAGGGAATCCCCATAAGGTTAACAGCTGATCTTTCAGCAGAAATTCTGCAAGCCAGAAGGGAGTGGCTGGACATATTTAAACTGATGAAAGGGAAAAATCTAAAACCGGGATTACTCTACCCAGCAAGGATCTCATTCAGATTCTACGGAAAAATCAAAACCTTTACAGACAAGCAAAAGCTAATAGAATTCAGCACCACCAAACCAGCTTTACAACAAATGCTAAAGGAACGTTTCTAGGCAGGAAACACAAGAGAAGGAAAAGACCTACAGTAACAAACCCAAACCACTTAAGAAAATGATAATAGGAACATATATATCGATAACTACCTTAAACGTAAATGGATTAAATGCTCCAACCAATAGACCTAGACTGGCTTAATGGCTACAAAAACAAGACCGGTATATATGCTGTCTACAAGAGACACACTCAGACCTGGGGACACAAACAGACTGAAAGTGAGGGGATGGAAAAAGATATTCCATGCAGATGGAAATCGAAAGAAAGCTGAGGTAGCAATTCTCATATCAGATAACACAGACTTTAAAATAAAGACTATTACAAGAGACAAAGAAGGACACTACATAATGAGCAAGGGATCAATCCAAGAAGAAGATATAACAATTGTAAATATTTATGCACCCAGCAGAGGAGCACTTCAATACCTAAGGCAAATGCTAACAGCCATAAAAGGGGAAAACGACAGTAACACAATATGAGTAGGGGATTGTAACACCCCACTTTCACCAATGGACAGATCATCCAAAATGAAAACAAATAAAGGAAACACAAGCTTTAAATGAGACATTAAACAAGATGGACTTAATTGATATTTATAGGATATTCCATCCAAAGAGAGCAGATTACAGTTTCTTCTCAAGTGCTCATGAAATATTCTCCAGGATAGATCGTATCTTGGGTCACAAATCAAGCCTTGATACATTTAAGAAAACTGAAATTTTATCAAGTAACTTTTCCAACCACAACACTATGAGAATAGCTATCAACTACAGGAAAAAATCTGTAAAAAATACAAACAAATGGAGGCTAAACAGTACACTACTAAAAAGCCAAGAGATCACTGAAGGAATCAAGGAGGAAATAAAAAAATACCTACAGACAAATGACAATGAAAACACGATGACACAAAACCTATGCGATGCAGCAAAAGCAGTTCTAAGAGGGAAGTTTATAGCAATACAATCCTACCTCAGGAAACAACAAACATCTCAAATAAACAACCTAAACTTACACCTAAAGCAATTAGAGAAAGAAGAACAAAAAACCCACAAAGTTAGCAGAAGGAAAGAAAACATAAATATCAGATCAGAAATAAATGAAAAAGAAAGGAAGGGAACAATAACAAAGATCAGTAAAACTAAAAGCCGCTTCTTTGAGAAGATAAAAAAAATTGATAAACCATTAGCCAGACTCATCAAGAAAAAAAAGGAGAAGACTCAGATCAATAGAATTAGAAATGAAAAAGGAGAAGTAACAACGGACACTTCAGAAATACAAAGGATCATGAGCGATTACTACAAGCAACTCTATGCCAATAAAATGGACAACCTGGAAGAAATGGACAAACTTTTAGAAAAGCACAACCTTCTGAGACTGAACCAGGAAGAAATAGAAAATATAAACAGACAAATCACAAGGACTGAAATTGAAACTGTGATTAAAAATCTTCCAACAAACAAAAGCCCAGGACCAGATGGCTTCACAGGCAAATTCTATCAAACATTTAGAGAAGAGCTAACACCTATCCTTCTCAAAGTCTTCCAAAAAATTGCAGAGGAAGGAACACTCTGAACACGCTGAAACTCACTGAGACCACCATCACCCTGATACCAGAACTAGACCAAGATGCCACAAAAAAAGAAAACTATGGGCCAATTTCACTGATGAACATAGATGCAAAAATACTCAACAAAATACTAGCAAACATAATCCAACAGCACATTAAAAGGATTATACAGTATGGTCAAGTGGAGTTTACTCCAGTAATTCATGGATTCTTCAATGTACTCAAATCAATCAGTGTGACACACCATATTAAAAAACTGAAGGATACAAACCACATGATCATATCAATAGATGCAGAAAAATCTTTTGACAAAAGTCAACACCCGTTTATGATAAAAACCCTCCAGAGAGTGGGCATAGAGGGATCTTACTTAAAAATAATAAAGGTCATATATGACAAACCCACAGCCAGCATCATTCTCAATGGTGAAAGACTGAAACCATTTCCACTAAGATCAGGAACAAGACAAGGTTGCCCACTCTCACCACTCTTATTCAACATAGTTTTGGGAGTTATAGTCACAGCAGTCAGAGAAGAAAAAGAAATAAAATGAAACCAAGTCGGAAAAAAAGAAATAAAATTGTCACTGTTTGCAGATGACATGATACTACATTTAGAGAATCCTAAAGATGCTACCAGAAAGCTACTAGAGCTAATCAATGAATTTGCTAAGGTCGCAGGATACAAAGTTAATACAGAGAAATCTCTTGCATTCCTATACACTAGTGATGAAAAATATGAAAGAGAAATTAAGGAAACACTCCTGTTTACCAGTGCAACAAAAAGAATAAAATACCTAGGAATAAACCTACCTAAGGAGACAAAAGACCTGTATGCAGAAAACTGTAAGGCACTGATGAAAGCAATCAAAGATGATGCAGACGGGTGCAGAGATATACCATGTTCTTGGTTTGGAAGAATCAACATTGTGAAAATAATTATACTATCAAAAGCATTCTACAGATTCAATACAATCGCTATCAAACTACCAATGGCATTTTCCACAGAAGTAGAACAAAAAATTTCACAATTTGTATGGAAACACAAAAAACCCTGAATAGCCAAAGCAATCTTGAGAAAGAAAAATGGAGCTGGAGGAATCAGGCTCCCGACTTCAGACTATACAAAAAGCTACAGTGATCAAGACAATATGGTACTGGCACAAAAACAGAAATACAGATCAATGGAACAGGATAGAAAGCCCCAAGATAAATGCACACATCTATGTTCAACTAATCTCTGACAAAGGAGGAAAGAATATACAGTAGAGAAAAGACTGTCTCTTCAATAAGTGGTGCTGGGAAAACTGGACAGCTACATGTAAAAGAATGAAATTAGAACACTCCCTAACACCATACACAAAAATAAACTCAAAATGGATTAAAGACCTAAATGTAAGGCCAGACATTATATAACTCTTAGAGGAAAACATAGGCAGAACACTCTATGACACTCTATAAATCACCCACCTCCTAGAGAAATGCAAGTAAAAACAAAAATAAACAAATGGGACCTGATGAAATGTCAAAGCTTTCGCATATCAAAGAAAACCATAAACAAGATGAAAAGACAACCCTCAGAATGGGAGAAAATATTGAAAATGAAGCAACTGACAAAGGATTAAGCTCCAAAATATATAAGCAGCTCATACTGCTCAATATTAAAACAACAAACAACTGAATCCAAAAATGGGCAGAGGACCTAGACAGAAATTTCTCCAAAAAGACATACAGATTGCCAATAAACATATGAAAGGATACTCAACATCACTAATGATTAGAGAAATTCAATTCAAAACTACAGTGAGGTATCACCTCACACCAGTCAGAATGGCCATCATCAAAAAATCTACAAACAGTAAATGTTGGAGAGGGTGTGGAGAAAAGGGAACCCTCTTGCACTGTTGGTGGGTATGTAAATTCATACAGTCACTATGGAGAACAGTATGGAGGTTTCTTAAGAAAGTAAAAATAGAACTACCATATGACCCAGTAATCCCACTACTGGGCATATACCCGGAGAAAACCATAATTCAAAAAGAGTCACGTACCACAGTGTTCACTGCAGCTCTATTTACAATAACCAGGACATGGAAGCAACCTAAGTGTCCATCAACAGATGAATGGATAAAGAAGATGTGGCACATATATACAATGGAATATTACTCAGCCATAAAAAGAAAGGAAATTGAGTTATTTGTAGTGAGGTGGATGGACCTAGAGCCTGTCATTCAGAGTGAAGTATGTCAGAAAGAGAAAAACAAATACTCTATGCTAACACATATATGTGAAATCTAAAAAGGAAAAAAAAAAAGGTTCTGAAGAACCTAGGTGCAGGACAGGAATAACGACAGAGACATAGAGAATGGACTTGAGGACATGGGGAAGGGGAAGGGTAAGCTGGGATGAAGTGAGAGAGTGGCATGGACATATTTACACCACCAAATGTAAAATAGCTTGTTGGAAGCAGCCACAGAGCACAGGGAGATCAGCTGGGTGCTTTGTGACCATCTAGAGGGGTGGGTTAGGGTAGGTGGGAGGGAGACACAAGAGGGAAGGGATATGGGGATATATGTATACGTATAGCTGATTCACTTTGTGATACAGTAGAAACTAACACACCATTGTAAAGCAGTTATACACCAATAAAGATGTTAAAAACTAAAATCAAATAAAACGTGTTACTATAAAGAAAAAGGATATATGTAACCTAATTATGAAGTTTTAAAATCAAATTAAGTCTTTTCCGTAAATTGACTAAGAAGTATATATGTTAAGAGTTAGTGCTATCTTCTGGCTGGATAAAGGTCTGTAACCTAAGAACTAGAACCCAAGACCCTGGTCTTTACCCCTTATGTTCTAAGATTTAGAACATAGTTTGAATTTAATTTAAACTTTGATGTGCTCAAGATTGCTAGATTAATTTTGTTTAATAAACATGAATATTCACAAATATAGAACCTAAAATACCTTAATGTTCTATAATTATATGCAGCATTTCATCACTTGCCTCAACACTGTAGAATGAGGTAAAGAGAGATGAATATAAATAAATGAATAAAAATAAAAGAGCCAAGTCCGTTTCTATGATTGAGAACTAATGCATCCATGTATCTTTTGCATTTGGAAAAATAATATTCAACAGTTAGTGCAGTTACTATTGGGGCATAACTTTTCCTACTGAAGAGAATTTTGATTATGCAGAAACGTTCAAAGGATGTTTACACATAAATATTTTCCTTTCCTGTTACCAAGCTATCTATTTTTGAAATCTCCTTAAAGTTTCTTTTGTCTGTATCTTCATTCTGTATGGGGATTATTTCTGTTAAAATAAAATCAGCATGAGATAAATCTTCAATTATATATAAGTGACTAAAATTTTATTTTGCATTAAACTTAGAGCCTAGAGCTAGCTAAGAATTGTTCTTTAATTAGGTGGTGTTCCAGTTTTATCAAATACATTTTATTCTGGAGAAAGAATATTCCCTTAGGATGGTTTTAGTATCATGCTGGTAGCTAGTGTTTATATATGTCCAGATAGAAATTATTTTTTATTAATCATTGTGGAAAGGGGGTAGTGTGTGTTTCAGTGTTGTCTTCAGTTTGGTGCTACACATCATGATTTTTATGACATGTTAAATTCAACATAGTAAATTAAATATTGATATTTCCTAATTCAATTATTTAAGAAAATAATAAAGAATATGGTACACAATAAGGTTTCTGGTGAACACACTGTACCTTTCTGGAAGGGAAGAGTTGTGGTAATTTACTGGGCATTTTATTGGTATCATCAGGAGATGAAACACAATTATAATCTTTCCTGTGAGATGATACACCATACAGAATGGGAAAAATTAATATAGCTGCAGAGGCTGGCAATTAAGAGTAATTGATAAATGGTTGTTTTATTTACTTTTTATTGAAATATACTTGATGTATCAATACAATATTATGCTAGATTCAGGTGTACTACATAGCAATTTGACATTTGCATACGTTATGAAAGGATCACCACAATAAGCCTAGTACCCATTTGTCCCCATACAAGGTTATTACAGTATTATTCCCCATATTCCTTATGTTGTATATTACATGCCTGTGGCTTAATCCCCTTTACCTATTTCACACTTCCCCCAACCCCTCTACCCTGTTTGTTCTCTGTACCTATGAGTCTGTTTTCATTTTGTTTTGTTTTTTAGATTCCACATATAAGTAAGATCATACAGTATTTGTCTGATTATTTTATTTAGTGTAATACCCTCTAGTACGAATGCATTCTAACCACCCTACGTTTTTACTCCTTGTCCAACATTTAATTTTTTTAACATCATATTTTACATCTTTTTGCTTTGTGTATACTTTATTTATTGTGGATATAGATGATTTTACCACATTTGTCTTTTAACTTTCCTTCTAGCTTTCTAAGTGATTGATCATTATGTTTATTATATGTTTGCCTTTACTTGAGAGACTTTTCCTTTCATAGTTTTCATATTTCTAGTTGTGGCCTTTTCTTTTCCACTTCGAGGAGTTCCTTTAACATTTCTTTTTAAAGCTGGTTTAGTGGTGCTGAGCTTTTTTTTTATCTTTTGTTTGTCTGTAAAACTCATAATTTCTCCTTCAAATCTGAATGATAAACTTGTTGGGTGGAGTGTTTTTGCTTGTAGGTTTTTTCCTTTCATCATCTTGAGTATATTGTGCCACTCTCTTCTGACCTGCAAAGGTTCAGCTGAAAAGTCATCTGATAATCCTGTGGAAGTTCCCTTGTAGGTAACTAGTTTCTTATCTCTTGCTGCTTTTGAGATTCTCTCTTTTTTTTTTTTTTTTTTTTGTGGTACGCGGGCCTCTCACTGTTGTGGCCTCTACCGTTGCAGAGCACAGGCTCCGGACGCGCAGGCTCAGTGGCCATGGCTCATGGGCCCAGCCGCTCCGCGGCATGTCGGATCTTCCTGGACCGGGTCACGAGCCCGTGTCTCCTGCATCGGCAGGCGGACTCCCAACCATTGCACCACCAGGGAAGCCCTTTGAGATTCTCTCTTATGTTTAATTTTTGCTATTTTAATATAATGTGTCTTGGTGTGGACATTTAGGGATTCATCTTGCTAAGGACTCTCTGTGCTTCCTGGTCTTGGATGTCTGTTTCTGTCCCCAGGTAAGGGAAATTTACAGCTATTATTTCTTTAAATAAGTTTTTTGGCCCTTTTTCTCCCTCTTCTCCTTCTGACATCCATATAATACAAGTGTTATGCTTAATGTTGTCCCAGAAGTCTCTTAAACAGTCCTCATTAAAATAATTATTTTTTCTGTTCAGCATGGGTGATTTCCACTACTCTGTCTTCCAGATCACTGATCTGTTCCTCTGTATCATCAGTAATCTACTGTTGATCTCTTCTAGTGTAACATTTATTTCAGTTATTTTATTTTTCAGCTCAGTTTAATTCCTCTTTATATTTTCTAACTCTGTTGAAATTCTCACTGTTTATCCATTCTTCTTCTGAGTTCAGCGAACATCTTTATGAGCACTACCTTGAACCCTTTATTAGTAGATTGCTTATCTCCACTTTGTTTAGTTCTTCTTCTGAGGTTTTGTTTTGTTCCACCATTTGGAACATATTCCTCTATCTCCTAATTTTGTCTAATTCTCTGTGATTATGTCTATGTGTGAGGTAGCTTGGTTACATTTCCTGAATTTGAAATGGCCTTTTGTAGGAGAAGTCCTATCGGGCCTAGCAGCATGCCCCTCTCTGGTCACCAGAGCTATGTGTTCTAGGGATGCTCCTATGTGGGCTGTGTGCACCCCTCTGTTGTGGTGGGGCTGACTATGGTGGGTGCACTGGTAGGTGAGGCTGGCCCCTGGCAAGCATCACAGGTTGGCTGTGATGCTGTGCCTCATGTGGTGGGTGCAGGCCTACTGGAGGGTGGGGTAGGTTTCCTACATGGTTGGCTGCACTGCCTGGGCTGGTGCTGGCTCACTGGAGGGTGGGAGGTCACCTTTAAAAAAATAGGATAATGTACACTCCAGATCCATCCAGATGAGACCAGAATAGTAGAATCCATAAGGGTAAGCAAACTGGTAAGTGTTTGACACAGTGGGCCATACACAGTTCTATAAAGGAGAATCAAAGAATCAAAAAATTTAATGTAAGCTTCTCAGTCAAGTATACTTAAATAAAAGCATTGTCTATGTTCAAATAGAAAGAGATCTGGGGTTGACTAAATTCAGGGAGGTATTCCTTGGGTTATTAAACTGAAAACAAAAAAAAGATCTCCATGACCCCATTGGGAATTCCTCCATGAGCTCAGTTACGATGATCATGTCATGGAAATTATATTTCAGAGTCTAGTCTCATTTCCAATTATAATTGCCAAACCCAGATCCTTATAATAGAATGCTAAGAAGGTTGTAGCATCATTTAAATTACATAGAATTTAAGGTATTTTCTGAATTCTTTGATGATGACAATTTTGCTTCCCAATGTCCCTATCCAACTAGCTGGGTGAACCTCATTTATATTCTAACATAGAGTAGGTATTTAGTTTTTCATTCAATACATACTTTTTAAACACAAGCCATGTGTTCAGTTCTGTTATAGAAAAAGTTCCCACCCTCAAGGATCTTACATGATAGGGGGAAAGGTCATATAAATAAAGAAAAAAGTACATATATAATATATTAGATGGTGGTAAGTACTATGAAGGAATGTAAAGCAGGATGGGGGACAGGGAATATATAGGCAAGGTGGGGGTGGAGTTTCAATTTTATGCAAAGTGGCCAAGTAGGGTCTCACTAAAGGAGTGACCCCTGTGGCTATCTGGGGGAGGAGCAGTCAGGTAGCAGGAACTAGTGCACAAGTCCCAAGATAGGGGCATGTTTGTAGTGTCTGAAACTTAAGACAAGTGGGGCAGACTGATAATGGGGAAGAATGTTAGGGTATGAGTTCAGAGAGATAACAGAAAGCCAGATAATGTGGGCCATTTTAAGGATTTGGGAAGATATTTTGAATGATTTGGGAAACCACTGGAGGGCTTTGGGAAAATGAGTGACCTCATCTAATTTTAATTTCAAAACGATCAATTGGATATGTATGAAAAGCCTACAGCTAATATCATATTTAATTGTGAAAGACTAAATGCTATCCCCCTAAGGTCAAGAACAAGGCAAAGATATCTGCTGTAATTATTTCTATTCAACATTATACTGGAAGGCCAAACTAGGACAAGTCAAGAAAAGGAAATAAAAGGCTCAAGACTGGAAACAAAGAATCAAAATTATTTATTTTCTGATGACACTGTTTTTTAATGGAGAAGATCCTAAGAAATCTAACCACTACTAGAATGAATAAGTAAATTTAGCAAAGCTGTAGTTTACTAGGTCAATATATGTAAATATATTGTTTCTATATACTAGCAACAGAGAATTGGAAAATGAAATAAAAATATAATTTAAATATTAAAACATAAAATATTGGGGATAAATTTAACAAGAGATTTGCAAAACCTCTATGCAGAAAACTATAAAATGTTGTTTGAGTGACTTTAAAGCAGACAAATAAATTGGAGAGTTATATCACGTTCATAGATTAGAAGACACAGTATTAAGATGGCAGTCTCCATGAAACAACAGCCGATTTAGTGAAATGAGGACTTTAACTTGGAAAAACAATCCCCATTTAGGAAGCCATGGCACTTGGGAAATTTCCCTGGGATTTACAGGTCTCTGGGTGACTAATCCTTAGTTAGAGTTGTTTCTTTCTGGAAAGAAAAACAAAAAGGCTTACAACTGTTTATAGGAAGTGATGAGTTTTATAAAACACTCATCTTTAGCAAGCATACAATATCAAACTCCATTACAAAGGCCAGTGCCTAGGAAGGCTTAACTTTTGAAATCCAATCAATATATTTGAAGTAAAACCAAAAAAAAATCTTCTCTTACTGAAGCTGGTCTTCAGTGTATCCCATATTTAAAAAGGTAATTTGCTAGCTTCTTCAAATTATAGTTCTGTTAATTTGTGGCATATTCCTTCTGAGTCTGCTACTTGCTTAAAAGTCTGGATTCTCAGGTCAGTACTTTATGTAACAGGTTTTATGTATGGCTACTGCACACCTAGTAAATCAGGAACAATAGTAGACAGTTTGTGGCGTTCATAGATATTCAGAGTCATTAGACTTCTGTGGGATTTGGAGTGGTCAATGACTACTCACAGATAGAGGCGCTAGAAACTGCTAACATGTGGTTATGTTTTACCTGCTTCTCATTCCTTCTCTGCATCCTCCCTGTTTTCAATTTATAGTTTCATCTGCTAGTGCCACTTTTGGATGAGCCAGATGCATACGCTTGTTATGGGAGACAAAAAGATAATTTTTGTTTAATGTGCTGACAGCATGAGTTTGCTAGTTAATTATTGCCAAAATACAATTTCTAATTCTCTTTTCTAAAACTGGGATTATTTACTTATTTGTTTGTTTGTTATCTATTGCCTAATTTTTAACTGAATGATGAACATCAATCCCATATGAAAATGAGTGCTTACTTTGTTATATTTTGGCTAATAGTTTATCCTGGAAGGAATCCGAGGAAATAGTATCATTTAAATCTAAGCATCCTGAAGTTGCTTGGTTGTGAGTTTGTTTTGTCAAGGCAGGATTCTGGTTTTAATTGCCTTTAAAGTTTTTTTGGCTAAAAGTATCTTGATCATACTCTTTAGAAGAGAACTTTTAAACTTTGTTCATTCATTTATTTTTGGCCTGACAAAATTTTTTGTCCTGACATTCAGACTAATTTTCTGAGAAGAATTCTGGCTCTGCCAGAATTTTCCCAAAGCCCTCCAGTGGTTTCTTTTCTCTGCTCAGAGCAAAGGTAATATAAGTTAGGCTTTTGATTCATATCTTTTTTTTTTCTTTGCAAGGAACAGAAACCCATTCAAATTAGCTAATGGAAAAGGGGTTTATTGTAAAGTTATAGGGGTTATATTAGTTTGCCAGGGATGCCATAACAAAGTTCCACAAACTGCATGGCTTAAACAACAGGAATTTGTGGTTGCACGGTTCTGGAGGCTAGACATCTGAGAGCAGGTTCTCTGCATGGTTGGCACCTTCTAAAGGCTATGAGGGAGAATCTGTTCCCTATCTCTTCCCTAACTTCTGGTGGTTTGCAGGCAAGCATTGGTATTCTTGGCCTGTAGCAACATCACCCCCATCTCTGCTTTTATCTTCACATGATGTTCTCCCTGTGTGTGTGTGTGTCCAAATTTTCTCATTTTATAAGCACACAATCATTGATATGGGGTCTCACTCTGCTTCAGTATGACCTCATCTTAACCAATTACATCTGCAATGACCCTACTTCCAAACAAGGTCACGTTCTGAGGTACTGGGGCTTAGGATTTAAACATATCATTTTGGGGGTCACAATTCAATGGTTTTTCACAGAACTCCTTTGTACAGTGTATACCTGGGTGTCACAGAAACTAGAAATCTGTTGGGCAGCTCTGCGATGTCTGTCACTTTGCCTCAAGCATTATTTGATGCCTTTCTTCTCTGCTTCTTTCTGCATGTAGGTTCTGCTTTCTTTTCTCTAAATCTGCTTCTTCTGTAAGGATTTTGGTTTTGTCTCCTCCATGGCTTTCACTCATTATGGTGCTGACTCTGCCTTCTGGGGCTACCATTCTGGCAGCACAGCTCCTTATCGCTAGCTAATCACTGTGATTGTTTCAGCCCAGCCTTGAGTTGCCTGAATCAGGAGTTCATCCGGGGTTCAATCAGCTGTGGGTGGGGATTTGAATGGGGAAAGTCTGCAGGCTAGAGATTATGTACTTCAGGTGAAATCAGATACTTTGAGAAGATTCCAGGGACAGACGATGGCAAAAAAATAATATTATTGAAGATAGCCACAAACTCTTTAACCCTCCTCCCACTGAGAGGTAAAATTAATATGAGTTCTTTGAGAACTTGATACCAAGATGGCATTAAATGTGCTAGGATGTTATTAGAGACAATGCCTGTGTGAAAGGAAACAGTGAGGGAGACAGGAAAGGCTAGGAGAGACATCAGACTCTGAGTGGAGAGAGGGAGGGAAGGGTGAAAGCATGCCACATTGCTGTGTATCTGAGGAAGGTTTGGAGAGCTGTTGTGGAGCCCTCATGCCAAAGTTGGGACAAAGGAGTCTTATGTCTTCTAGGAATAGATCTTCCCTATTACGCCCAACATATTCAATCACTGGCGGGGAGAAATGGACTTCAAAGCACATTACCTTGACCCCTGGGCCAATTACGTTCCCTCTAGAAGGAGGTCTACAAGCCTGTCTTCCCCTTCACTTGAATCTGAACAGGGTCTGAGGCTGCTTTGACCAATAGAATATGGCAGAAGTGACACTTGCCAGTGTCCTGGCCAAGACCTTAAGAAAATGGCAGCTGCCACTTCCCTTCTCTGAGAACACTCTCTCTGAGAGCCCTGAGCCTGCATGGGAGATACATGATTACCCTGAGACTTCCATATTGGACAGGCTATGTGTAAGTGTTCTGGTTGACAGTCCCACTGAGTGCAGCCTTCCAGCCATGCCTGCTGAAGTTCCTGATGTGTAGGAGAGCCTGTACTGGACCCTCTGGCAGAACTGGGAAGACAAAATCAAAGTATAAAAAAATTAATTAAAAATTATAGAGTAAATACAATTTTTAAAAATCAGTAGATTTAAAGGAAGTAGAAATAAGTACCTTAAGCATAGAAAATTAGATTATAAAATAGGGGCAAATCCATGTAAACAAGGGTACATGGGAATAAATGCTGCTTTTTAGACACATGAAATGAAACAGAGCCTAAAGAATAGGAAGAAAAAACATAGGAAGTTATTAATCAATTTAAGGAAACACACTAATTCAGGCAAGTGGTGAACTTTTGATAGAGTATTCGAGGCTCCCTCCTCCTGCCACCCCCAGAATATGATGTGGTCCAGGACCCCGCCGGGGGCAGCAGGCAGCTGAGCCTGGCTGTGCCCTCCTCTGCTGGCCTGTGCCCTGTGCTGCGGGCACACCTGTGAGGCCCAGGGTATGTGCCAGTTAAAAGTCTTGGGCAATATGGGTCTGAATTGGGCTCAGTGCCCAGAACAGCTTCGAGACTTGGCAGAAACCCGTATTTTAATTATATGTTAACAAATTACTTCTATATTTTAATTTTAATCAAACACACTATTTGTAGCCAGCCTCACAATATACAAATATATAACTGTCATTTTGAGGCTTTTTAAAATCTGGAGCAATGAGTTCACTATTGTTATCTCTTCAGGGGGAAAAATGTGCTGGTGCCTTTTGCCTATTCTTTCCAGTAAGCTTCACCAACAATTTTTCAGTTTGTGTGGAGTATCCTCTGTAGTCGTGTGAGTCCAGCCTTTGTCACTTCCTGCCTGTTGACTGTAGACAAATACATGACTTCTTTTGTCCTCCATTTCCTTGTCTGTAAAGAGATTAAAACAGAATTATCTCATAGGATTAGTAATTAAGCAGAAAATGAAACAAAAGCCCTTTCCATAATAACATAGTAAGCGATAAATGCTATTTATTACTATCATTAATTTATTAAATACAACAACTATGGAGTATTGATGTCTTTTCTACATTAACACTCCAAACCAGAATCCTAGTATATTGCTACAACTATTTATGTCTCTTTCTGTTATGCTATTAGAAAAAAAATCCTTATGACCTAAATCAAATGAATATTTTAGTATTTAAACATGTTGACCTCTATTACCAGTGAAATTGATTCTGTTTCTGAATTATTCTAATCAGGTATCATTTTTGCAAAGAGATGCAATTAAGTTTGGTGGATTTATCTTACAGTCTGGAGCCTTGCTGAGTTATTGTCTCTAGTTATAGTTTCATTCTTCTTTTTTCCTTTTGGCTTTCCAGATACATATTCATGCCATCTGCAAATATGGTTCATTTATATCTTCATTTTTATGTTTGTATCCTGATTTCTTTTCCTGCTTGAATAGTAATGCCAATAATATTAATATATGAATTGCAAGTATTATTAATATACTCAGTAGAAGTACTAAAAGAAAGGCATTCCTTGTATTTTTTTTAAAGGAATAACTCCAATGAATTTGTATTAAATATATAAATACATTACTTGAAACAGACATACTCTTTGATGGTTAAGAAATTCCCAATGATTTTAGTTTTAGACTTAAAATTTAGAACAAATATTGGATTTTATGAAATGTGTTCTTGGCATTTACTGAGAAGCTTAGAATATTTTAGTTTTTTGCTCTCTTGTTAATGTGATGAGTCATGTTGATAATTTTATTTGTGCTACATCAGTTTAAAATCCCAGGATAAATCATTGGCAGTTTTTATAATACATGGATATTTGTGTACCATTTAATAGTTGAAATTGGCCTAATAAACCTTTTTTGGTATTTCCTTTATAGGTTTTGTAATCCAAACAGTTTTTGCCTCATAGAATTGTTTGACCTGTGTTTTAACTTTGAATATTTCTGAACAGTTATTGTTATCTCTCTCTATATATATTTTTGAAAATTTTACAATGAATCTGTGACAATGGAATACTGTTATTATGTAGTGACTTTTCTATTTTTTGTCTCATCGATTATAATAATGTGGGTCTTTTTACGTTTGTTTGAATATATTCTATTTTTGTAAATAGTTATCAATGTTATTTGTCCTCTAGTTGAATGAATGTTATAGTTGAGAATATTTGTCACAATTTAAACAATCTTTTAGAATAGAATTTATTAAATTTTAAAAAATTGAGCCAATGGTTGATCAATGACGTTAGGTATTTCTGTTGGTTAATGAGCTACCAATATACAGGATTGGATTGAAAAGCCAGATGGATCAGAAATCAGCACACAGTAGAAGCATTTAAGTTATGAAACATCTCTATTTTTATACCCGGGGTGAATAGTCTACGTGACAGTCTCCAAGGAGCCATGCCCCTTTCATCTTCAATTCTATTTACTCTAGGTAATCTTTAGCCAGAGACTTCCTTTTAAAGGCATTTCAGAAATAAGTTTTCTTCTTTCTAGCAAATATCTCTAGTCTATTTACCGGGAGGTCCAGTTGACAAGGAGGTCACCTGCCTTTTCCCTGGGGTTCCCTTCACCCCATGAAAGAAGGCCAGCTGCTTTATCTACTCCTTCCCAGTTAATTATTGTTTCCAGTGATGGATTTTTACTGATTTTTGTCTCCCCTTCCGCAAGCACACTTGTTTTTGCTCTTAGTTGCATCATTTCTCTTTACCAAATTTATTTGGCTTAATAATTTGTTTCTTTCCCAAGTTTTAGGCGGGTGTCAGTTAACATTTATTTATTCAGAAAAGTATATTTTCTTTAAAATATTAATTTGGTAACATCTTATGAATTCTGATGTTTTTACTTATACTTTTATCATTTGTCTTTTGATATCTTTCCCTTAAATAAGATTTTGAAATAGTATTTTTAATTTCTTTATTATTGGATAACTTTATTTTTGTCGAATTTTGCTATGTTGCAGATTTTGCACAAGTTTCTGCCTTTTGGTATCTTCCAAGTAAATACTTGAGCTTCAGAAGAGCATGTATTTAGAATGTCTGCAAACATATACCAAGCCCCTCAAATGTGCCAAGTACTGCTAAAATGGGAGCAGTATCCTTGGATGCTATTTCCTTTTATTTCTTAAGGATTTTGCTATCGTATCCTTTTTCTGGCATCATCAGTTTTTCCTTTCTACTAGATTATTCTCATTTACATGCTCTAGTATCCTCCATCTTAAATGGGACAGAGGGAATTTGAGGGACTTGGTGTGTGTCTCAATTCCTAAAACCTGTGTGTCTGTTACCT
Source organism: Globicephala melas (assembly GCF_963455315.2). Taxonomy (NCBI): domain Eukaryota; kingdom Metazoa; phylum Chordata; class Mammalia; order Artiodactyla; family Delphinidae; genus Globicephala; species Globicephala melas. Next base: position 87,864,869 of record NC_083323.1, read on the forward strand.
TGCTTGGCCAAAGGGACTTTGTAGATGTGATTAAGTATCTAAAAATTGAGACATTATTCTGGATTATCCTGGTGGGCCCAATGTAATCACAAAGGTCCTTATAAGAAGGAATTAGGGGGGTCACAGCCAGAGAAGGAGATACCATCATGATGTGGAACCATGAACTGAGGAATGCAGGTGGCCTCTAGAAACTGGAAAAGGCAAGGAAATAGGTTTTTCCATAGAGCCTTTAGAAGGAACCCTGCCAACCCATTTTACACTTCTGACCTCCAGAACTGCAAGATAATAAATGTATGTTGTTTTAAGGAAATAAGTTTGTGGTAATGTACTACAGCAGCAATACGGAACTAATACACTTGGGAAACTGTGCTCCCAATTAAGAGAGTGCTGCTTTATGTCCTACTTTGGTAGCCATCTCTGTGCAGTCAAGTTTCAATATCTTTGCCACTGCAGGCCCCTGATATAAAGTTAGCTGTGTCTTTTTGTCAATTACTGTTCCATTGTCATACCTATATAGATAAAATGTTAGGAAACTGCTCTCTAGTCACAAAGGAGTGTTAGAGAGACTATAACCTAACTTTTAGGTTGCTAATATTTTTGAATCTAGGTTAACTTATATAAGCAATAGCTTGTAATTATTTTTAAATTTAAGATCAATTTTGCTTTACAGGAAAACTTAGTTTCCTTACATATAGATATATTTTGCTTCACTCAGTTGCATTACTCATTATCTGTTCATACATTAAAATTTAATGATGCCATTTTTTTGCTTTATCTTTATTTACATGATATCTCAACACACATTAAACTCTTCAAATGCAACATTCTGTTTTATACACTTTTGGGGAGATTTCAAGGTAAAATATTGATATTAGAATATACTTCCCTATCTCCAAAATTCCCATTGCAATAATAATTAAAAGAAAATTTCAGATTTCACATAAGGAGATAATCAAATTGTCCTGAGAATTTTTTTTTCTGTGGCAGTGTCTACTGTAAGATAATGGAGGAAACTTATAGAATTCTGTGGGAAAATTGTTTAAAATAAATAATACTGTAACCAGGCAAATTTTTATTCATGGTGAGGACACAGAAAGTCTTTCCCAGGTATGCAAGGAAAAATGAAAAATGAGTCAAAGACAAGGTCTTCGCTATGATGAAATAGCAATTGGAAAGAACTAGTGACCACTGAACCCAAATTATTTCTTCATTTACTCATTCACTTGACAGATATTTATTGAATGATTATTATGCCTTGATTACAGTTCTAGGTGCTGGGGAGACAGCTGTCAACAGACCTTCCCTTTAGAGTTTACATTCTAGTTGAGGAGAGAAACAGGCCAATTAAATAAGCATAATACATACCCTGCAGGATGGTGATAAGTATAATGAGAAAATTAAATCAGGGAGGCGGTAGGACAGGAGTGTATGGAGTATTGTAATTTTAAATATGATAGTTGGGGCTGATAAGATGACATTTGAATAAAAACATGAAGAAGGTGCTAGACCAAGGTAAGTTTTAATAATTATTTAAATACATTAAAAATCAAATCCACTGTTTTTCTTTTCAAGTTATAATCTACACAATAAGACAGAGTAATACGTTATTAAATTTCAGAGAAGTGCTTTAGTGTAGTAGTCATGTGTTTGGCCTCTGACTGTAGAGTTACTGGGTTCAAAGTCCAGCTCCATCACATACAAATTGTATGACCGAGGGCAAGTTAAACTCTCAGCCACTCAATTTTCCTATCTGTAATTGTGGACAAGAGTAATACTCTTAGGGTTGGGGGAAGGATGAGATGAATTAATACAGAAAGTGCTTAAAACAGTGACAGGTACATGGTAAGTACTCAGTAAGCATTAGCTGTTATTATTGTGACCAGTATTATTAATCACGTTAAATCTACACAGATTGGAAAGAGTGATGCAGATAAGAGTAGGAACCCTTGTCATAATAACTATAAATGGATTATAACCTTTAAAAATTGTGAATCACTGTGTTGTACACCTGGAATTTATATAATATTGTACATCAACTATACCTCAAAAAAAAAAAAAAGAGTAGGAACCCTTACTTTCCAAAAAATGAAGTAAAATAATATTGCTTTGTTATTGAATGTGGTAGTTAATTTAATACGGATCATTGCAAAACTTTATGGGATTCATAAGTAGGAACAATTGATTCTTTCTCTTTAGAATTTCTTAAGAGAATAATAACAAATATTAGAATAATGAAGGAAATCGTATGAGTAGAATGCAGGGAATAAGTGTACTGAAGCCAAAGCAAACTTAACAATTACGGCATTTAATGTAAATGGGTTAAATCTCATATTAATATATTCCATCTGATGGCTTTTTTTTTTTTTTTGCAAAGGGACTGGCTTTACACCAGAGTACACCATTATAAAATGAAACAGGATCAAATAGATGTATATTAGGCAAAAATGTTTAAAACTTTTAAAAAGTAAAGATGGCACTATTCATATCAAATAGGTAGATATAAAGAGAAAACACTTTGAAGAAGACAGTTATTTTTTTTAAAAAGACAGCGATTTAATGTTGAAAGTTACAATACAAATTTGAGAAAAAAAATCTTGAAATAATAAGATTTTATAATTTATAGGCCAAGGTCTATTAGAAGTATAAAATGAAATGCACAGAAAATATAGTGGAAGATTTTAACACTCCTTCGTATACTTATACTAGAGCAAGAAGACAGAAAGCACATTATAATACTTGAATAATATGATTAATAATTTTGAATTAATAGTTTGGTATCTGACTTTATAACCCACAAACAGAAAATCTTTTTTTATTTTTCAAATGTTAAGGGAGCATTTATTAACATGAAATCTTAACTAGTCATCCCACCCCCCAAAAAAAGTCAATAAATTTTAAAGGTAGAAAGTGTACAGAAATTGTTACAATCAGTTTGGAACATAGTTTGGAATATCTTTCCCGGTTGAAGATGTGTGTAGCCAGTCATTTGGCAGTTATAGTCCTAAGTACCCTACAAGAATTCTTCCTCATGGGCATGAGAAGATCAACACAAGAATGTTCATGGTACCATTGTTCATATTTGCTAAAACCTGGAGCAAAATTAACTGTCCATCTACAGAAGAATAGATGCATGACTGTGGATTATACATGCACTATAAATTTCTACAGAGTTCAAACGAATAACCTATGATTCTATACAACCATGGGTGGATCTAAAAAATATAAAATTGGGGAATTCCCTGGCGGTCCAGTGGTAAGGACTTGCGCTTTCACTGCCAAGGGCCTAGGTTCAATCCCTGGTTGGGGAACTAATATCCCACAAACTGCGCAGTGTGGCCAAAAAATAAATAAATTAAAAAAATTAAATTTAGCCAAAAAAGAGCAAGTTTTAAAAGGATACAGTATGGTACCTATTTATATAAACGTAAAAACATACAACAAGGACTTCCCTGGTGGCGCAGTGGTTGAGAATCTGCCTGCCGATGCAGGGGACAGGAGTTCGTGCCCTGGTCCGGGAAGATCCCACATGCCGCGAGCGGCTAGGCCCGTGAGACATGGCCACTGAGCCTGCGTGTCCGGAGCCATATAACAATATATTTTGTAAAGAGGTACACAATGTACATCATAAATTTTTTTAAAATGGAAATGACAAATAATATATACAGTATAATGGCTACCTTCTGGAAGGTGGGGACCGTATGGACCATATTCTTTGGTTCCTTAAGATAAAATTTGAATTAATAACACAATTTTAATAAAAATTCTTTAATCACTTTGATATTTGAAGCATCTCCACAAATTACCATAGGCTCAAGAACAAGTAAAATTTCAACAGCTTAGCAAAGAAAAAATAAATATGTCATATAAAAACTTAAGTGATTTAGCCAAGGATATATTCAGAAGTGAACATTTTCACGTTTTGAAAATTTAAAAAAAGAAATGAATCAAGCATTCAGTTCAAAAAGATAGAAACAAAAGAAAAATTAATTTAAGTAATCCAAGTGGAGATTTTATATATGTACATACATATAAGATAGATAATTAAAAATAGGACAGAATTAAAAAAGGAATGACAATCAAATTGATAAGTATACACAAAAACTAGTATTTAAAAATGAACCAAACCAATGGAAAATCTGAAAAAGAATATATAAACTCAGTTTGAAATTAGAGATGATTTAACAATAAATGAAGAGTAGATAAAATCATAAGAGATTTTATGCTTATTAAAGCCTACAATTTTAACATTTCAATGGCTTGAATAGCTTTTTGAAGAAAAAGTATTAAAATTAATTCAAGATATAGAAAACCTTTCTAATATAATCATTAGAAAGAAATTTAAAAACATGCAGATTATCTAAAATTATATGCTCCAGAGTCACAAAGTCTTTAAAAATCATGTATTTAAAATTTAAAGGATTAGTTCATTTCAACAGTCTGTTCTTTGCTCCAGAGCATTGAAAACCTGTGTGCTTTGTGTCCTTCATGTGCCCCTCTGGGTCAACTCCTGTTCTCCACCCTTCCCTCTGTACCAGACCACTACATCAAAAGACTCCATGCCCTCTGCTTTTGAATTGAGCCCAGCCAAATTGGAAACCCTGCAGGAGACCGGAAGGAGGGAGGAAAGGAAGCGTGCACTATTTATTCCCTTGGCTCCCTACCTGAGTAGTTACCTGTTTGAGAACTGAAATGCAGCTCACAAGTTTTCTCAAGGTGACCATTTTCAAGTTATTCTCTCATTCCAGATCTGGTTACCACTCCTACCTATGATCTAGGTGTGTTAGAATTTTGCCTTCACATCTAGCAGCCTTAAGGTACTGCAGCATAGTGTGTGGTTTTCTTCTACTCCCTGCTCACCTCTCTCATAACTTTATTAATCTTCTTTGGAATTACCTTAATGTGGCCATGTGCTGTTTGTTTCTTACTGGTACTTTGGGGGTTTTTTTTGTTTTTTTTTTAACATTTTTATTGGAGTATAATTGCTTTACAATGGTGCGTTAGTTTCCGCTTTATAAAAAGAGAATCAGTTGCACATATACATATATCCCCATATCTCTTCCGTCTTGTGTCTCCTTCCCTCCCACCCTCTCTATCCCACCCTTTTGGCTGGTCACAAATCACCGAGCTGATCTCCCTGTGCTATGCGGCTGCTTCCCACTAGCTATCTATTTTACATTTGGTAGTGTATATATGTCCATATATACACTACCACTCTCTCACTTTGTCCCACCTAACCCTTCGCCCTCCCCATGTCCTGAAGCCCATTCTCTAGTAGGTCTGCATCTTTATTCCCGTCTTGCCCCGAGGTTCTTTGTGACCTTTTTTTTTTTTTAGATTCTATAGATATGTGTTAGCATCCGGTATTTGTTTTTCTCTTTCTGACTTACTTCACTCTGTATGACAGACTCTAGGTCCATCCACCTCACTACAAATAACTCAATTTCATTTCTTATTATGGCTGAGTAATATTCCACTGTGTATATGTGCCACATCTTCTTTATCCATTCATCTGTCGATGGACACTTAGGTGGCTTCCATGTCCAGGCTATTGTAAATAGAGCTGCAATGAACATTGTGGTACATGACTCTTTTTGAATTATGGTTTTCTCAGGGTAAATGCCCAGTAGTGGGATTGCTGGGTCGTATGGTAGTTCTATTTTTGGTTATTTAAGGAACCACCATACTGTTCTCCATAGTGGCTGTATCAATTTACATTCCCACCAACAGTGTATGAGGGTTCCCTTTTCTCCACACCCTCTCCAGCATTTATTTGTAGATTTTTTGATGATGGCCATTCTGGCCGGGGTGAGATGATATCGCGTTGTAGTTTTGATCTGCATTTCTCTAATGATTAATGATGTTGAGCATTCTTTCATGTGTTTGTTGGCAATCTGTATGTCTTCTTTGGAGAAATGTCTATTTAGGTCTTCTGCCCATTTTTGGATTGGGTTGTTTGTTTTTTTGATATTGAGCTGCATGAGCTGCTTGTAAAGTTTGGAGATTAATCCTTTATCAGTTGCTTCATTTGCAAATATTTTCTCCCATTCTGAGGGTTGTGTTTTCATCTTGTTCATGGTTTCCTTTGCTGTGCAAAAGCTTTTAAGTTTCATTAGGTGCCATTTGTTTATTTTCGTTTTTATTTCCATTTCTCTAAGAAGTGAGTCAAAAAGGACCTTGCTGTGATTTATGTCCTAGAGTGTTCTTCCTATGTTTTCCTCCAAGAGTTTGATAGTGTCTGACCTTACATTTAGGTCTTTAATCCATTTTGAGTTTATTTTTGTGTATGGTGTTAGGGAGTGTTATAATTTCATTCTTTTACATGTAGCTGTCCAGTTTTCCCAGCACCACTTATTGAAGAGGCTGTCTTTTCTCCATTGTATATTCTTGCCTCCTTTATCAAAGATAAGGTGACCATATGTGCATGGGTTTATCTCTGGGCTTTCTATCCTGTTCCATTGATCTATATTTCTGTTTTTGTGCCAGTACCATACTGTCTTGATTACTGTAGCTTTGTAGTATAGTCTGAAGTCAGGGAGCCTGATTCCTCCAGCTCCATTTTTCGTTCTCAAGATTGCTTTGGCTATCCGGGGTCTTTTGTGTTTCCATACAAATTGTGAAATTTTTTGTTCTAGTTCTGTTAAAAATGCCATTGGTAGTTTGATAGGGATTGTATTGAATCTGTAGATTGCTTTGGGTAGTATACTCATTTTCACAATGTTGATTCTTCCAATCCAAGAACATGGTATATCTCTCCATCTATTTGTATCTGTTTTTTTTTTTGCGGTACGTTGACCTCACTGTTGTGGCCTCTCCCATTGCGGAGCACAGGCTCTGGACGCACAGGCCAGCGGCCATGTCTCATGGGCCCAGCCGCTCCGCGGCATGTGGGATCTTCCCGGACCGGGGCACAAACCCGTGTCCCCGCATCGGCAGGCGGACTCTCAACCACTGCGCCACCTGGGAAGCCCTATTTGTATCATCTTTAATTTCTTTCATTAGTGTCTTATAAGTGACAAACCCACAGCCAACATCATCCTCAGTGGTGAAGAACTGAAACCATTTCCACTAAGATCAGGAACAAGACAAGTTTGCCCAGTCTCACCACTATTATTCAACATAGTTTCGGAAGTTTTAGCCACAGCAATCAGAGAAGAAAAAGAAATAAACGGAATCCAAATCAGAAAAGAAGTAGTAAAACTGTCACTGTTTGCAGATGACATGATAGTATACATAGAGAATCCTAAAGATGGTACCAGAAAACTACTAGAGGTAATCAATGAATTTGGTAAAGTAGCAGGATACAAAGTTAATGCACAGAAACCTCTTGCATTCTTATACACTAATGATGAAAAATCTGAAAGTGAAATTAAGAAAACACTCCCATTTACCATTGCAACAAAATGACCCAAATACCTAGGAATAAACCTACCTAAGGAGACAAAAGACTTTACTGGTGCTTTGATTGAAACAATAAGCAAATCATTTAATAAAGTACCACATATGATACCAAAACCTAAAAAAGATAGTGCACAAGAGAATTACAAACTAATCTCACCTTTCACTAGGAAGGAAATTCTAAATGAAATAATAATAAATTGAAATACTCCATCATGATGGAAAACACTTCACCATGCGTGAGTAGTTTCTATTTTAAAAATGCAAAGAGGTTTTGATATTAATACATTTATTTCATATCAGTAATTTAAATAATAAAAAACATTATTTACAGATACCAAAAAGGTATTTCATAAAGTCTAATGTATTTATGATAGAAAACAGTCAATACTTAAAAATAATTAATAAAAAATTTGTCTTAAACTAAGAGCTATATCATTCTTAATAATGAAGCCAAAGATCTTTTCTTACCAGTAAATTATTTTTTACACCACATTATTTAATAGTATTCCAGAGGGTCAATGTAATTAGACATGAAACAGTGAAAACCAGAATATTTTGAAAGACTGAGACAAATTATCATTATTTGCAGATGACATAATTTTTTAGATGTAGCTATCCTAGAATTAAGAAATCTCATTGAAGTGACTAGATTCAAGAAGATTATCCAAAAGCAATAATTATTAATATGACCATTTAAATGAAACAGTTGCCAATTTCATTCACAATTGTAACAGAAGAAATTATAATAGTAGGAATTAAGAAATGTAAAGAAATATAAAGAAAACCTTAACATTTTACTGCTGTATATGTAAGAATTCTTGAATGGATAGAGAGACATATCATAATACTTGATGAGAAGAGTATATCACGATGATTAACATCGTGGGTTTAGATTCAGACTGGCCCAGGCTTGGATTTTGGTTCCTCCACTTGCTAGCTGCCTAAAATTTCTAAGATTTAGTTTCACTATCTGTAACTTAGGAATAGCAATGATACTTTCTAGGGTTCTTATGAGTATATTAAGTCACAAATTTTCATAAGGCTCTTACCACAGTATCTTGAAAGTTATAAGAGCTTGAAAATGTCAGAATGTCTGGTAATTTTCCCAAATTCTGTAATAGGTTTAACAGACTCCCAATCAAATTAAAAAGTAATTTTTAGGGGCCATGACAGAAATTCTGATGTTAATCTAGAAGAAAATAATGAGGTAAGAATGGTCAAAACCTTTTTGACAAAGAAGAGCTATGACAATGTCCTAAAGTGACATGTGTGAAAATATGCAATAAGGACTTAAGGGAAGGAAAACAGAAAAATGGCAACATGCATAAGTATATGTGAGGACTTAATATCTCCTAAAGAGGGTCCATCAATTAATGGTAGAGACAAATATATTCATCCAAATGGCATTGGCACTCTTCGCAGAGAAAAAGAATCAGTTTAATAACAATTTCACACAAATTGGCAAAATAAAATCCAGATAGTTTTAAAAGTTTAAAGATGTATCATCACACCATCAAATCACAGGGGAAAATATGTGTAATTTGATTTAAATTCCTATTGAAGTGTGCCTTGCTGTACATTGATAGATAAATGTAATTTAACTTTATTGACGGATTATTTCAGTTCTCCAGGTCTTAAAAAAACCTTCTTCTATCTTTATAGAACAAATTTGTTTGCTTGGGCACTTCCTGTGATTGCTCCATTTTTAAAATTTAATTTTAAATTTGGATACATTCCACTCCAAGTTTTCTACAGTAGCTGTATGTTCACGTGTGAAGTCATTACTATTTTGTGTTTTAGACCAGTTACCTCCATTCTTCCAGGCAGATAGTAAGATCTGGCTTTGATTCACATTTAAAATCTTGATATTAGGACTAACAAAGTATATACTCACGTAAAAAGTGAGTTTGGCAGATCAGAGATTTTTTTCCCATCTCCATATTTCACAGACTTTAAAATTGGACCTTATAACTGTTTTGCCCCCATTCTTAGAGTAGTCTACTTAGTTAACGACAGTACTTTTTTTTTTCCCATGTAGAGGCTGTCTCACAAGCAGTAGGAAGAAGGGTTTTCTTCCTTAAGGAAATTATCTGCTATTTCTTTCATGCTACATAGATTGGCTGTGCTTTACTGCAGGACAACTAGGTCTTCCTACAGAGTTTTGTTAAGATGATACAATCCATTTCTCTATCTAGAATGCTCCATTTCACTCTAACTAAGGTTTCTTTTCCTGGCTGAGAGGTGACATTTCATAACCTTTCCTCCTTTAATTCTTAAAGTGGCAGAAGCTTGGGGACAGTCTGGAAAGTAGCATCTGGCACTTTTATTTCCACCATAAAGTAACTAATGAAATGCTGGACTGAAAATATAACTCTAGTGCCTATAACAAATGGGGCATGGTCCCACTGTGCTTGGTACTGGTCAGAATACATCAGGTTATCTTGTGTTTGACCCTGGATACCTTTGGTTTGTAGGAAACTTGAAAAATTAGAATGTCAGTGGAAGAAATGAGGATCATGAAGTGTCTAGAGAGCATAGAACCCAAAGTATAGATGAAGGAACTAGAGAAATATAGCCTAGAAAATGGAAGGCTTGGGTTAGGTAGTTAAAGGGCAGTAATATTATAAAATGATATATTGAAGAGAACACTGTGAGTTGGGTTCTGTAGTGGCTTTGCCATTGAAGACCCCTGTGGCCCTGGGGAAAGCACTTGCTGTCTCAGGGCCTTGGTATCTCCTACAAGTTGAGGGTATTGGATGAGATCACCTCTGCATTTTTCTAATACTGTCATTTCATTATCTTTTCATAATACTGGAATCTACCCATGATTTTTCAACATCATTTTTTAGAAATGTGAATCTCTTTCTTTTTAAACAGTGTTTACCGGGAACCCCATTATGTAAAAACAAAGACAAAAAAACAGAGCTTGTCTGATTGAATCATTGACAAAGTCCTCGAGCCCTATCTCTGTGTGGCACTACCCCGACACTCTTCTTGAGTAGCATTGTAGACACTTCTACAGACCTTCTCTATGGAGAACACAGAATAAATACACAGAAAAATTGGATTAAAGATTGACATCGACTTTATAGGCTGAATGATGTGAAATCATCGATTTTGTGCCTCCACAATGGTCTAATAAATTTCATGTGGTTCCTCCTAAAACAGAGTCTGAGTGGGGTTAGAACCTTCCTCTTTCTGATCTTTGTGTCTGTCTGCTAAAAAATTTAGGATTTGAGGCCTGCATAGTTGCTTGTTGTAGAGAAAGGAGAATTCCAGAAACTTCATACCCTTCATTAAAAAATCTTATTCTCACTTAAGGTGGGAAAAATTCATCTTGTGATAGCAGTGGGAAAAATGTATGTTTATAGTAGAGAGTCTTCAGTAATGTCTATAATTATAATAAACTTACTTTAATGGGTTTGTAATAAATTGAGGAATTTTCACAGTGGGAAATAGTTTAAACCCTTAAGTTATATTTTTCATGGTTTTCTGAATACAGAAACAGATCTTAATAATATTCACTACTAATAAAAATATCTGTATATATGCATTTTACTTTGTATATAATTTAATCAATTTCATAGCAGGATGTTTGTATTTAAGAAATATCCAAAGCCTCTTCAAAAACACTGATATTTGTATCAATGGTTGAGTTCTTTTAAATCTCTTTTTAGGAGGATTTTTTTCTTTCTGTTTTACTTTATTTTTTGAACTGAAGTATAATTGACTTAAAATATATTAGTTTCAGGTATACAACATGGTAATTTAATATTTTTATAAATTATGAAATGATCACCATGATAAATCTGTTTTAACCAGTTGAAGGAATACAAACCAAGCTCCAGAGGATAAAATAGCATCTTATTTCATGAAAAGTCTACAGGTTAGAACAGTTAATGTTGTTGACGTGACTTCAAACCAACCTTTTGGTGAAAAGAAAAATGTTGACAAAAGTTATAATATGCTTAAATGAAAATGAACTTCAAATAGAATCCTAATTAGTAAAATAACTGGACTGGAAAAGACTGTTAGCTGAAAGAGTAGTTAATTTTTCAGAAAGTACCACGGAATAAACTTACATTCACAAGTTAGGCAGAAAAAGTAATAACACCAAATATATGAAACCCTTTTGGTTTTAATGTATTACTTTCTGAGCATGTAGATAGATGAGTAGGAAGGTGACTTTAATACTGATACACTTGAGACTTTAATTCATTAGCAATCCAAGAGTGAATAATGAGTACTTCAAATAAGCTGCACTTTCATATCTGCTTGCTATTGAAATTTTAATTAACTATAGAACCAATTATAAGATTTTGTATAAAATGTTGCAGGATTAATTTGTGAAATGGAAATTAAAGCACTCAAGCAGTATTCCTACTAGGCTTCCTGTAGAAAGATGTTCCTTCAATTTTTTTATCATAATAAATATGAATAATATGTAAGTGTTTAGGTTTGAAAAATAAACCTCTTTCTTTTTGACTTGTATGTTTTGTATATATAACAATTTTAAAAATATAAAATTATATATCACCTAATTTAGATAAATCATTAGTCAAAGAGGGACTTTCTTCTACTTTGTAGGCTCTAAATGAATTAATGGCTTCCTTTACATGGCAGTCAGTGAAATACTCAGAAGTCTGTGAAGCAGACAGCAAACTAAAGAATTTTTCAATGAAGTGCCTTTTATTTTCCTGTCAAAAATATTAAGTCATAAAAAGATATTGTTTGTACTGGGTTTTCATCCCTACAATGGGACAGTTTACTTTCCTGGAGTTCTTTCAAATGATTGAACATGAAGGTGTTCCCTCTGCTCTGCCCTGGTAGGCTTCCTCTTAACCCCCATCCCCTACCCCATCCCAGCCCTATCTTAAGAGGCAAACTCTGTGAAACAGGTTGTCACAACTTACCTGGGACTGAGGTGACTCTCTTTAATACACCTGAGATGATTGGGGGTAATGGCCCCCAATTACAACTTTTTCTGTTTGTGGCATAAAGAAGTGAACTCTTTATGTTCTTTTATAGAAATATTATGAAGAAGCAAGTATGCAAAATCTCTCGTGACACAGAGTAGGACATGAACACTTTGCAAGATATCACATGCTTTTGTTCATTTCCTTATTATTAGCTTTCTATTTCTAGCGGTCTAAAACTAGATTGCACAGGCCTTACGATGGCAGTCTTCCAACTGGGCTGTGAATACTTTCGGGAGTTTGCAAAGAAAGTTAAGGGAATTATTTTCTGAATCCTCAGTTTCTGTATATACTTTTCTTAAAACATATCTACTGAGAACTCTCCTGCATGTTCAAGCAGATTCTCTTTTGCCACCTATTTTTCTTTCTTTCTTTTTTTTTTAAACATCTTTATTGGAGTATAATTGCTTTACAATGGTGTGTTATTTTCTGCTTTATAACAAAGTGAATCAGCTATACGTATACATATATCCACATATCTCCTCCCTCCTGCGTCTCTCTCCCACCCTCCTTATCCCACCCCTCTAGGTAGTCACAAAGCTCCGAACTGATCTCCCTGTGCTATGTGGCTGCTTCCCACTAGCTATCTATTTTACATTTGCCACCTATTTTTCTTAATAGTTTTACCTCCATTCCATAAAACAAAGGCATACCCCTTGCCCAAATCTTGCTATGGAACATGTTATCAGGGTGTAAAAAGTTCTAGGGCAATAAGCAAAAGGACAGTTGAACGTTGGTTGAAGGTTGCCATGTTCAGAATCCAGATAGGTTGTAGAGAGGAATCAAGGAGTGACTTTGCCTCTTCTATGGCCTCCAGTGCTGTAGAAGCACTGATCTGGAGAGAACGCCTTGAGCACAAAGTTTTCTGTTTAAAGGTAACTGATTCTTTTCAGCCATTTCCAATAGTCATCCTCAAGTTACGTCATTAGCTCAGAATGAAGAGCGAAAGGATTAAAAATTCTTTTGCATGTAACTGGAAATCATTCTGACACTGCCTAATTTCTTAAGGCACAGGATGAAAACTGTAAAAGTACATTTTATGTGCTTTCTTTTAGACTGGAATTCACTATTTGCTAATATGGTTAAACTTATTTTCTCAAATCATTTCATAAAATACTTATTCTGATTTCAGTCAGCCTAATCTTTCTCATCTATAAAATACTTAATATTTTCTACTTCCTATTAGCAAGAAATACAACGGTATGCTAATTTTTGGACTAAGTAATTTTTAGCAGTGCATATCATTTCTTTCATAAAATACATGGGGCATTTTTATTCTGGATTGATTATATTTTATACATAGTTCTTATTTAATTATACACTAACACTGAACATCAGAGATTAAACCATGCAAGTATACATTTACCAAAGGAGTACTATGCTGATACACTCCGCACTTCATAAATAACTTGTAACTTTACACATAACAGTCTTGCAAATAAAGAAATAAAAATGGTATTTTATCATACTTTCAACTTATTAGAATATGGATAAATTAAATTTTATTAGACATGAAAAATTTTAGTCTTAATGACTGTTTTTAGCAATCTGTGTTACAAGATCTGATTTCCAATTTGTTTCACAGTGATTTTTATATTTCTAAAAGTATGTATTAGCACTTCTATTGAAAGTAAAACTTGAAGTCCAGTGTTTCTCTGATCTGGCCGATTGGTTTGATAATGTGGGTTGGTTTTGCTAATTAGGTTGTGTGCTGGATGTTTTCCATTAATTACATGAATTAACTCTGCATCTCCCGGACTTTGATAAGATAAAAATGTACTGTTAAAAAAGATTTTTACATTAACATAGGTGTATTGAATTTAATACTTTATTTTTCTCCTCCCTGTCTGAGAATAGTGGATAAATAAAAATGTCTTTAAGTGACAGTTGCAGGCATAAGGCAAGTCATTGGATGAGTCTTGGTAAAGCCTTTGTGCTCTTCCAAGAAACAGAGAATGCCAGGGCCTGTAATAAAGCCCTTTGCACATAAGTTGGTTTCTAATTCTTTGCTCTCAATACAATAAAAGGGCTACCTAACAAGTTTGTGAATTGATACATCATTAGCAATAATTTTTGATACAGATTACGGTGTGATTTTTAGTATAAAGTTCAGAGGAATTTAAAGAACAGAGTGACATTGTTATAAGAAAACTCTTTATTAATATCCACTTATTTATCTAATTTGCTCATTGCTTATATCTATGAAATAAAAAGAAAAATAGATTTGATGCTGAACCCTTTCTCTTTCTAGCAATTAATAATATTCATTCATAGATATATAAGCTAAATGCAAATAAATTAGCTTGATCTATACATTATGAGGTACATCTTCAATAAGTTTTATTTTAATAATCAATTACCAATTTGTAATATATTTATGTTGAACAAATGTTTATAGAAGAAAAAACCATTTTTAAACTTAGACCCTATAGGCACAAGAAAAAATTACATACATATGTTTGAGCACAGATGTATTATACCTTCTAGCATAAAAGACTTGTAACTCCAGTAAAAACCTTTCCAGCATAAAACTATATTATATTAGCATAAAATATGTTAGTGAAATGAAATGGAAAAGTTCAAGGAGATAAAGGAACTATATAAACTAAAGTGTTCACTTATTTTTTAAATAGATAAATCTAGGGTATTTAGATTCTACTGGATACTTTCTAAAACCTGATATAAGAAAAGAGAAGAAACTTGATATGAATATTTTATTTCAAGATGTCAATATTTATAATATGTCTGAAATTATATGCAATTTAAACTTTTTATGAAAAATCTTAAGAGTAACTTGTAAATGTACAAGTGGATATACAGTTTCCCAAAATTATTTTGAGCATTTAAGGGTTTGTCAGCTGAAGACCTCTGCTCATCAAGGGACCATGCTCTCTCTCTCTTTTTTTTAAAATTAATTGGAATATAGTTGATTTACAATGTTGTGTTAGTTTCTGCTGTACAGCAAAGTGAATCAATTATACATATACACCACTTTTCTTCAGATTCTATTCCCATATAGGTCATTACGGAGTAATTGAGTAGAGTTCCCTGTGCTATACAGTAGGTCCTTGTAAGTTTCAATCCCAATCTCCCAATTTATCCCTACGTTGCTTTCCCCCTTGGTAACCATAAGTTTGTTTTCTACATCTCTGACTCTGTTTTGTAAATAGGTTCATTTGCACCATTTTTTTAGATTCCACATATAAGTGGTGTCATATGATATTTGTCTGACTTACTTCACTCAGTATGACAATCTCTAGGTCCATCCATGTTGCTGCAAATGGCATTATTTTGTTCTTTTTTATGGCTGAGTAATATTCCATTGTATATATGTACCACATCTTCTTTATCCATTCCTCTGTCAGTGGACATTTAGGTTGCTTCCATGTCCTGGCTATTGTCAGTAGTGCTGCAATGGACATTGGGGTTCAGGGACCATGCTCTCTTGATGACAACTTTAAAGTCTGTCTTTTTGTCCATTGTAGGAACTACTCTCCCTGTCTAGTGGCCAAGCCTCTTTACCTCCAAGAGGGAACTGTACAATGGCCTCGGGAATTTCCCTGCATCAAGCATCGCATGTTTGGTTTAACATGCAAGGCGATTCAATCTAAACAGCACCGCCCCCCTTTCCCCGCCCTGCCTCACTGCAATCCACTCTGGTCCCAAACGCAACTCTCCATTCCTTCCACATCAGACTTCCCAGTATCGCTCTGACAACATCATGTCTTTTCATACTTTGGTGCCTTTGTATAGTATGTTTCTTGTGCCTGTGGTCATCTCACTGTTCAAGGCAAAAACCCAGAACAAGTAATGCGATTGAATTTATCCAGTATATTGCAATAGAGGGAGAACCCTAGATCTGAGGATCAGAGTGTCTCAGCAGGGTGGTTTTGTAGATTATATAAGGAAGAATTGACAAGTTGCAGGTGGAATGATTTTACAGTTTTTGTCCTAAGAGGGAGCCTCTGTCAGACGAACAGGAAATGTTTATTTCCTTGTCAAGCTAGTTTTGTGGGCACAAACAGTTCAGCTAATCATTTATGAGACAAAGAATGAGAATTCTGAGGGTTGGTATCTGGCCTTATATGTAAACAAGGGAGTCAACTGAGAGTCTCATGGGGGTCTGGAGAAAGAAGAGGGTGATGTAAGTCGTGGGGGGGGGTAGGTCTTCGCAGGAAGCCGTTCCTTGGAACACAACAGGGTGGGGTTTTTGGAAAACAAAAGGTTGGGAGGATTAACCGTCTCTATTTTCTAGGACCATAGAGTTTAGGTAGAATCAACACTGTCACCACCTCTCCTAATAAACTCTTGTTAAACCACTCAGACTCAGTTAGTTCTTCCTTTGTCAAGCTGTCAGAGTCAGGTTCCCAGGAAGCAACTCTGAGATAGAGATTTGCTTGCAGGATGTTTGCTGGGGAGTCCTCTTGAAATCAACACCTGCGGGGAGTAGGCAAGGAAAGCAGTTATGGTTGGAGCAAGTTCGGCAAACCAAATCGAGCTCACAGCCTGTTTGTATATGACCCTGAGTTAAGTAAGAATGGTTCTTATATTTCTAAAGGTTAAAAAAAAAAAAAAAAAAGAGTACCGGATAGAGGTTGACCTTCTGTGGCCTGCAAAGCCTAAAGCATCTATGATCCAGCCTTTTCAGAAAAAGTTTGCTTACTCCTGGGTTAGGAAGGGTAAATGAACTGCAGATGCCGTCATAACTAAGGCCCTACCTAGCTAGTCTTACAGGGCGCTCAGAAGCTGGTTAACTGCAGAGTTGTCCTGAATTAGTGCGAGGGGGTGGGGACTCCCAGCACCAATCAGTCTTGGGCAAGGAGCATCCTGGTCAGGGCGATGGCAACATCCACTATGCAAGTGTTCCCGAACTTCTCCCTGGAGAGTTTATGACTACTTATTATGTAATCAGTTCTTTACATGCCAACATCTCTTACTCAGCTGGGACTTACTCAGGAACAGGAATAGTGTCCTATTTCCTTTTGTGCTTCTGGTGTCTAACACAGGGTTTGGCACAAAGAATGGGCTCAACAAATACAAACTGAATAAAGAAATAGTCTTGCTTTTCATAAGACTGAAAAGTAGAAAATATGCTGTCCAGGAGTTCATACAATAAGTCATTGGAAGGGCCCTTTAAAAGTTATATTTCTTTAAGGAACCTCCATACTGTTCTCCGTAGTCGCTGTATCAATTTACATTCCCACCAACAGTGCAAGAGGGTTCCCTTTTCTCCACACCCTTTCCAGCCAGTATTAATTGTTTCAATAGAACTACCATATGACCCAGCAATCCCACTACTGGACATTTACTCTGAGAAAATCATAATTCAAAAAGAGTCATGTACCACAGTGTTCACTGCAGCTCTATTTACAATAGCCAGGACATGGGAGCAACCTAAGTGTCCATAAATAGATGAATGGATAAAGAAGATGTGGCACATATATACAATGGAATATTACTCAGCCATAAAAAGAAATGAAATTGAGTTATTTGCTCTGAGGTGGATGGACCTAGAGTTTGTCATACAGAGTGAAGTAAGAAAGAGAAAAACAAATACTGTATGTTTATATGGAATCTTAAAAAAAAAATGGTACTGATGAACCTAGTTGCAGGTCAGGAATAAAGAGGTAGACATAGAGAATGGACCTGAGGACATGGGGTGGGAGGGGAAAACTGGGGTAAAGTGAGAGAGTAGCATCGACATATATACACTACCAAATGTAAAATAGTTGGCTGGTGGGAAGTGGCACCATAGCACAGGGAGATGGGCTCGGTGCTTTGTGACCACCTAGAGGGGTGGGATAGGGAGGGTGGGAGGGAGTCTCAAGAGGCAGGGGATATGGGAACTTGTATGCATATGGCTGATTCGCTTTGCCGTGCAACAGAAACTAACATGGTATTGTGAAGAATTATACTCCAATAAAGATCTATTAAAAAAAAAGTCCTATTTCTTGAAAGCCAGACCTTAGTGTATGTTCATGAAGTGGATATGCATGGATTCATGACACTTGAATGCAAGAAAAGTCGAATGTCCAATTTCAATCTTATAGTTGGGTTTGGGAGTAATTCCTCCTCTGCTTGCAGAAGCAGCCCTCTCCGTGTTCCTGATGTTTCCTGCTTGTGGCAGAAATAGTGTGATGTCTCTGCCAGACGTTCGTTAGCTTCACTTGTCCCTACCTTCTAAGCACAAAAGTCACCATCTCCTGTCACTTGGGAATAAGCCAACTTAATTCGCTTCCACTGGATCCGAATCAGAAAAAAAATAAAACAAAACAGAACAACCTGTTAATTCTAGGACAAAGGATTCCAGAATTCAAAACTCTACTTCCCACAGAATAAAAATAAAAGAACTCTGCTTTTTATTTTTGGGGTCTATCGGAGCAAAGGGAGAGATACTAATTTCTCAATAACTTTCTCTGTTAAAATTATTATCTCCAAATGGTAGGAAAGCCAAGATTTCATCATTAAATAATAGTAACTATCACTCTTTATAAGGATGCTTATTATTTGACATACAGTTATTTCTCTGTTTCTCTAGCACTGCACCATCAAGATTTTGAGCTCCTGGAGAGCAGGGACCATATTGCCTTTCAAATTCAAGAGTTCTGGGACAGGCGTGTTTTCAGAACAATGACCCGTAGTCTAACATTATAGGTATGGCTTATACTTTGTTTCACCAATGGCAGATGAATTCAGTGTGATTTAGATATTCTCATGTTCTGTACACCTTTGGAAGGAGTTTACTGTTGGCATCAGCAGAAGCTTCTCCACGGTCACTTTCCCAGGAGAAAGCTAATAGGGTGGGAATGCAGAAGAGGGGCATAGTTTTATTTGATGGATAGCATGCACAGATTTCTAACTCGGGATTTAGAGAGATGGCGATGACAGAGGGATTGCAAGGGAGTTTCTTGCATTCTGCTGACTCCATGAGGTATCTTCTCACCATAGCCATTCCAAACACCTTTTGGCTTCAGTGCATAAGAGCCATATTTTAATAATACAATTAAAAAGTTATTGTACATATTTTGAGTTTGGCTATAGGGTTGCCCATAATATTTTCAATTGCTACTGTGTTAACTGTAAAACTGCACTGTATTCCCCCGAATCATGTATCTTGGGGTAGATGTAAATTGCCTGTGTCTAATATCAAGTCTTGTGCTGTCTGTTCTTTGTGCCAGAAACTCCAGGGCATCCCAAGAATACGTGTGGTTGCGTGGGGAGAGCATCAAAGCGTCTCCAATACCTATTTGAAAAGCGTCACCTCCTTTTCTGTTATAATGTCATTTCCCAGAAAAATATCACTAATAATTTTACAGCTAAATTCCTTCGAATGCAGCACTCTGCTTAAAGATAAATGGATTTTATCTTTGTGGTTTTGCTTTTTCTAACATATTCATTGAACTCTAATAAGTAAAAATTTTTAAATGAATAGTTCAGCCACTTCTTTCTGCTGATTTTCTTCACTGTCAGGAAGCTACATGAGGCAACAAGATAGAGGTGAATAAAATTGAGGATCAGAATGAGGGAAACTGGAGAAGCAGGTAATTTATGTCCTCGACAAAGCACTTTCATTACGCAGAAAACTGTTACAGTTTTGTGCCAGTCACAGTAAAGCTGTGCTCTATCTTTATGATCAGACTTTTATAATCTTTTGACCTGGCAAGAAGTACCCTGACTTTCTAATTTTCTTGTTAGAACCCTATATCTCTTACAAGTCCTGGCCTCTTTTGATCTTTCCTAAGCAATGGTACCCATGGCAGTCCATGGAGCCAAACTCACCTTTTCCTATCATCCCCTAGACAAAAACAGAGATGGACTTTCTTTTCCAACCCTGGTTCATACTTATCTTGAGGAATTCAACCTCAGACACATGAATGGCATTTCTGACTTTGTTCAGGGCACAGCCTTCCCCTGTCCTTGGCCTCAGTCTTACTACTGCAGACTTTTCACAGTTATGTGTGTTGGAGACAAAGTGTAATGCCTTCTAATCCCTGAGGAGTGAGAGGCGGTGAGGGAAATTTGGCGGGAGGTATTTCAGTTCATCTTTGGGGGCTTTAAGTTCATGCTGCTTCTAAATAAGTACAATTCTTTTTACTTCTGTTTATTTTCTCTTTACTTGCCTCTTTTTGTGCTTGTAGTTGTTTATTTGTGGTTTGTTTATTATTACTTTTTAATTTGTTTCCTGCACAGGAAATCATTCTAATACATATAATGTGTGTTTTAAAAAAATGTGTTCTTGAAAAGTGTGTATTATTTGGAGCGTCTGTTTAATTTCTGCATTTGTTATGATACAAATCACATTGTATCTTACTCTGTGTTATCCAGCAGTTTGCTTTTACCATCCACCCATATTGTTCTGTGTACATTTGCTCCGTACTTCCAGCCATTCATGGTACTCCTTGGTGTGCATTTACCACAATTAACTTTTAATCCGTCAGTGGTGGACTTCTAAATTGAGATTAGCTTCCTGCTGAGACAAACAACACCACAGTGAACATCCTTGTACATGCTTCCTTCCAGACAAGTGTGAGAAATTTGGAAGGAAATACACCTAGGAATGGAATTGCTAAGACATATGGTATGCATACGTCTAATTTGACTAAATAGTCCAGACTGCTCTTGAGAACAGCAGCTTTTGTTTAATCTCCCACCAGCAATAATGTAGGAGAGTT
Source organism: Globicephala melas (assembly GCF_963455315.2). Lineage (NCBI taxonomy): Eukaryota > Metazoa > Chordata > Mammalia > Artiodactyla > Delphinidae > Globicephala > Globicephala melas. The sequence goes on from NC_083323.1 coordinate 87,885,915, forward strand.
CCTACACACACACACACACACACACACACACACACACACACACACAGGCATATACACACATGTACATGCACATATGGACTTGCACACTTGTACACATACACATCTTTACCAGAATTTACTTAAACCAACTTCTAATTTTTTGCCTTTTTTTAATAGCTGTAACATAAAACTAATGGTGGTTTTAATTTACATTTTTTTGATTGTTGCATGTTTTTCTTCATATTTGTTTTGGATTTCCTGTACTGTAGATTGCCTGTTTTTATACTTTGCCCATTTTTTAATTAGGATTGCTGTCTTCTGGCTGACTTAAGCAGCTTCTTCTGTCAAACTGAGTGTATTAGCAGAGAAGGATAAGATTTACTTCTCTTCTTTATAGCTTCCCACTCAAGACTTGTGTAATTTTACCATTCATCAACCACGTGAAGATAATTTTTAAAGATCTGTTAAAATTATAAGCATTAATGTTAAGTTGATTTATTAAGAAGTTGTACAGTTGTTTCTTCTTCTTTTTTTTTTTTTTTTGATCCTATCCACTTGTAGGCAACTTGGCAATATAAATAGGAATGGAGCTGTTAAGACTTTCTTTGTTAGGACAAGTTCCTTCAATTATCAGAAGGTAAAGGGAGAATAAAGTTTGCGTCTGATCCCACTTCTGCATAATGAACAGCTGATCATCTGCTCCACTGTGATAGGAATGGAAGTGGGTCTTTCCAAGCACCCTCTCTGAAATTAGGTGTTGCTCAAGCTCATCCTTTGGATCCAGCCCCTCATATATACTCCTTCTAATTTCTGTCTTATGGACTTAGGAGTAATAGGGAAAATAGAACAAAATGTGAAAATAACCTGGACCAGGACTATAGTGTTAATTAATGCTGCATGATTTTGAAAAAGGCGCTCAAATTCTCAGGGCCTCATTTCAGTTTCCCAATCTATAAAGGAAGAAATAAAGCCATATGATGGTAACAGTCTCTTAGCCAAAAACCAAAAACAAAGTCAAAAATATTATTGAACTCTTCAAATTATTTCCAAACTTATAAGGGCTTACCAGCGGAAGCCTTTAACATGAATTTTTCAAGACAAGAATGGAATCAGTTGTAAGGAAACACCAGTGTAAGGGAGAATTCTTTGTAGAGCATATGACTAACGAAAATATTTTAACACTGTAGATAAATAACCATTACCTAATAGCCTTGACATTACTCTGTAACGGATTTTTGAGCACATGTGTCGTATTTTTATGTCAGAATTCTAAAGCCCATTATATACGAATAGAAATTCTTAACTCCCTGAAGATATGTATGGACCTCTTATGTAAAATGGTTACTTTTTTAGCCTACACTAGACTTTCTGTGTTCGGTGGAATGTTAGTAAGTTTTACTTGAAAGAGGACCCCCTGAATAAACATATTTTTTCAGCAAATATTTATTCCCTACCATGTGTCAGGTATTATTTAGTTGCTAACGATGTTCTGGTAAATAATATAAACAAGGGTTGGTATTCTAGTGTAGGAAATCAGAATCTTAAAAATTCAAATTGTGATGGTTACTATGAAGGAAATAGAGCTGGTGATGTGGGACAACTGGGAAGGGCCAGTTCTCGAGAAGGGTTTCAGAAAGATGATATTTGAGCTGAGGCTTGAAGGATGAAGAAAAGCTAATGACAAGAAGAGCTGAAGATATGTTTTTAAGCAGAGGAAACGTCAAGAACCAGTCCTTCATGTAGGAAAGGGCTTGGCAAGGAAAAGGTAGAGAAGGAAGCCTAGTGAACAGAAGAGTGATGGGCAAGGAGGAGTGTGGTGGTTGATAAGGTTTGAGAGTGCGGCTCAGGCTAGAGGTCATAAGGCCTTTTGGACAAATTTATGAAGATTGGACTTTAAGAACATTAAACCCATTGGTATGCTTTAGGGATAAGCAGGGAATCAATTTATGTTTTTAAAAGCTCATTTGGCTACTTTGTTGGAATGGTTATGAGTCCAAGAGTGGAAGCAGAGATGTCAATTAGGAAGATATTGCAGGACTCCTGCGAGACAGGATGGCGCCATGGGCTACAGTAGTAGCAGCCATGGTGGAGGGAAGTAGACAGATATTCTTTTAGAGGTCAAACTCATAGACCTTGCAGATAGGTTAGATATGGATGGTGAGGGGAAAAGGGAGGAATCAAAAATGATTCCAGAAAATACTCAACTAAATAATTTTTTTAGTGGCCAACTATCTCTGAGCCTTTAATGTACATCGAGACTCTCCAAGTGGGGCATGCACAGCATATTCGAACTTCTTTGCCCATGAAATCCCATGCACATCCTTTGTCCCTGCATTTTTAGATTGACATTCACCTCTTGATGCCTTGAAAATTAAAATATCTAGTGGAAAAAGTGTCTATTTAAAAGAAAGATTAATAGAGTTTATTTTCTTTCTTCAATGTATTCATTCGTTTAACCATCATCTACATATTCAGCAAATATCTACTAAACACTCATTATGTTTCAGACTCTGTAATGGGATCACCAAAGTCAGTAAGACAGGATCCTTCAGGCTACATCTATAAAGAACTATTTTTTGAAGATTAATTTAAAAGAAGGAATTGAGTGACGGGAAGATAAAAAGGAAGCAGAGTTAGTAATAGGTCCATGAGAATATTTTGCAAAAGAGTTTTGGAAGAGAGTTAAATAAATTTGCAGTAACATAAGGGAGGATCTTGGGACCGCAGTCCCTTGGAAAGGAGGAAGTTGAGACACATATATGGATGGGCTAGGCCAGGTCAGATTATTCTACAAAGTCCAGAAGGGTTTGATACACGGTGTTCTTGGGTGAAATGAATAGTGTGACTATGGATGTTGGCAGGTGGTTAGAAGTACATCCTAGGCCAAGCTAAGTTAATGCAACTTAACTCAAAATTTCCAGTCAAATTCCCTGTGAGTAGATGTGTGCTGAGAGTCAATGGTGGTCCCAACAAAATGTATTGAATGGTACCATGTAACTACAAAGAGCCACTGTCATCATATCTTCTTCTATATTGTGAGGTCTTGCCATTAGAAATTATGGTGCACTGCAAGAATTTCTAGAAATTCTGAAGAGATCAGTTTGACCTATGAGTTTCAGTGCTAGACATGGTGAATTTAATTCCAAACAAACGCTACGGACCCTTCTTGAACTTTAGGCATGTGCTATGCTATAATAATAATTTGGCAAAAGAGTCCTGATTTTCCATTATTGTTATTTTCTAATATATCCAGAAGAATTTGAGCTTTGTTGAAGATTGTTTATCCAAGAATGAGGTATAAAAAGAAGTACTGATGTGAACATAGGAAATACTCATTAGGAAACATTGGGTTACTGTTCAGGTATCTCTACTAAAGAATATAATGTTTATGGAATTTTCCCCTTACTTCACTCTCTCATGCCATGACTCCCTCTGAACAGAGAGCTGCATTTGCATGTGGTTAGGGTCACAGATCACGTTCCTAGGGAATAAAAAAATTGGATCTGTCGAATTAGTAAATCCTATTCACACCGTAAATTCTTTTTTATTCATATGAATTTGGAGCATGAACATGGTGCTTGCAAAGTGAGGGCACTTTACATATTCTGAAATAAGAATAAAAAGTGACTAGGGAGATAAGAACAGTATGATAAGAATTACATTTATGTAATAAAATTAATTCAGGAAACCTGTTGCATTTATAACCTAGAAGAGGTTGTCCTTTTTCAAGGGAGTTAAAATGGACTGAAATATATAGAAAAATTACTTGAAATCCTTGCAAACACATTTTTTATGTAGCTCTACAAAATATATTTATTTATTTAAAATAATGACTTATCTAAGTGAACAAAAGCATATACTGAGTAAATGCCAGATGGTCATCATACTAAAACAAAAGTCCTGCCTGGTATCAGAAATCGCCTTCAGATGAATGAACATGTATCTGTATCTTCCATTTGCCCCTCCAGATCTGTTCTCTTCCCTTCACCCCCCTACTATTGGCCTTGGGAGGCAGATGTGCATAGACTATTAATGGACTCCCTTGCCCTCTCATTTTTGATTGGGTTTGCCAATGGAGGGCTCTGACAGAAACCAGAAGCAGGAGAAGAATATTTATGCCCTTGACTCTCTTCCTGGGGGGTTTCCTTGGGCTGGAACGTTCCTCCACAGAAGGGTATAGCCCTTCCTCTGGTGACCCATTATATTGACTCCTCCTTCCAGGTTCTAGTGACTGCTCCCTAACCTTGACCTAAAGATGTAAACTGCTCTCATGTTATTTCGCTGTCCCTTGTGTTCCCACATCTTTGTGGATAATCCCTTCATTATACTCTCTTTGAACTATCATATCTGTATTTGTCATCTGTTTCCTGTAGGGACATTGACTGATTAAATCTGAAAATAAATCTTGTCCCTGGAGGCTCCTAAAGGGATCTACTTCATGTGACATATAATAAGATCTCAAGAATGTATTGCCAGGAAAATTATATTCTCCTGGCATTATAGGAATTATATTCTTATCGTATGCCAGACACTATGAAAGATCTTTAAAATGCAAAACAGTATTTCCAAATCAGAGATATTTGTAAATTAGAATTCCTGAAAGATAGAGAGCTTCGGTTGGATTGAGGAATGATGCTTCAGATACTCTCTCTTATCTTTAGGAAATGTTGCTTGTGAAGCTCTGGCCAACCTGAGAGACTTACGGAAGCTCTCCTCTCTTCAACATTTATTTATTCGTGAACGATTTATTGCTCACACATTGTATGTAAAACATCACGCATTTAACCCCTATTTAACAAATGGAACAATTGGGTATCAAAGAAGTTATATATTTTATCCTTGCCTTATGTCACAAAAGTAGTAATTGGTAGAATCAGGACTTGAACTTATTCTAACTCAAAATTTCATAGATTTCCATTACACTGTGTATGAATGAAACAAAAAATCCCTTCCTTAGTATATTAGAGTAAGAGGACAAACACACGCGTCTAATATTCAAATTAGGATGGAAAAGTTTCAAGGCAAAATTAGAGCTAGAATGTGTTTACATATAGGAAATGTAGAGAGCACTTTGGTGAAGCTTCTCTTGGCTTTTTGGAAAAGGTGGTTAAGTCCAGTCCTAAAGTCCTGTTTAGCCATGTTAGATCCATGGAAGGTATAGGGGCACTCAGGCCATGGGGGACCTTGGAATGCTAAGCCAGGGAATTTGAAATGGATCTCCTAGTCAATAGGTATTGTTTAAAAGTATTTGATCAAGATTGTGTGTAACACAATGAATAATCAGTTAAGGTTTATGAAAATTAATTTGGTAGAACTTCAGAGAATAGATTGGAGATTTAAGAAAGAAAATAAAGGCAGGTCAGTTAGAAAACTTGATACATGAGAAGTGACAAGAATTAATGATAAGGTGACAAAGGGAATAAATAAGAAAAATGCAGGAACAGAAATAAAAAGATGCAATGACTAATTGGATTTTAGGAAATAGGAAAGAAGTTAAAGATGCCCGAAGTTTTGACCTTGAATTAATGGTAAGATAGTGCTTGTAAGAGCAGGAAAAAAAAAAAAAAAGAAAGTAATTTTCTTGAAGGAGAGAGAGGTAGGAAAGAATAAAAAGTTAGTTCTGAAAATGTTGATTTTGACACTGTAAGGTAAAACTTGTAGGTAATATTGGAATGTAGAAATGAAGCACAAAGTCAAGTTGATTGGAGTCATCTGTATGATTATTTAGTAGATGTCTTTTCTTCATTTATAGAACATGGGTGGTCAGGGTTGGAGGGATGGTGGGAGGGAGTGTGGATCAAGGGGGAGCAGTGTCAAGACAGGACATCCTTGGAGGTCAAGTCACACCGGGAGATGTGTTTATGCAAAGCTGCTCTGGCAGAGTGTGGTCAAGGTTGTATCTTAGAATATAGTGCTTAGTGACAAGTTCAGTAATAACATAAAAATAGAAAAATAATTAGCAAGTTTGGTAGCTAAGAGGGAAGAGAAAAAGATGCACATGCTATAAAAAAAAATACTGTTTTGAAGAGCTACTTAGTCATAGGTATGGCTAGTGAGTAGCCAGTACTGTTGTACCGGAATATTGTGATGAATATTGTGAAGAATAGGGTGGTTGCTGAAAACCTTGGTGAATGAGGGTGATCATGTAAAAAGAAGAGGACAGAGAACTTAGGTTTGGAGGATGCCTATGTTTGAGCATGGGGTACAGTGGAGGAGGAAAAATGAAAAGAATCAGAGAAGGAGGATACTAAGATGCAGTTACAACTGAGGAAAGAAAAGTTTTTCAGGATAAAGAAATAGTCAAGTTCTCATGATGCTAACTGACGGAAGGTCATTGAAATGAACAATGATGATATTGAAAACTTTCGAGAATGGATTTTCAATATACTGTTGGACTGGAAGGCAGAAGGTGCAGAGTAAAGGCAGCATGATGTGGTGTAAAGGGCAGGAGTTCTGAAGTGTGACAGACCTGAATTGGAATCCTAGTTCTGTCACTTGCTAGCTGTATCAATTTGGCAAAATTACTTAGGAATACTCTTAGTTTCCTAAGCTGTAAAAAATAATTCCCAGTTGTATGATTCTTATAAGGATTCAATGAGGCAGGTGAAATTGCTTGGTAGAATGCCTAAAACATAAAAGACTCTTAATTAAATCCATTCCTTTAAGAAAATATTAAGTGGTAAGGAAGCAGAAAAAAATTAAGAATAGGATAATCTTTTGAAAAGTTTCATGGTGAAAGGACCTGAGAGATTCGTAGGGAAGATTTTTTTTAGGATAATTGGAACTGAGTATGTTTGCTTATAGAGGAGAGGAACCAAGAGGGGATAACGAAAGTGAGGGGTCAAACATAAAAAATAGCTGATGAATCAAGAGCCTGGATGACAGAAGATCAAGGATTTAGTCAGGTGCACAGGAAGAAGAATTAGTCTCAGAAAGGAACATACACTGCTTTGGTGACTATTTGGAGGGAGAAGACAATAAATATGTTTTTAAGTGCAGAGAAAAGAAGCTGTAGGAGCTCTTTTTGAAAGCATGTGTCTTCTTAGTAAAGAACAAAGTCATTTACTAAGTGAAAGAATGATGAAGTAGAGCTTGAGTAGAGCAGAAAAATTTGAAAGCATATCATGAAGAAGGCCACGGGAGTCAATAGAAAAGAATAAATTGATTGCTCATCAGGAATGAGAGATCAGTGACTGATGTGGAGTTGAGATAGATAGGTTTTGTAAGCAGACAGGGTAGGGGGTCCCCGGGGAAAGAAAACCAGGTGTAGCTTTCTTGACATAAGAGAAGTCATATTTTGCCTAAGGCATTTCATGATCTAAGCCTGGCCACATGCTTGCCCTTGTCTCAGCAATTCATGATCTTAAGGGAACAAAAGAATGCAGAAACAAGCGATTGTTATCAGACAAGAGAAGTAACAATCGCAAAGATAACTTATTAGACACCCAGTTCTCTTTCAATGGTAAAGACTAGCCTAAAGCACAGTCTTGAGCTGTTTGCAGAATTTAAATCCCCCCTCAACCATCAGATCAACTGGAATCTAAGGGATGATGAGGTTGACCTTTTCTGATCCTCCTGGCATTACTTCAGTCAACTAAAGCTTGGACTCAGTGGACCTCTGCCCCAATTCTATGCTGAATTCTCCTCTGCTCAAGCCCCTTCATGAATATGCATGTACAATTAGCTTAAAACTTCCCAATTTTGCTGTCCAGGGAGACACTGCTTTGGGAAGAATCCCTGGTGTTCTCCTTAACTGCTGAAAGTAATGATAAATCCTTCCTTATCCAGATCTTTGGCTTGGTTGTGTCTATTGGCTTGATACCCACCAAGAGGCTAACCCAGTTTTCAGATAACAAAGGGTGTAGTTGGGTCTTGTACACTGTGGTGAAGGTCCCAACAAAGAAGAAAGATTGAAGCCTGTTTTAGCTTCAAGGCACGCCTGAGGCTAAGGCACATCCCAGAACAGCCGGGACTCACCCTGACATAGGGGGACGTTGCAGGGTGTACACCCCTCCACGGATCTCTGAGCAGAACATGAGATGGTCATTTGACTAATGCTCTGGACTAGCACCCCAAAGGGAAGGGCAAAAAATCTTTGACAGAGGATCATGTAAAATTGACCCAAAATACTGTACATGACTTTTGGAGAACTTGATTTTCTTCAACTTGTTGGAGGAAACATCTCTCTCCATTGGGAGTGGGAAAAGAGCAAAGGTTTTCATCAGAGCAGGAGGCAGCCAATAGCAGCTTCAGAATGCAATCAACTGCCTTATAATGAAGAGTCCCAACCTCAGCCTTGGGAATCAGCAGAGGAATACATCGTTCCTAAAGAGGCAGCAAGTAGTTATGGTCTACAAAGTCTTAAGGCTAGTTAAGCCTACCATGCTTTATGTACCTAGTATCATGATTTACTTGTTCATTTGCTCATTAATTCATTGAGTACCTATCATATGACAGACAGTAATGGACTAGATACTTGGGATAGACGAGGTCCGGATTCTGATGGAGCTAACATTCCAGCTGGAAATAGGATTGGGGGAGAGAATACTGGAATATTAAAAAAATATCACACTGAGTCTTCAGAATCTCAAGGATTTTGTGTGTATGTGTGTATATGCCTGGGCACATAGTGCAGGTTTAAATGTAAGAGTGTGTGTGTGTGTGTGTGTGTGTGTGTGTGTGAGATAAAGGTTCCGAGAAAAGGTAGTAACTGTAGATTTTCCTGGCTATGCCAGCCTCCATATAAAGAAAGTACCTACCAAATAATATTGTTGTGGGAATGCTTTTAGGTATAGGGTAGCATAAGTTAGTGAAATACCTTTTTTACTCATTTTGTTTTAAGGTTTGTTGCCTATCAAAGAAAAAATTTGATATTCAATATTGTCAAGATTACTGTGGTGAGCTAAATACTTTTATGCTACCAACTGGATTATAAATTGTTAAATCTTTCTGGAAAGCAATTTGGCAATATGTATTAAGAGCATCAGTATGTTCATCTGTTTTCAACATGTGATTATAGGGAATTTATCTTAAGGGAAATAATGTATAATGTGGGCAAAGCTTTATGCACAGAGATACTATAGCCTAATTAATAACAAAAATAAAATGCTAAAATTTTAAATTATGCATGAATAGAGAAATGGTTGTCTTGTTATTGTGTATGAATATCATGTAAATAATTAAAATTATGTGCTCAAGGGGTTTTAATGACATGGACAATATTTATGATATAGGAGGTTATACAAAAAGAACAGGATACAAATTTTTATATACTGTATATCCTTAGTATTTAAAACAATTCTATAAAATTGGGTGGAAGGAAATTGGCCAACATGCTTTATACTTTAAGCATTTTCTATGATTTGCACATGTGACTTTTATATCCAGAAATACCAATACATATTATTTTTAAAACCCTGTGTTAAAGTGGGTGTTAAATGCTTCTGTGATTGTTCCATAAAACATTAAGCCTTACTGTGGAATGATCTGGAAAATCAACACATATATAACCATAATATGAATTCAAATTTTTGCAAAATAATTTGTCAGATGGGTATATTTTAGGGCAATGAGAGCAATTTTCCTTGCTGTTTTTCTTTAGAAAGATTTTTCTTAATTTTTTAACATGACAGATGAAGGGCTGTCCTTGGTCTGTGCATGGTGAACCCAGTGAAGTAGTAGAAATGGCCTTTAATGGACAATAGGAAATGATTTCAGTTAATAGAAATAAAGGTGTGTTAGTTTAAGATTAGAACAATATACTTAAAATGTGGTCCTAGAGTCCCTTTCATTGGAATCATCACCAATAATTGTTTAAAATGTAGATTTTTCTGACCTATTAAATCAGAATCTGAGGATGGGTACTGACTGGAAAGTTATAGTTTTAATGATACACCTTAGGTAATCCTCCTGAGATTCTCTAAGATCTACAAGTTGAGGAAAAGAAGTTTGAGATTTAGACATTTTTGCCTAGGATCCTTAATAAACACTTGCTCCAATGTTTATTAAGTAAAATTAGACCTTTTTTCAATTGCATGGATCCAAACTATAAAGCACTTTGCTTCCCTGATAAGTTGGACTTGGGGGCTGGGGCCCATCTGCTGCTCGACTGCAATCTTATTAGAGAGGTTTAGATTTGGATTTCTCTGAGAGTAGACACAAGTGGTCAGTAACGTTGCTGGGACTAGTGATAGGGGACATCTTGGCTAGAAAACAGCAGCCCACCTGTTCCAGTTCCTTTGGGGGTATCCTTTGGGTGAAATGCTTGCCTAGGGCATTTAAGTCATTGCAGGGTAGAGTTCACAAGTCTCAAGGAAGCAGGCCTCCACAGAGAGCTGCAATACCCTAGAGGTTAAGAGTGTTAGAGGTAGTCACGCCCACCACCTACTATGTGCCTGTGTGAATTCAGGTCTTAGATTCTTCTCATGTAAAATGGGGTTACTACTAGTAGCAGCCTAATGATGAGAAATTGTGTGTAAATCATCTAGCACAAGGTCCAGCATGAAATAAGCACTTATATATGCTTGTAGTGATGACTTCACAAGAGCTGGACTATATAAGCTTGGGAGTCAAGCTTTTCCAGTTGATTCTTCGAAGACCATGTTAGGTATCAGAAAAGCCTGGGGACTGGAGTAATTCCAGATTATTGTGTGTTTGGGGGGGATGGCTATGGATCCAATAGTCCTTCATATGAGCTAGATTTTTAATATCTGTTGGTTTCATGGAACATCCAACCTTAATGTTACTTATTGAAATCTACCCGCTCAGGGTTGGTGTAGGACTGAACTGAGTTAGGTGAAGTATCATTCACAGAATGACTTTCATTTACATACCTTCTCCAGTTACAAAGAAAGTCGAAAGTCATTCCTGTACACACACACAAGCACACACACATACACAGCCTTAAGCCTGGCCACCTCTATTAATACTTCTGGGGTGCCACATTCTATAAAACCATTTTAGGTTCTAAAAGTGTTTCTGGCTTTATGGTGGTCCCTACCATTAAATACATTTCCATCATCATTTTCTTGACTTACTGGTAAATATTCCTTGAATAAAATGATTTGGTAGACTTGTCCCTAATTTAAACTTGCATCTGGAATTCCCTGGAGGTCCAGTGGTTAGGACTCTGCGCTTTCACTGCCAAAGGCTCAGGTTCAATCCCTGGTCGGTGAACCAAGTTCCCACAAGCTGTGTGATGTGACCAATTATCCCCCCCTGAAAAGAAACAAACAAAAAAACCCCCCAAAACTTGCATCTGCAAAGTGACAGGCATGTCTAGTGGCTTCTCAACTTTAGGCAAATAACCTCTGCCACCCTCCCCGCCCCCCTGAAACAAAGTAATCAGGTCAAGACAGTTACCATGAGCAAAAATCCTTTATCTAATCCAGTTGCCTAACACACTTCTTGAATAAACGACGTATCCTAATTTAGGATACATCACCAGATTCAAGTCAGAGAGTATCCTCTGCCAGTCCATATGAGTGCGGGTCACTGGAAGATCTCTTCGTAGAATTCTTCTTAGGGCTTCGTTTGATAACTCCTGTAATTCTTCTAAGACTGCAGCTTGAAATTTATTCTCTTGCTCTTCCACAAGCCTTGCGAAATTTAGAGCCAGTTGAGCTGGGTTAACTACTTCCAAGCTTTCTTTCAGGTCCTTGGAGATTTCGACATGAAGGTTGACACATCTGAAGAAGTGAGCTTGCACAAAAATTCTCCCTGTTACCTGGGTTAGAAATGGATTGACTTGGAAAATCCATTTCGATTTCCAAAGGCCATTCCAGTAATCTCCCTTTTCGTAGCTGTGATCTTCAATGCAAGCAATCAAGAACTCTTTATTTTTCACCGTTTTTCTCAGCACATTGCAGTTCCCCGTTGGATAGTGGTCATTCACATACAGCTTTAAGGCGCACAGAACAACAGTCCTCAGGTACTCCGTTTCATTCAGAATGATGCCGTGACTTTGGATGTCTTTTAACTGGTTTTGAAGCAGGTCGAATTTGAAAGAAAGTTTGCTCTGGTGGTCAAAAAATCGGTAGTTACTCACTACGTTGTGGTGAGACAGGAGGACCGTATTCCCATTGATGGAGAGTGGGACATAATATTTTTGGCAGTGTTGGTGGCCTGCACACTCACCTAGATGGTGCATGAGTTTTTCATCACGGATAAGCAGACAGAGATCATCAAAGACATTTACAAATTCCCCTGGAGGAGCCTGCATTAACAGTCTGAGAATTACTTTTTCTTTCTCTTTCTTACTCAGATCGCTAAGTGACATGTTTGGTTGTAGCAGAAGCAGAGCTTCTGAAATAAAGAGTGTTCAAAGATGAGAAAACATTCCATGGGACAACCTTCCCATCAAGGTGTTACACATTCAGCTTAAGATTACCATGTCTGACCATGAAAAAACAGGTTGTCTGGCAAGCTCTGAGTCTCCTGATGAAGTCATAAAGAAGCTTTCTCTATGAGGTATGGAACTTTCAGTGATATCACATTAGGTGTTCAGACCAGAAGAAAAACATGATAGTCACCTGACAGCATGGTGCGCAGCCAACCAGCTATAAGAATTTTGAAGATTTTAAGAACTTAGCCTCCAGAACAGCCTTCTTCAAAAGTGGTGTGTCTCTGTGTGCATTATATGTTGTCAGGGATCTAGAGAAGCAGCCCAGAGTTTCTAGAGAGTGTCTGGCAACCCTTTGCACCTTTTGGGGACCACGATGGCATTGATGTATAATCAGGCCCTCAGAATAACTGTCCCCAACCCAGTGGAAGCACGCTATGCTGAAAGGTTTGAGGGGTTTAAACAAAACAGTAAAAATAAAATGAGGTACGATGGCAGTTCATGGGAAAATGCCAGACAGCAAGAGATGCCTCATTTATAAACATTGTGGGTTTGGAAATGGTCATAACGTAAGCAAGAAACCAGAAAGTTTTAAGGGCAGTGAAGTGAAGAGACCACATGTTACATATGGTTTCTGTGGGATTTAAGTGTTGAGCTAACTCCAAAGAACAAAGGCAACAAACCACTGTGTTTTCTGCTTTCTTTCTAGAAAAGGGGCAGTGGCATCAGTGGATGAGTTTCAAGAAATCCCTCTCCTGCAAAGGGGCAGAGTTAATTATATTTGGAACTTGTGGCAACTCATAATGGGGAGAAACTTCTAAGCGAGGAGAAACGGAACTACAGGTCATGAAAATATGGAGAACAAATATCCACTCAGAGTGCTTTCTGTTCCTCTTTCCTCTTTTGATTTATCCCCTTTCCTTGATTCTTTTCTCATTCTTTTTGAAGAGTCCTGAACTTAAGTTTCTCTCATTTAAGCAAAAACTGCTTCCTTCCCTTTCTGCCCTGAGCTTTTCTGAGTTTCCCTAGCTTCCTGTATCTTTTTCTTATAATAACATGAGCTTTGCCATATTAAGTCATTGCCATTAGTTTGAAGGGTTTCCAATTAGTTCTAACAATCTGAAATTGAGTGTGTTGTTGAACAATTTTTACCAGTACCTTTCACGATTTTATAGACAGTCATGTTAATTCTTCTTAACCTTAGTTTTTCAATTTGAAGTGTCCTAATTTTTGTAGTTTCTCTGTAGATAATAAGCAAGCTTGATTATTTTTGTCTTCTCTTTCATACTAAATAGACACCATGACATTTTTTTTTACTCTTTTCTATGGTCGTTAAAATGTTGCTTTTTTGGGGCATACGTGTAGCCTGACATTTGGCTAATGTAGTGGTAATAATCATATCAGACATGGTTTGAACTCATTTAATGCCCCCACCTTCTGGAAGTATTAATTTGACCACTTTTCAGATGAGGAAACTAATGCTGAGAGAGATCAAGTGTTGATGTTCAGCTGTCTCCCAAGTTCACGTCTTCAGAAGATAGACTGTATTTCCCAAGTAATAGCTTGATTTCTCAAATGTTAATTTTTATTGTTTTCCTGTAATTTTTATTGTGTTATACCCTTTCATACCTTTAGCACAGAGTAGTGCCTACTTAGTTTTTTAAAAATATTATTTATCATAAAATTGTTTCCTCATTTAAGCCTGTGATAGACTCTCCTCTGAAAATAAAAACGTTGATCTGAAGAGAGGTAAAATATTCTTTAGTCATTTTAAGTACTAATGACTTTCTGTGAGAATTTCCTTAACTTCTTTTTTTTGGTGTCCTTTCGTACATGGTTTTTGTCCATGGTTCGGGATGACTTTAAATATGGAAAAATTACCCTAGAAAAAACTCTGAAATTACTTGAAAAATTAGATATTCGGTGCAATACTATTCACGTGAAGTATATTTTTAAGGTGAGATAATATCCGCCCTCTGAACACCCCACCCTAGGAAGGACTTAATCCAATATTGGAAAATGTCGATAACTACTTGGATGCTTTCTGAAGAAAATACATATGAAAGATTAGTCTCTTAAGAATTAAAGCAATTAATTATGCTAAATATATTTATAATCAAGACAAAGAGTTTAGGTAAGACGTAAAATGAGTTGTTGATAAAATTTGAAATCATGCCAGGTTATTAGTTTAGAACAATCTGCTGAGAATGCCGGAATGTTCACATCAGATTAGGACTGGTCATCTGATTAGATCAAATCATATAAATGATGAAATGGTAAGTGGATTGGATGTTAGTGATTTATAGAAGGAATGGGCAATCTTCAGAAAAATTGCATTTTTCTCACCTCAAAGCAGACAAGCCGTAAATTCTCTTTGTTTAAAGAAGAATTAGTAGGAAGGGAACCTGGATCAAGTCTGTCCCTAGAGGACAAAGGGAAAGCTCATGAAAAACAAAAGAAAAAACCAAGAGATAGCTGAGTTTTGCACTAGGAAGATGTCAGATTTCTTGGTGAGTCAGGCAAGAACACTAGACTGGCCAGCTCAGATAGTTAGGAAGATAGGCATCCTGAATATGATTTTGTTTCTTGAAAGTGAGTAGCCAGATAACACAATCTTGTTGAAATTGTTACCAACTAACACAAACCGGGAAGCTTGTGTTACCTTACCTGCGAGCTACTCAGTTAGCCTGATACAGTTTTAGGGATGTTGGCAGACGCAGGTTTCCAGTTCAGAGAAAGAAGACAGCTTGGCACTCACAAAAATAGCACCTGCCAGCGTATCGACATTTTGGTGCCATGTCTCCTAGCCCCGTTCCCAAAGTGTGATGTGAGGAGGCTCAGGTGACATGTGCGCGCGCGGTGGGTGGCATTACCTGAGAGGGACCTCAAGTTTAGAAAGCCAGAGCTTTTTTTATGGGCTGTAGGCCTGTCTGATCTTTGCCCTGGAGGCTGTCATTATCATTATTATCCTGGACGGTAAACAAACCTGCAGTTTTCCTCTGGAGGGAGATACTATCTCTTCATTACGTAAAACATCCTTGAAGAGCTAGTCCTGAAGAAAGGTGGTTGGTGCCTCTGCTTAGAAAATAAGCAGAAACACACAGCAGACCCTACAAGCATTTTTCTCAATAAGATTTAGCCCTCATGTTTACGAACCACAAAGAGGAGCTTCGAAAAAGAAAAGCTGTACTTCTCAGGAGACTGTAGTAAAAGACAAAGAATTCAGAGCTGTTTCTATGAATCCAAGTAGCTTGTGCTGCAATAAGCTATCAGAATTTTAATCAATTCATGTCTAATACCACAAGTGAAGAACACAAGTTTCTGTGAAAGACCTTTACACATAGAATTTTCCCTCTGTGGTATTGCCCGAAGGGAGAAAGAGCTATCTGCTTTCAGGTTTAATGAAATTCACATTCAACACAATATAGAGGTAGTAATATGCTAAATCTGTATCAAATGTGAAATATTGAAAATCTTATTTAGTGATTATCAAGTTGCTTTGAATTATCTGCAAGATAGAGATAGTTGTTTGAAATCCACTTGAGTAAAATGCATGCCATATTGAAAAGCGTCATGTAGAATGCTAAACAGTTATAACAAGTAAATAAGTAGCTCATTAACTGAAATTTATGATTATTTGGACATAGCAGGATTGAAGGTCTATTTTGTTTAGTAAAACCTTTTTAAAGTAGCTATGAAAACAATGTTAATTATAGAAATTAGAGGGGCAGAGTTTGCTTAGAATACTTCAAAAAACCCTTTAAAGTGAACTCAAATACTTTAGAAGCATAAATTACATATAAACAAGGCTGATGATTATGATAAACCATTCTGTTCTATTAAAATAATTCCCCTGGGCCCTCTAATAGAAAATACTTTTTTGCCTTAGGCTAAGTTGCTGTGTATGCATTAAAATGTTGATTAAGTAATATGCTCAGGGAAAATGTATTGGCTAACTGAATTTTCTGGAAAGGTGAAGACCAAGTTTAAACATCTGACTCTTTTGCTTTAACTTTTGTTGCTAATCTTTCCACACTTCAGGGTACACATTTTAGCCAGAGCAAATAAAATGAATCATGATGAATCTTTGTTTTTGGTGGCCACACACACAAAAAATGCTCAGCTGTTGTCATTAGCAAGCTCAGTGGATGTGGAGATTGTTCAGTCTATTAGATTCTAGTTGTACTTGGCAAGCCAGAAATCTCTGAGCAAATGTCTTAACCTGCAGAACGGGGATACTAATATAGTTATTTTGCAGGATGGTTCTGAATATTAAATAAGATATCGTTTGTGAATGTACCTAGTACCAAGCTAGGCATAAAGTAGGCACTCGATAAATATTAGTTGAAGCTACTTGATGATCATTCAAAAAAATATAGAAAATTACAGTACATTCATTGATTTCCTAAGAAGCTGACATAAATTCTGACATGAATTTATTTTCTAAGGTGAAATTTTATTATAAAATTTGAATAAAGATCATGTAAATTTATGACACTGTCAAAATATTGTAAACTTCTTTTTACAAAATTAATTATTGAGTCACGGCTTGAGCAGCAGTTCTCTAAGTTTCTTTTTTATCCCTTTACTAAAATTTTTTTTGATTGCTTTATTATTATCTTTAATTTGTAGCATGTCAGCTATTTTTAGGAAATATTATGTGCCATTTCAATACATATTGCTAGTCTTAGATTACACTCTTGATTTTTGCTGAGTATGAAATAGTATCGTCTTCAATTTCAAGAATTTTTATTATTATAGGACTAACCTTAAGTTTTCAAATTCTCTAAGCAGTTAGCAACCATTATTAAATCTGCAGTATGTGCATGGCACTCTGTTAGAAACAGCGGATTGTAAAAAATAAACTGTATGTCTCTTTTAAGGAGAAAAGAAATACAGAAATTATTGTTTTAGAAGTAGATTATAATAAATTTCCTAGGTAATGCTAACAGGGAATCTGAGAAGACAGAGACTCTAACTTGGGCTTTTATAAAAGATTCCATGGTGGAGGTGGCATTCTTGCTGGACCTTGAGGAGTGAAAAGCAATATGTGTAGATCACATTGCTAGAAATGGTTGAAGAATCACAGGTAAGCAGCCATGACTTGAGTGTAGGATGCTCCAAGGGGAGTGGTGAGAAATAGCTGCAAGCGCAAGTTATGGCCAGATGATAAAAATCCTGACTGGTAGGCCGTGGAATTTGGACTTGCTTTTGTAGGCAGTGGGTAGCCATTGACATTTTTTGAGCAGGGAAATATTGCATATTTTAGGATAAATCTGCCAGCAGTATAGAATGGATTGGGAGTTAGAAGGCAGAGAGATGAGCTAGGATATTTCTCTGCTGCCTCTGCCCTACAAATCTGCAACTTGGGTCAGTTCAGGCACTTATATTTGTGTTTTGTTCCACCTCGAGTTTATGATTTCCTACCTTAGTTGGTTCTCCAGAGTCTAAGTTTATTTTTAATCTTAAATAAATTGCACCATATCCTCTTCTAAATGTTACAGTCTCTCTTTTAGCAGATAAACTGAAAGAATCCTTTACGTTTCTTCCTGCAACTTCTTCAGTGTTTCATTGCAATAAATTTTGCCTTCACACCTATTTTGAAAACCTCTTTATTTCAAAAATGCTAAATTCAATGGTTAGCTTCTCCATGCATTTTATTTATCGCTCTTTTCTTAAACTTCTCTCTATTCTAACTCCTAAGACATAACTCTCTCCAAGTTTTTCTTTAAAATTTCATATCATTCCTCCATCTGTCCTGCTAGCATTCCTCTTCTGTTCTCCTCTTAAAGTTGAGTTCTTAATTTTCTTTCTTTTTACTTAACAAACTCTTCCTGAGCAATCTTAATGAGTCTTTCTCTGCCCCCACCCCCAATTTTATTGAGACATAATTGACATATAGTATGGTATTAGCTTTAGGTATAACAGCATGATGATTTGATATATGTAATATTATGAAGTGATACCATGATAAGTTTAGTAGACATTTATCTCTTCACATAGGTACAGATTTTTTTTCTTGTGATGGGAGACTTTAAGAGTACTTTCTTAGCAACTTTCAAATATATGATATAGCAGTATTATCTATAGTTACTACACTGTACAGTACATCCCAGAATGATTTATCTTATGCCTGGAAGTTTGTACTTTTTGACCACCTTCATCCATCCTGCCCCTCTTCTACGCCCTAGCTGTTCTCATCCACTTCACCATAGCTAAAGAACCACTAATCTGTTCTCTAGCTATGAGTTCATTTTTTTTTTTAGATTCCATATGTACGTAAGATCATACAGTATTTGTCTTTGCCCGTCTGACTTATTTCACTTAGCCTAATGCCCTCAAGGTCCGTGCATGACATCACAAATTACAGAATTTCCTTTTTTTTTTTTTTTTGCGGTACATGGGCTTCTCACTGTTGTGGCCTCTCCCGTTGCGGAGTACAGGCTCCGGACGCGCAGGCTCAGCGGCCATGGCTCACGGGCCCAGCCGCTCTGCGGCATGTGGGATCTTCCCGGACCGGGGCACGAACCCGTATCCCCTGCATCGGCAGGCGGACTCTCAACCACTGCGCCACCAGGGGAGCCCTCCTTCTTTTTTATGGGTGAAAAATATTATATATATTTATATGATATACACACACACACACATATATATCTCATATTCTCTTTATCCATGTAGGTTGTTTCCATGCCTTGAGTATTGTAAATAATGCTGCAATGAACACGGGGTGGTGCAGATAGCTTTTCAAGATAGTGATTTCGTTTCCTTTGAATGAGTGCCAAGAAGTGAACTTGTTGAATGATATGGTAGTTCTATTTTTAGTTTTTTGAGGAACTTCCATATTGTTTATGACCATTATTTCAACTCTTTATCAAGTAATTCACTTATTTCTGTTTTAATAACGTCTGTTTCTGGGGTTTTATCTTGTTCTTTTGTTTGGAACATATTCCTCTGTTTCTTCATTTTCCTTTACTCTCTGTCGGTTTCTGTGCCTTGGTTCTGGTTTGTCTCTCAACCTCTGTGATAGTGCAAGCAGCCTACTTCATTCTTAATGGCTCCCAGTCATTGAGGGTGTACCAGGACCTGGCAGTGTCTCATAACAGAGGATCAGGCAGCATCTAGATGCAGGCTGATTGGAAGCTGGACCCTCAGGCAGCAGCTTGTAAGGTGTGCAAATAGACATCTTTCAGGAAAAGACTGGAAGATGGGGGCATCAGTCCATCCCCTCTGAGCGGAGCCCCAGAGGGACTGCCAGCCAAGGACTTTCTCTTTTTTTGTCAGGGTTCTCCTGAACCCGTGAACACAAGCCCCACTGGCGGCCAGACCCATGCTATCAAGGGGTGTGTCCTCTGGGAAACAGCTTGTGTGCACAAGCTCCTGGCCTTGGCGACAGTCTCCAAGGTATGGAAATAGGCCTTCTTCAGGAAAGACTGGGACTTGGGTGCCTCTGGCTGCTGTATCTGTGCAACAGAAGCAGAAGGAAACAGAATGAAAAAAGAGAAAAAACCAAGTTTGCCAGGTAGTTTAAACAAGTATGTCAGAGTTTGGGAAGAAAGTTGCAAGTCATATGATTTCCTAGAATATATTCTGAATACTTTGTTTTTTAGTGTAATTTCAGAGATAATTTTAAATGTTACATTTTATTTTAAAATTTCTTGTTTTGATAGATCAGCTTTCTCATGATGTCATTTTTAAAGCAACATTTCATCTTTTTACTAACAAACTGAGCAATGGAGAATGGTAACAAAATGAAAAGGCTTAATTCTGTTTTCTAAACTGTACTATCAGGATGACTAACAATAGAATTATTTTAATATGTTCTTTTATCCTCCTGTATTCAGTCATTCATTTAAACATATAATCACTAGCCTCCTACTTTAGGGGAGGTCCAGTACCAGGTACTGGGAATAAAAATAAGTATAAAATATCTACCTTCATGGGATTCATAGTCTTAAGGTAAAAGATATATTTTAAAATTATACATAAATAATGAAAGAGTTGTTTGGGAAAGTTCTTTTTGTAATGCTTGCAAAGAATAACCACTTAATGAGCTTCGTGGTTTTTTTTTTTTTGTAAACAGGAGAAAGATGGCTTCATTACTCTTATTTTATGTTGTAAACTGTAAATGATTAATATGTAACATTTTAAAACGCTATAGTATTCCCTGCAGTGGGGCCTGAGATTTTGCATATTTTCTGTAATATGTTTTTAAAAATAGTTTTCTTACACTCCCTAGCTTTAGGGAGATTTTTAGCTCCTTTATCCAATTAAATGAACATATTTCACCAGGATCATAAAATTGTTTAGGTGCTGGACCAAGTTCTGAAGACCTCAGTCAGACACTCTTATAAGTACTTAGGATACAAGAAACAGATGACAGACTTCCTGTCTGAGACAATTTGGCATTTCTAGAAGAGAAGTAGAAAAAAAGGCTTTAATTTCAGTGTAATAAACCCTAGGAGAGAAGAAGGTACAGAATCGTATAAGAATCCTGAGTAGGACTCTCTAACATGGGCTGAGGAAGAGACACAGAGGGACATAAGGGATGACTTCTAGAGAAGGACACTTTTTCAAGGATTAGTAGAAATTCGTAAGTTAAGAAGTACAATAAAAGAAGGGCATTCCAGACAGAAGAAACAGCCTTTACAATAGCAAGAGACAGCTTGATGTTTATACTGCAACTCATTCAGAGCACAGGCAGTGTGAAGTGCAAGGGAGAAGGTGAGGGAAGAAACCATCAGTGATGTCTTCAAGGGTCTTGGATTCCACACAACAGTTTGGATTTTGTCCTGAAGACAAAGGAGAAACGCTGAGAAATTTAAGAGAGTTAAAGAGATCAGACTTGTATTTGACACAGTTTATTTCTGCACATATACTCTCAATACGTGCAATGGTGTATTGTTTTCTCTTTCCTCCCATTGCTTGTCCTTATTGTTCTGGAGTTAGTTCAGGTCCTGGTCTACCATGCCTGTGAGACTGGGGACAATTTACATAAGATTTTTGACCTTCAGTTCCCTCCTACAGGGGAGATGTTAATACATTGGTACCCTACAAGTTGTGGCTGCTGTTACGTGCCTCAGTACTCAGATTTGAACCTTCCTTGCTTATCACTTTTCTTCTTCTTTCTTCCCTTCTGCTGACGCTCTGTCATCTTTCTTCTGCTTATTACTTACCCTTTGTTGCTTTCCTTTTCCTTTTCTCTTTCTATCAAAATTAGAACTTCCCATTTTCAGCGATACGATTCTCACCTCTTGTGTGTGGTTTTTCTTTTTTGGTAATTTGATTAATTTTTGACCCTTCATTTCCTTTGGGTTTGATCAGTTGTAGCAATTATTTGTATTTGTGGAATTTTGTTTCAACTTTATATCTCTAATTCTTTCTAGTATCAGATAACAACTTCAATCTTTAGGGAAAAACAAAACAGAACGAGTTACCAGAGGACATTTCAGATGGTCAAGTTTATATCCTGCTTGAAAGAAGCAGAATTTTCATTGCTTAGTGGATAAAGTATATCTTATCGTATGCTGCTATTCAGTAAGACAAAAGTTTTTAATTCATACAATTTTACATGACAAAATGTTTCGGGAATTACAGGCACACTTTGATTTTTATTGACTTGCATAAGATCTTATGACAAATTATGAGCAAAATGGAGCTAAATTAAAAACAAAATTAATTCTGTAACATTGACTTATGTGGACCTCAAGATCCAAAATTTCAAAACAGTAAGTTGAACTTCATAGTCTACTGAGATTATTGATAATATGAATTATTTTTAAGATTTTGTAATTTTAAGGTGCTATTATTGTTTAATGAGCTCTGGAGACCCAACTTCTTATTTGACGACCACCGATTCCAATCTTCTTCCCAAGCTTATCACCGTCTCATTCCCAATGGGGCTCCATTCCAGCCCCTGCTTCTTCAAGCTGCTGTGTACGTGTAAATTAATGCTCCTCCTTGAACTAAGCTGGTGCTCTTCCTACTTGATTCCCAGCTCAGACTGTTTCTTGGATTCCTCAGATCAAACTCTCCGGTAGCCACCAGTGAACTTTTCCTAAAAAAGTGAAGAGATCATTTCCAGCATGTTTATCCTCTGTTGTACCTTAGGGTTGTTTTATAGTTAAATTTGTCAAAAGATGAGACACTAGGCTGGAGGGTGTGAGGGAAACAGACATAGATAAGACCTAACAATACACTGATATCTCCATCCTCATAGCAACCTGTGACATAAGTAGTGCTATCTATCCCCATTTTGCAGATGAAGAGTATGAAGCTCATAGTTTAATTTAGAAGTTCAAAATCCCACATGCTTTGGAGCTGGGAATATAATGTCAGCTCAGGCTGTCTACAGATCGTCAGCTTTTCACCACAATACAGTGGCCCTTTAACAGGAACTTTTTGTACTTAAGCTTAAGTACTGCAATGTATTGAGAAAATTAAAATATAAATAGCCTCTTTGGAAATTAAATGTCCTTCTAAGGTGTACTTCCTATACCTCAGTTTTTTATTTGTAAGTGGTACTCTAATTCTACTAGTTATTCTAACTCTCCCCAACTCCAGACTTTCTTGACTTCTCTCCCTCATGCATCTAAAATGTTAATGTGTTGAATCCTTCTGACTTGTCTCTTCATAATTTTACTGACACTTGTTCTTTAGTTTCTACTCACCACCTCCCACCTGGATGGCATCTTCTCTCTTCCCTTACCTGCAGTTCTCCTTCTCTTCCCATCGGTAATGCACAACTAATCACAACTAAACCTCTCCTATGCTAGTCATTTTCCTACTCAGAACCTCACAGTGATTCTGTTACTTTAAATAACTGGACCCAGCCCACTTTCCTGTCTCTTATCTCATAAAGTTCAAGTGTGAATTTTCCAGAACAACCAGGTGAAGCTACTCTTTCTCATCGAAACTGACCTTGTTTGTCCCTCTCCCAGTTCCTTCAGTGATTATGCAGATTCCATGTCCTCAAAGTATTTCCACCTATTGCAGCTTCTGTATTTACAGTGATCTTGAATGACTGATTTATTCTGACATTTATGGTGCAGGATGCCTATTGATGACACGGGGTTACATACTGTTTGGATGGTTTCAAGAAGCTACTCAAATAGACTAGAATAGAAAAATGAAATGTGTAATTGAAAGATAACCTAGAATCCTCATCTTCTCCCATACTTCTTTCCATTCCAACTATGGCAATTGGGTTGTTTTTGTTTTGTTTTTTACAGAGAGGGTCTTCTTATTTCTGACCATTTATTTACAAATATCCACCCAGGAATAACTCCAGCATGTTCATCTCAAGCCTGTATCCCCCTCCAGATATTTAGATTCATATTTCTGCGTCTGTAGGACACATGTCCCTGAAAGTTCCATGACCTCTCAGAGTCAGCATTTCCCTCTGCAATCCTGCACCCCTGCTGGATCACCTTTCCTTTCCCATTCAGACCGAGCAGATCTAAAACCACAGGTCTGTTTTCCCTTCATGATGGACCCATGTCCTAGATTTCAGTTTCCAAGTGCCCAAAACAAAGCTTTTGATAGAGGAAACCAACTAGGCAGGGACAAAACAACAGACTATAGTGAGCTCTATGGGATGGCATATGTTATCACCACAGTGAGGAGAAGGTCTGAGGTAAATCCAAATGGTTCTGGGATATCCTAAGTCTGGAAGAATCTCTAGCAGCTTCCCCTGAATTCGGGCAAGTCTTTCCGGGTAAAGAACTGCGTAAGGGCTCTAACTCTCCCCAGGGGCAGGATACACTTCTTCACTTAAACTGGGCAGCTCTGGCCACTGGGTTTTAAGTGGTGATGATCCATTAACCTTTCCCCAACTTTGGCACCATTTCATGCACTTTTATGTATTTTATCTGAAATAAGAATCCAATGTAACTTCTTTCCAGTATAAGTTGGTATATATGTTACACAAATACTCTAACGTCTTCATTTTGTGTATTTTTTATGTTCACAATGTGAGCCCACCAGTCATTTTTTTTTAGTAGGATAATGACAGGCTAAAGCAAGGAAGAATCACCATAGAAGAATTTAGAACAATTTATCGAATTATTGCACACAGAGAAGAAATTATTGAGATTTTCAACACGTATTCTGAAAACCGGAAATTTCTTTTTGAAAAGAATCTGGCCCAATTTTTGACACAAGAGCAGTATACACTTGACATTAATAAAAGTATTGCTTCTGAGATCATTCAAAAATATGAGCCTATTGAAGAAGGTATGCTTGTATTTCAAAGTTTTATCAAATATTTATATGCAAACTATTTTTTAAGATTTGCACTTATTAAATTCAAATTTTTGATTAGGTCAGATTTCTTATGGGTAATATTATACGTTGGCTGTTTTAATTTCATATTTTACAGACAGCAGATGTATCTTTTAGAAAGCTTTGTTGTGTAACAGTGGCATTCTTTCATTGTCCTGTTCCTTTCTTTTAGCTGCTTCTGTATATCTCTCAGGTGTTCAGAGATTAGCTTATTCAGGAAGAGCAAAATGAGGATTCTATTACAAGTACTGTAATGGAAGAAAGGGTCTTGATATTCATTAATAAGATAAAAACCCAGGTATAGGCACTTTTCCATTTTTATACACTATCTTATTGAAAAATATATGAATGTTAAATTAGCTATATGAAAACAATTCTAGGAAAGAATAAAACATTATAAAATCACTAATTTCCCTGTTGTTTATATACATAATTGTCTACAACATTTCATAAACATTAAAACATTTTTTCTTTATTTTTTGAATGCAGTCATCTGGTTTAAGTTCAATGACCATTTTGGCTAGTGAGCTGTATAGTTTTTTTTTTTTTTTTGTCATATAGTTTTTGATCTCTGTCTCATCTTTCATTGGCTAAAATATTTCAATTTTTTCCATTTATGTTTATTTTTAAATAAAATAATAAATAATAATGTAATAAAATATGCACAAGAAACACTATTAAAGCATGCTGTTTAACCCTACAGAAATTAATAGAATAGCTCAAAATATTTATTAACAAGGGATATATGAAAGCCCAAGTTCTGCCTTTGAAAACTGGTTTATGGCCATCAATGCTTAACATACTATAATATGGGTCCTAACAAAACAAGACTTATTCCTTCATGGGCTCGTACATTCATAATTTATTCAAATGTTTATCTGTGGCCACTGAGTATGGTTCTAGGAGCTGGGGATACAGTGGAGAACAAGGCAAACTAGGTTTCATATTCCTGATGGGGGTTGGAGGGAGATTGACAATAAATAATTAAACATACAAATGGATAATTTCAGGGAGTGCTACGTACTGTGAAAAAAATAAAATAGAGAGTAGACAAGCACGAGGTCTAGCTCTAATTGGTTGTTTTTTATTTTTTAAACAACTTTATTAGAGCATAATTGCTTTACAATGGTGTGTCAGTTTCTGCTTTATAACAAAGTGAATCAGTTATACATATGTCCCCATAGCTTGGTTGTTTAGGAGAGTCGTCGATGGGGATGCGATATTTGAGCTAAGACGTAAGTGGTGAGAAAGAACTAGACATGTGACAAGAGAAGTGTTGGCCCTGAGTTGGAGAATCGAGGAACAAGAGGAGGACAGTGTGGTTGGAACCTGGAGAATGAGGGCTAAAAGCGTTTGGACAGGGATTAAGTCATGTTGGTCTTGTTGGCCACAATTAAGATTTTGGCTCATGATTCAGTGCCACGTAAAGACCTTGGAGGCTTTTAAGTACCATGGTGGTAAGACTGAAGATAGTGCTAGTAAGAGTTTGGTCTGATCACGATTAAAACTTTGCAGGTTTGCAACAAGATAAAGAGCTTGCATCAGAACGTAAAAAAAGTACATCTCTAAGCACATCTGATGAGTCCAGCTGACTTCCTTCCTTTCAATAGCAAAGACTTTCTCTGAGAAAGTAGTGAATTGATTTAGGCTCTGGTTCAAGCTCTTTATGTCATTGCCACCTGGAAACAACCAGTTCACAGACAAGCACTTTTAGTAGCATTATTCCAGTCAATATTCAAAAAAAAAATGGCCACTGTTACCTGCAGGTGGTAAGTTAAAAGATACAAAGGGATAATGGGATGGTGCCAGTGACATCTTGGAATTGTGTTTGTATTTTAACCATAATATTACACTGTTCATCTATTTCATCTTTTGGGCCTTACTCTGCTTCCATTCAGATAGTTTCACACAGCCAAGACCTTGCATTTCATTTACATGGCTATTGATCACTTTAGAGACTTATTAAGGTCAATTTGAATTATGATCTTACAGTCCCAAATGCTGCCAAGTTTCTCAGTCTCATCCCACATTGATACTTGACATATGTCAATACCAAATAAGGAAAACCTCATTTTATTTTAAAAATAAAAATCCATGAGATTAATTCTCAGTCTGGTAGTTTTTAAAGGCATAAGAGGAGTTTGTTTTCTATTCCAGTACCAAAGATAGTTACTTAATTAGTTAATAGTTCAAAAGGGCTATAGGCCAATCACTGCTAATTGCACTGGGAAAAAGAATAAATTCATGCAAATCATTACTATTAAAATATATGATGCCTTTGCCCCATACACTCACATGTTTCTAAATTTGCATAACTTTGAAATAGTTTGCATGACTGTAAGCATTTTATGTATTTTCTTCTAGCTTTCATTTTTTAAACCAAAATTGTAAGAGCATTTTGAATGCTGGCTTTTTCATTTTTATGATGTCATAAACATTTACTTATGTCACTGTATATTTTTTTTCTGATACATTATTTGTAACGGCTGCTTAGTATTGTATCATAGCTTGAGATTTAATTTGTTTCCTCCCCTCATTAATTTTCCTTTTATAAATAATGCTAGTGTGAGCATTCTTGCACATCCATCTTTGTCTGAGGCTCTATTTCTGTAGTATAAATTCCCAGAAATAAAATTCTTTGCCAAGGATCAACACTCTCTATTCTAAAGTGAATACTCACACCAACTTTTAATTTGAGGCAAACTGAGTAATCAGCAGCAAAAGCAACAGTAACTAACCTTTATAGAGCTAATATATAAAGTTAGTATACAGGGATGGGTGTTATGATTACAGTAAGTCCCCTACATACGAACGAGTTCTGTTCTGAGAGCGAATTTGTAAATCCAATTTGTTCGTAAGTCCAACAAAGTTAGCCTAGGTACCCAGCTAACACAATCGGCTATATAGTACTGTACTGTAATAGGTTTATAATACTTTTCACACAAATAATACATAAAAAACAAACAAACACAAAAAATAAAGAGAACATTTTTAATCTTACAGTACAGTACCTTGAAAAGTACAGTAGTACCAGCTACATCACTGCTGCTTTTACGCTTGCTTCTGGACATCCTGGGCTTGAAGTAAAGATACTGTACTACTTTATACAGTACTGTACAGTAAAGTATACAGAAGCACAGCCACTTGTAGAGGATGCATGCACGTGACAATGTACGCCAGACACATGAACTAACTTATGTGATAGGACAGGCAAATGCAAGTTTGCATCTTTGCAAGTCGCAACTTGAAGATTTGTATGTAGGGGACTTACTGTACCACCATTCCAAAGATAGGGAGAAGTTAATTAACAGGCTCCTCATATAACAAATAAATGGATTTAACCCAAGCTGTCTCATTCCAGAGCCAGTATTCTGCTTAAATAGATAATTTTGGTTTATATGATACTGAGTATAAAAGTTCAGAGATCATTTGCTAAAGATGGTAATATGCAAATGACTCAGCAATTGCATTTATAGGCATGCACCCAACAGAAACATGTACATATTTGCACCAAAAGACATGTCCTGGTTGTTGATAGCAGAACTTTTTATAATAACCCCAAACTGGAAATAATCTAAATGCCCATCAAGAATAGAATTGATAAACAAATTGTGGTGTACTCACACAATAGAAAGCTATATACAAATGGGAATAAAAAATGTCTAACTGTGTGCATCTACAAGAATAAATCTTATAAACAATGTCAGGCAAAATAAACCGGTCACAAAAAAATACATATTGTGTGAGTGCATTTATATAAAACACAAAAACCAGGGAAAATGGAATCTATGCTGGTAGAAGCCAGACCGTTGAATACACTTGGGGGTGGGGTGTGGGTGGAGGAAGACTAGAAAGTTAGCAGGAGGCAGTCTTCTGGGGTGCTGCTCTGTTCTTTCACCTTGGTGCTGGTTACATAGATGTTTAGCTTGTGGAAATGAATGGATCTATGACATATGTACTTTTCTTGTATGTATTTTTAAAATATTAAAAATCAGAGATGATTAAATAATATATAATCTACTTGAATGTTGATATAAAAGAACTAAATATAAGAACCTTAGAAAAATTTGCTTCCAAAGAAACATTAAAAATAGTATTAATATTAATTCTAAATGAATATTCTAGAAACAATCTCTGCTACTAAGTTTTAAAGTGAGATGTAATTTATATACTACTAATGATATTTCTGCATTCTTTTTATTTATTTTCATAGTTAAACAAGCACACCAGATGTCATTTGAAGGTTTTAGAAGATACATGGATTCGTCTGAATGTCTACTATTTAATAATAAGTATGAAAGTGTTTATCAAGATATGACTCATCCACTGAGTGATTATTTTATTTCAAGTTCACATAATACGTACTTGATATCTGACCAATTAGTGGGACCAAGTGACCTTTGGGGATATGTAAGGTATTTCGATTTTTAAATCCATTATATTTTAAAGATGTTTGAAAGTTCCTGGTGGTGTCTACCTCAGTAGGTAATAATTCACAGTAAAAGAAGGCTATGCATGTTATAAAAACACATAGGGAAGAGGAATTTTGATTTGTACATATCTTGGATATCCAATCTTTGGGTGGTTGTATAATTTATTCAATATATTATTATCATACACTTCCCTTCTAATCCTGTCTGCCAACCTCCTCTCCCCGCTTATTGGCCCTTGGAAGTTTCCTGAGCAATTTGGATACTTCGTATAGGAAAATATGTGAAGAAGACTTTAAAAATCTTATTTAGCTAATCAGAACATCTGGGGTTTCTAAAATAATATGGTTAAAATTAATTCTCAGATATCTCAGTGCTATAAGGAAAACCAACACATACATTATATAATGTGGCATTTATAGATAATATATATACTTACATGTCAGACAATTTACATAGATTAAAGGCAGTCTACGCTGCACCATTCATTAATTTTGCGTCCTACAATGTATCATACTGTTAATACCGGTTTAGTTTCAGCTTCAGTTTAGTCAGTCAGCTGAAGATACAGTGGTGAGCAAGATTTTCAAAGTTGCTACACTCATTTGTTCATGAGAATAGGCAGCTAATAAGCAGATAAACAAATCGATATTTCCAGGGACTGATTCATATGGAGAAGATGAACTAAGGTAATTGTGGGGTGAAGGGTGTTACTTTAATTGAAGGGTCAGGAAAGGCTTCTCAAGAGGATATAGTTGTGGTCTGAGTGACGATAAAGAGGAAGTTTCAGGTCTAGTGGAAGGGCATGCCAAGTAGAAGAAATAATCAGTGCTTGGCATGTTCACATGACAGAAAGACAGCAAGTGTGGGTGGAAACAAATAAATGGAGAATGAAGGGAGGTGAGCTTGAGGAGGTAGACAGGATGCATTTATGAGGGTCTTAGAGACCATGGAAAGGAGAATGGATTTATTCTAGTTGCATTGGGAAGCCATTGGAGGGAATTTCCTTGGGATAATATCATAATTTGATTTACTTTTTACTGTGGCGGAAAGACTGATGGTGCAAGAGTGGAGGTAGGAGATGCTTTGGGAAGACATTGTAGCAGTCCAGGTGATGACGATCATTTAGATGGTGAATTCATGAGGCAGCAGCTGAGATAGAGGGCTGAATTTGAAATATTTCAAGGAGGCAGAGCCAACAAGGTGATTCACCCGGTGATTTGAAGAGAGGTATGAGGGAAAGAGAGTATCAGGATTTTGGACCTGATAACCTAGGATATGATGACATTATGGACAGAGGTGGTAAAGCCTAAGAGAGGAGGCCATTGTAGGTTGTGAGGCAAAAGCAAAAGTTCTGTGATGGCCGTGTTCAGTTTGAGATATCAATTAGTTATCAAAGGGCTAGGTCAGATAGTCAGTTGAGTGTATGTGTCTGGGATTTAGAAGAAGTATCCAGACTGGAAAAATAGGATTGGAAGCCATTGGTATATAGGTGATATTCAAAGCTATGTGATTGGGTGATATTACTTAGGAAAAATCATAGAAAAGATATCTTATCATCCCATGATAACATCAAACTTAGAAATTAATATTGCTTCTCCAGTTTAAAATCTAAGTAAATACATAAATCCACAAACTCAGAAATATATCTATTTAGAATCCTGTAAAGATTGCCCCATTCATAGCTCTACTTTTATTACAGAAATTTCTATTCATACCTCATTATATTAATTTTTTAAAGAGAGAAACTACACATTTTACACAGGTTGACTTAGAAATACAGAAAATTACTTTTGAATTCCAAGAAAGTGTTCCACCCATGTGAAAATTTAAAGTTAAGTTTAATTGTATTTCTTCCTTTATTTCCTTACACACCTGTGGAAGATACACTCAAAATGCAAGTCTTTCAAAATTTCTCTACTTAAGAGAGGTGATGTAATGCAATGTTTACCTATTAATGTTTAAGTTTCTGGTGCTAATCTTTCCTCCCTTTCTCTCATTTGTTAATTATATGATAGATATAACATTCTTGTGTCTCAGTTTCCTCCTCTTTAAAAGAGGAAAACTAATATTAACTGCATTAAATATTTTAATCCACAAAAAGCCACTTAAACTTATTTAAGTGGAGAATTTCTTTCCTGAGTGAGAGACAAATTTTCATTATTCGTTCCCACGTCATTATTCATTCATTTCACTCCGTGTCTCCGTGAGACAGTGAAAAGTGCCCTCCACACCACCGCTGGGGGAGAGACAACTTTCTTTTACATGCTTCTGAGTAAAAGGGTTGGCATGACACAGTGCAATCCACGCAAAACATTTTTGCCGGGGACCAAACCGTGCAGTTAAAATAAGCAGCTTGGTAAAGGTTGGCTTGATCTAAGGATGTAATTAAACCTATCTAGAGATGTAGCAAGAATCAGTATTATTTAGGTTGTCCTCCATGAAAAATTTTTTCCCCACAAAACTGTAGAGGGTTTTGATCTATTAGTAGGGAATGAAATTCATGTAGTATTTTGTTAAAGGTATAAACCATAATCTAGGAATGACCATTTATTTTGTTTAAATTTTACTAGTGCCCTTGTGAAAGGATGCCGTTGTCTGGAAATTGACTGCTGGGACGGATCACAAAATGAACCTGTTGTATACCATGGCTATACATTCACCAGCAAGCTTCTGTTTAAAACTGTTATCCGAGCGATACACAAATACGCATTCATAGTACGTGCATATCTTTGTTCAATTAGTTATGTAAACATAAGATAATTTACTTGTTTCAAAATCCTATAATGCTTGACCTTAGTTTAGATCAGTAATATTTCCAATTGTGGGTTATGATCCATTAGTCGGCAGTGAAATCCATGTAGTATATCATTAAAGGTAGATTTGTCAAAGTTAATCTCAGGTAGTAAGGTACATGTGGTTTCATGGAACTTTTAAAAAAATTTTAAAAATTTTGTATAAGCAGGTTCTTATTATTTATTTTATGCATATTAGTGTATATATGTCAATCCAGATTTCCCAGTTCATCCCACCCACCCCCCCATACTTTTCCCCCCTTGATTTTCATGGAACTTTTTGTTTAATTATATAATATATATTATGTGTGTTTGTGTATGTGTGCACACGTGTGTATTGTGTCATAATATAAATTATATTTCTTACCATGAGTTAATGGCCAAAACAGTTTGAGAAATACTGGCCTATGTAATAGTAAATATTTTACCAACATTCGAATATTTTACTTTCAAGACACAAATGTCAAAAATGTATTATCTCAACTTTTGGCATTTTTTCTACTATGATGTCAGCTATTTATACAAAAGTTGACTTTAGATTTCAAAATTATTGTTAAATGTATTAAGTTACAGATTCAAAGATTTAATTCTTTTTAGAGCTTCTTAATTCAGCTTAAAAATCCTCGTCTATAAATTGAGCTGGTTTTAACAGTCATTGAATTCTGAATAATACTTGATTCCATTGACAAGCTTGGCTAATTCAGTACCTTCAGACATTTTAAATTGTTTTTTTAAACTTAGTATATGTGATTTCTTTCTTAACTACTTCAACCATAGTGCAATTGAAGAGATTTAATTAACAAAATCTTACTACTTAA
This sequence comes from Globicephala melas, assembly GCF_963455315.2. Lineage (NCBI taxonomy): Eukaryota > Metazoa > Chordata > Mammalia > Artiodactyla > Delphinidae > Globicephala > Globicephala melas. The sequence goes on from NC_083323.1 coordinate 87,918,556, forward strand.
TGTATATCTAATAAATTAAACTTACAGATTCGAAAAGCCTAAAGTACTCCTAAATAAGTCAATGTATTATCTGTAAACATAAGCATAACTTAAAATCACACAGTTAAATCAATTGCTCCATTATTTATTAGAAATAGAGTATAAAATGCTAAATATTCACAAAATAAATATAAAATATTTAAAAATTTATCTTAGTATAAAACCTTGATATATGGCATTAATTCTCTTAAACAACTAATTTCTGATGATTTCTAAATTTATATCTCTATCCAAACTTCTCCCTTGAATTTTACACCAATATAGACAACTTCCGATTTGACATTTCCACTTGCATATTTAATAGGTATAATTAACTTAACATGTTTAGACTTGAGCTCCAGATAATATTCCTCTTTTTCCTAGTCCCACTTTTCCTGTGGTCCTTCCCATCTCAGTTAATGTTAACTTTTATGTGTTCGGCCTAAATCATTGTTGTCAACATTAACAGTCCCTTCTTTTCTCTCTAACCCCTCAATAAGTTCTTCAGCAAATCCTCTTGACTCTACTTTCAAAATATACACTGAATTTCCCCATTCTCACTGTCACTGTACTGGTCAACTACCATCACCTCTCACTTGGATTATTACAATGGCTTCTTATCCAGGGTTCCTGCTTCTCTCCCTCCTCCCCTGTGGTTTCATCTCAATATATCAGCCAGAGTGACTTTTTGGTAAGTCAAGTCATGTCATTCCGCTTTTCAAACCCTTCAATCCCACTCAAAATAGAAGCTAAGGTCCATACCTTGACTCCCAAGGCCCTACATGACCTGTTTTCCATTACCTCTCTGACCTCTCCCTTGCTCTTGTGACCATTCTGGCCTCCTTACCCTTTTTCAGACATATCTCAAAGCGTTTGCACTTGCTATTCCCTTCGTCTGAAATACTCTTCCCAAATATTTGAGTAGCAAACTCTCTCACTTCATTCAGGGTGGGTAACTGAGGGAATAAAAGGAAATAGAGACAATCTTAAAATTAAAATGACTTGCAAGGATGGACAAACCCCTACAGCTTCTAACACTCCAAAGAGTAAGCGATGGAAAAAAAAGGCTTTGAGCAACAGACTCAATGAGACTTCTCAGTTGGATAACGTGACACAGTTTTGCAGCAAAGATTAGATCAAAGGTTGAACTTTTTGCTCAATATAGTCACCATTAATTTGGGGAAGAGAGAACAATGAAATAAAATAGACTTGATAACTGTGGCTTGGAAAGAACGTTGGATATAGTTACTGACACATGTGACTTACTAGAAACAAACATATGAAATTGAAGTTTTTGAGGAAGTTGTATTGCTAAAAACTAAACCAAACATAAGTCTGACTTGTTAGGCGAACCTTAAAACAACGCTTGGTCAGGAAGTGAGCTGCAAAAGTGGCTTGGCTTTAAGGAAAGCCAACTCCTCAGCACATGCTTTAGATATGAACAAGGAGGATAACGCCAGAGGATCTTCCCAGAGGGTGGAGCCAAAGACCACAGAAGACAAAAAAAAAATGAGTTCTTCCCAGTGAGTGAAGTCAGGGCCTAATCAAGAGATCCATTTGCTAGGCCTTCACTTTGCCTAGTCTCAAAATCACTTATTATATTTGGGAAAAGAATTTTACACTCTTCTCTTAATATTAGACTGAGTCAATATATATGTACATGGGTATTTACGAGAAGGTCATTTTTTAGGCTGAACCCCAAAGATATTAGGTTCTAATTCCTGGAAATTATAAATGTTACTTTATTTGGAAAAAGGGTCTTTGCAGGTGTGATGAAGTTAAGACTCTTGAGATGAGAGATTATCCTGAATTATCTGGGTGGGCCCTAAATGCCATCATATATATCCTTATTAGTGGGAGGTAGAGGGAGATTTAATACACACAGAAGAGGAGGCAATGTGAAGATGAGGGGCAGAGATTGGAGTGATGTGGCCACAAGCCAAGGAATGCTGGCAACCACCAGCAGCTGGAAAAGGCAAAGAACAGATTTCCCCTAGAGCTGCTGAAATTTTAGCCAGTGAAACTGATTTCATTTTAACCAGTGAAACTGATTTCAAAATCTTGGCCTCCAGAATTATGAAAAGATGAATATCTGTTGTTTCATGTGACCAAGTTTATGACAATTTGTTACAACAGCCATAAGAAATTAATATACTCATACATTAATAAGGCATAATATTATATGTGATATATGTAACATATGACATATATATCAAAGGTCTGTAATAATGCAGCAGACCTTGCAATTCCTTTTCTTATTATTCTAAGTTGGTAAATTTGTGTCCTGATAATTATATGTGGAAACAAAATAAAGAAAATAATTTTGAATAAGATCCCAAAAGGAGTGCTGTTCACTATTTTGTGACAAATTTAAAAGTTACAATGGTGACTAAGGGCAGAAAATATCTTTGTAGAGTCACTTTTACTTACTAGATACTCTATTATTAAAAATTGGAAATATCTTTATCTTTGTTTTTAATTATAAAGCAATGAGTTTTGATTATAGAATTTAAAATTGAAAAAGTAGAAAATTAACCTTTTTTTTAACTTACCAGGGTTAAAGTTTTTCCTAAAAATATCTAAACATATATATGTAGTTTAAAAAAAATGTAGAATCTCACTCTTTGGCAACTTGTTTTTCTTCATAAGACTAGATCATAGATAACTTTCTGTAGAGTATATATAGCTCTACCTCTTTTGTGACAGAGTTATATCATTCCTTTAAAAGGATATGCCATAATTTATTTAAACAAGTACCCACTGTTGGGTGCTTCAGTTTTTTTTCCTATATTTCTAATGCAAATAGTAATAATTTTCCTTTTTATACAGATTTAATGTTCCCTGTTTTGTCAGACTCAAAACTATTTTCAGTTTAAAGAAAACGTAATAATTTTGCGAAGGTACTGAACATTAGAAATGTTTTAAAATTAAGTGCTTCTATAAATTGCATTAAAGTTATTGACGAGTTTTGATTAATAACTGTAGTAATGGTTAATTTTTTAGACATCTGACTACCCAGTGGTGCTCTCTTTAGAAAATCACTGCTCCCCTTCCCAACAAGAAGTGATGGCAGACAATTTGCAGTCTACTTTTGGAGATGCCTTGCTTTCTGATACTCTTGATGATTTTCCAGACAAATTACCTTCACCAGAGGTAACACTTTGTCTGAGAAGCTCAGGTTAAGAAAAAGAGAAAAAAACATGCTACTATTGTATTGTCCCATGAAACTGGGCTAGAGATCAATGACACATGCTTAGTTTTGATTATTTATCGAGGTGTATCTTTGCAATGTGTTTCCGAGGAAATAGTCCCGTGAGCATGTAGGTGAATACATGTTGATAAAGAGAATATATAGAGATATACCTAAAAATTCACATTTTAATTGTGCGTTATGTCCCATGTGTCCAAAATTTCAAGTCAGTTAATATTAGACCACAGGAATTTGGTATGTTTTACAGGCCAAAGGCTAAGAAAGAGGCAAAGATCTAGGCTGTAAATAGAATTCATGCCCAATACCTCAGCATCTGGGTGGCAGGTTCCCCCTTTTTTAATCTGCTCTTTTCAATGTCCCTGTCTCTACAGACGTCTTACCATCTTCAGTTGAGCATACTCAAGTATTTGGTTTAAAAAAAGCACCCACACCCTACCCTCAGGATTGCAGTTTCTACTCCAGCTATCTTTTTATTTTATTATTTCCTTTCTCAACCCAAATTTTCATTTCCTTGTCTCCTCACAACCTACCTAATCAGGCTTCCTCTTCCATGTGCACCAAGTAAGTATTTCAGTGTGCTCATCACTTTCCTACCAGTAAATTCTTTTTTTTTTAATATTTATTTTCTTTATCTTTTTTTTTTTTTTTGGCTGCATCGGGTCTTAGTTGCAGCACGTGGGATCTTTGTTGAGGCTTGTGGGGTCTTTCACTGGAGCGCATGGGCTTCTGTAGTTGTGGAGTGCAGGCTCCAGGTCACATGGGCTCTGTAGCTGTGGCACCTAGTTGCCCCGCGTCATGTGGGATCTCAGTTTCCCAACCAGGGATTGAACCTATGTCCCCTGCATTGAAAGGCGGATTCTTTACCACTGGACCACCACAGAAGTACCCACTACCAGTAAATTCTAACGGACCTATTTCAGCCTTCCTCTGACTTGTTGCCTTGACAACATTCAACGCTATGGATGCCTCCTTCCTTTCCGTGAAACACTTCCTTCTGTAACACCACATTCTTCAGGCTTTCCTCATTCCTCTCTGGCCACTCTTCAGTTTCGTCTGCTGGTCCATTCTCCTCACCCCAAATTTTATCAGGTGATAAATGAACTTTTTTCTTTTTTGACACCCCTAACCAATAGTTTAATTTTGACATGTCATCATTTTGGTAGATATAGTATATATTTGTAATATTTGAATATCCCCCTTTATATTTTTCTTTATTTTATTTAGATGAGTAGAAAATTTAAAGATGAAAGTGTTATGACACTAAGGACAAGAGGTATAGGACTCACGATAGAATTAAGGCAGAGAAAAATAAACTGAACAAATGGACAAACTGTGAGTCTTTCACCTGATGAGAATGCTCACAGGCTAAACGTGTTCAATTATGACAGAAAAGAAATATTAAACAGCTTGTGCAGAGTGCTGTAAACACATCATCAGAGATTAAATCTAAGAGTCATGGTCTAATTCAGGAAATTATAATAATAATTTCAGTTTTCTAGGAATAGAATTCCTCCTCTTATTATTTATAAATCTAATTTTTAGTATTCAGATATATAATTTCCATTAAAGCTTTTGCTTCCACACTAAAGGAGATGCTTTCCAATGAGTAAATGAGAAATTAGAGATAAAGTCATTTTCTCATACTGCGCTTAGCCCTCAGTATACAAAAGAATTGCCTGGAGACTTGTTAAAGAGACATAATTCTGTCCCACAATTCAAGATTCTGGTTCTCTAATTCTGAAGTAGATTGCAGAAATCTTTTCTTTTAACAAGCACCCCAGGTGATGCTTTTGACACTTGTGGTTGCAGAGTGCACTTTGGTAAACTCTGTATTAGTAACACGAGGGTCATGGTAAAAGAGAGAAGACCCAAGATGATGGAATAATTTGAGTGGGTACCTGAGGATGACAAAGAGAAGGGCAATCAAAGCTCCTCAAAGAAAAGAACTTTAGGGACTTCCCTGGTGGTCCAGTGGTAAGATCCCACATGCCGCAGGACAGCTAAGCCCACGTGCTACAATTACTGAGCCTGTGCGCCTCAACTAGAGAGCCTGTGTGCCACAAACTACAGAGCCCACGTTCTCTGGAACCCATGCACCACAACTACAGAGCCCACAGCTAGAGAGAAGCCCGTCCGCCGCAACCATAGGTCCCGCATGCTGCAACAATGATCCCGCGTGTCACAACTAAGACCCAACACAGCCAAAAATAAATAAATACATACATAAAAACATTATAATAAAAAAAGAAAGGAATTTTTCTTCATAGGGTAGATCCCAGTAACATTATATACAATGTACCAGACACTTACTAAATAATGTTTGTTAAATTAATGAATATTTGAAAAGGGCAGAAATAAGTAAGTGAAAGAAAGGAACCAGAAGGCTTTGGATTTAGAATGAGTGACCCAGATGGTGAATTTTGCCATGCTCCTAGTTTTGATGGGCAGGAAATATTAAGTTGATGATGCTCGTGTGCAATACAGTTGAAATGTGAAGATTTATAAATCTTTAGCTTAAATTTAGTCTTTACTAGATGTCAAATACTATAATAGACATTTTTATATACCTGATCTCATATAATACTTTTAATGTTGGATAAGAGAGTGATGACCTGAAGCATTCACTACCAGAAGTTATAACATTCTAACTTCTGTAACATTGAAAAAATATATATATAATTATATAAATAATAATTTATATAAAATTATATAATTTTAATAATAATCTATAGAAAATTATATATATATAATTTTCATGTATTTCAAATTTGTGCATAGTAATAATTTATGGAATGTAGAAGAAATAGAAAAGAAAAGAAAGCCCCAATCATTACAGGCGTATTTTTTGGTGAATTTTGGTCAATACAATAATATCACTGGTTTCTGTTAGGTTTTTAGGAATATGGAAAAAAGATGGAGCTTTTACATATCTTACTGCTGTGGGCAAATTGAAAATATGATGAAAGACTTTTCGATGACAATGACAAGTGCAAATTTACCTGTGCATGTGTAATTGTATCTTTCTTTCAAATTGTTTCTGTAGGCATTAAAATTCAAAATACTAGTTAGAAACAAGAAAATAGGAACTTTAAGGGAAACCCGTGAAAGGAGGGGTTCTGATAAGCATGGTCAGGTAGAGGAATATGAAGAAGAAGAGGAGGCAGAGCAAGAGGAGGAGGAAAATGAGGCCAAAGGACCAGAACCATCGGATGCTTTTCAAGATGATTTGGAAAAGGAGGCAGAGTCAAAAGGGGCAGTCGGAATTCCACTCTTCAAGAAAAAGGTGAGATGAGGCTTTGCGAAAGCCTTACAAGTGATTGAAAAGTTGTCTTATTGTTTTGTTGAGTAGTTTTAAAACATTTTGGAGGAAACATCTTTTTCCTACTTACAATAACTTCAGTCTATTATTTAAAATTTGTTTGGAAAAAACTAGCAGTGGACAAGAAGTTTTAGAAGTCATCTCTTCCTGTATTAGCTGTTTGTGATTATTTTTTTCTCTACAGCTAACAAATATTATGCCTTCTCATGTATTAGACACTGTGCAGTGTACAAAAAATAGTGTATCTGCTCTGAAGGCGATCATACTGTCAGAGACAAGAAAAGCACTATTTATATTATATAGTATTTTAAGTATACAAGTTAGCATGACAAAGGAAGGTATACATGGTTGCAAGGGATACAAAACTAATTCAGCTGGTTTAAGTAAAATGTGAATTAATTCAATTGGTCCACAGAAATGAAGGGTTTAGGGAAAGGGATTCTAATTTCAGGAATGACTTGGTTGAAGTGTATCAAAGTCCACAGAAATTTCTTTCTCCAACTTTGGCCCTACTTTTCCTATATTGGTGCAAGCCTTTGCCAAGCTTCAGTTTTACATGCTTTCAGATTCAAATCCAATGGAAGGCCTATCTATCTCTCAGCTGACCAAGCAGATTCTTTTTGTACATTGGCTATGATCCAAGCTGTGCACATCCTTGAGCCACTTACTGTGGGGAATGCAGAGCTCTGGTTAGCCAGGCCCAGTCCACGTTACCGACACTTAAGCACATGGATTGAGCATGCGCAAGAAGTGTTTTCCAAAAAAAAAAAAAAAGAAGAAGAACACTTTGGAAGGGGCTAACGGAAGTGCAAAGGGTATAGATACTGGGCTGTAGAAGAGCAATAGAGTACTATACAACAGAAGTTATTCCAAAATGTTAGATCACATTGGAAATACATTTACTCATGACTAAAATTCTTGAATTTGTAGAATTCCTGATACTAAACTAAGACCTTTGGGATAAAGGAAATGGAAATAATTGCCATCCTCAATACTTATTACATTAATTGGGATTTTAGGTTTAGGTTGTCTCATAATTGACATTAAATGTTGTCATAATAGAACATATTCACATTGACCTAATCCAAATAGTTTTTGAGGATATAATCTTATGAAAAGACTAAAATCATTGATTTGAAAGCGTATTTTCTTTATTGAAAAAATAATTTTTCAAATGATTAGTGCAAATATGTGAAATTATTGCCTTTTTTTTTCACCGCAAAGTTAAAAATAGCTACGGCCCTATCTGATCTTGTTATTTATACTAAAATTGAGAAGTTCAGAAGTTTTCACCATTCAAGACTGTATCAACAATTTAATGAAAGTAACTCTATTGGGGAGTCACAAGCCCGAAAACTTTCAAAGTTGAGACGTAAGTTCTTATGATTCAAATAGATGAAGTGTTTAAACAAGTTATATTCACTTTTAAGGTGTCAAAATTGATCAATGATGTTTACAAAAACTATATTCTAGTACAATTTCAACATATTTAACATATTTTAAAAAGGGTTATATGCCTCAGGTCGCATTAAGTTTTATTTCACAGAACTCAACCATTATTTTAAGTCATGAAATTTTGATTGAGAATGTCCAGTATGGACACTTTGTTGGGAGGGGCTGTGGTGAGCAGTTTACATGGGAGAGCAGTGGCTACAAGGCTACAGAGGTAGGCAAAGCCAAATTACAAGGAACTTGGACTTTGTCCTACAATCCAAAGTGAGTAGGAAAAGATTGAAATCTCAGGAGTCACATGATCCCCTGTGTGTTTCTGAAAGATGCCTCTGTTAGTGCATAAGGGTGACACCGTCTGCAGGGAGGAGATGATAAAGGCTGATGGCGGGGAGACTGGAGCCAGGGTGAACTTTGTGGACTCGGTGGGCACTAAGCGGTAGAGTTAAATAGACTGGGAGGCTGTATCTCTAAGGTGAAGAAGAAGGAAAAAATGGTACCCAGGGGCTTCCCTGGTGGCGCGGTGGTTGAGAGTCCGCCCGCCGATGCAGGGGACATGGGTTCGTGCCCCGGTCTGGGAAGATCCCACAGGCCGCGGAGCGACTAGGCCCGTGAGCCATGGCCGCTGAGCCTGCGCGTCCGGAGCCTGTGCTCCGCAACGGGAGAGGCCACAACAGTGAGAGGCCCGCGTACCGCAAAAAAAAAAAAAAAAAATGGTACCCAGGCCAGACTGCCAGATGGCTGTGTACCTGCAGAGGGACCATGTGTCTCTGCATCTTCTTTTCACTGTCTCCTGACTCTACATCTGAGGTGGGTTTATTCTGCTTGATAGAGCCCGAGACACAACAGGGAAAGAGAATGGGAAGAAGACGCTACCTTCTTCTCAGACTTATATGGCAGGAAATATCATCAACTTAAAAAGGGATGGTCTGTCAGGAGGGGAAATTTTTTCCGTCTATCCTTCTTGAGTTCTTGTGGCTGGACTACTAATAAAACTGACGCAAGTCATATTGACAGGAGAAAAAGAAACAAAATTTTATTCATATAAATGGGACCTAAGAAGTGACCAAAGTCAGCAGGTTTTATACTTTTTAGACAAAGAAACAATAAATTTGTGAGGAATTGACAGGACAAAGAAACTTAGGTTTCGGGTGACCAATTAGTGAAGAATTCAAACAGCGTTTGGGCTTGGGGTAGTAAATTAAAGAAGTCACAAAGTTTGTTTTCACAGTCTTCTCAGCCCTGAATTCCCTGTCTTTGGTGGGAAGGGTGTCCTATGTTCAGACGCAGGGAGTGCATCTTTCACATGAGACATTTATTTCCTGCTTTGAAGGAGACAGAAAGGAGGGATAGAGCGTCCCTCTTGCATTGGCCATTTCTTAAGTCACTTTAATTCAAAATAATCAATATGCCACTGAAGCACATTTTAGGGGCAGCCTACCCTGTGCCTCAACAATTAGCTTAATAATCAGAATCAGGTGACTCTCCATATCCTTTTTAAAATTGCAATCTACCGTCTTATGTAGAAGTGCTATGGCAGAGAAATCAGCACCTGCGACTGACTTGAGAAAAGCTGTTGGCTATTAGGAAATGCAGATTCTGGTATATTTGTTGGTTAACCTCATTTGGCTGGCCATTGGTACCCTAGGGTTTTTTTTTTTTTGGCCTCTCACTGTTGTGGCCTCTCCCGTTGCAGAGCACAGGCTCGGGATGCGCAGGCCCAGCGGCCATGGCTCACGGGCCCAGCCGCTCTGCGGCATGTGGGATCCTCCCGGACCTGGGCACGAACCTGCGTCCCCTGCATCGGCAGGCGGACGGACTCTCAACCACTGCGCCACCAGGGAAGCCCAACCCTAGGGTTTTGAGGCATGCTTTAGCTTATCTCCTCAAACTGCCTATTAGAAAGATCCTATATAGGGCTTTTTTTTTTTTTTAAGTTGAGGCTTGTGACCAAAAGTCAATTCAGTAGATCTAAATGACAGTTAAAAGAATAGAATAGAGCAGAATGGAATGGAATAGAACAAAATGGAATGGAATAGAACAAAATAATAGGATGGAGAAGACGTAGGCAGGAAGAATAAGTTTTGTTTTGTGAAACAATTTTGTGTGTGTGTGTGTGTGTGTGTGTGGTGTTGGGTTGTGATATAAAGCATATTTTTTACTGTGAACTATTGTCAACAGAGTTTGAATATGAATGACCTACTTTACTAGCCTCCATTCTTTCAAACTATCGGATGGTTTTTGTTGTTCATGGGGACAGGACATGTGGGCACAGCAAAAGTCGTTATAATTCTCTCACTCTCATCATATTAAACACTTGCTCAAAATCTGAAAAGGGACTGGGTAGTTCAGAGCAGAGTCATAAAATATAGCATCAGCGTTTCTTTGGAAAGAGTATAGAATATTTTTCTTGTGCCAAAAGTTAATAGTAAATAATTAATGATTGGGCAAAGATGTTCTGCAAGGATGTCTATCATTAAAAACAATAAACATCATTAAGTTTATAATAGGGAAAAATCAGAAACAGAAATTTTCATATGTGTGAATGCTTTTCAGTTATTTAAAAATAATGTCGGTGAATATTATTGAAATGGAATGATTTTCGTGTTATCTTAGTAAGTTAAAAACTGGAAGTTTATAAAAGGGAATAAACAATAAGATTCAATTAAAAATAAGTATATACATATGACAAAAGAATGGAAATATATATATACCAAGAGGTTATCAGGGTTATTATTTGAGTGGTGAGATTATATGTTATTTTCTTATTTAATTTTCACATTTCTCATGCTATGTGAAAAAATAGCATGTTTAATTTCTAAATCTCAGAAGTAACAAAATCATGTTAAGGGTCCATAGTGATCATTCATGTTTATCGCTTTGTAGATGAAAAAAATTAAGACCCAGAAGAGTACGTATTTTATCAACAGATAGACATCTAGTTTAGGACTGGATAAGGGATCATGACACTTGGACACACAAAGTGCATTTGTACACGAGTAGCTTCAAAGTGAACTTTTCCTCAAGGAGAGGATAACTTCTAAAATTGAGTGTTAATTAAATTAATTGTAATTACTATTAACTTCAGTAACTGGAATTTTTTACCTGACAGTGCTTCCTAAGGAACAGTTTTTAGGATGAGAGTGGCAATGATTCTGTTCTAGCCTGAAGAGCAAATAGAGTGGACATAGGCAATAACCATTTCTTCCATGACTGGTCACCATATTAGCAGAAATAGTTGTGGGAAAAGGATCTGCTTAGTGAAAGAATAAAAACCTTGGAGAAACATAAAATCTATGTTCAAAAATTTGAGGGGTGTCCAATGGTATATGGTGTAAATTAGTTTTGAATCTTAAGTGATTTAAATAGAATTACTAGAAATGTGTAAAAAATATAAGTAGAAACATAAAGAATATGTATAGAAACTGAAACAGACTCTGTGTGTGTGTGTGTGTGTGTGCTTCAAGTATAGACATTGTCTTCCTTTCCTTGTAAGGAAAACATTTGAAATAATCAGAAGTATTGGGAGATAGCAAGTTCTCTCTCTCTTTTTTTTTTTTGAAGAACAAATACGTTTTATTTTTTAATAACTTTATTTATTTATTTATTTTTGGCTGTGTTGGGACTTTATTGCTGCACGCTGGCTTTCTCTAGTTGCAGTGAGCATGGGCTACTTTTCTTTGTGGTGTGCGGGCTTCTCATTGCAGTGGCTTTTCTTGCTGAGGAGCATGGGCTCTAGGAGTGTGGGCTTCAGTAGTTGTGGCACACGGGCTTAGGTGCTCCACGGCATGTATGATCTTCCTGGACCAAGTCTCGAACCAGTGTCCCCTGCATTGGCAGGTGGGTTCTTAACCACTGTGCCACCAGGGAAGTCCTGCAAGTTCTCTTTCAATGGAGGGATGCAAACAGAAATTGAATGAATTTTGGGGAAAGATACTATGGTGGTTAGAAGGTCAGCTGGAAGCTGAGTTGAGTAACTTTAAGGTCCCTTTCAGCCCTGAGGATCTGTTAAATATTCAACTTGATTAACTTGGATGACATCACATAGTTTTATATGACTTCCGTGCAATTCTTTCCTAATGTGAAAACCAAAGTGAAAAAAACCAAAATGGGTAAAGATACTTTCGTTTTCAAAAATGGATGCATTTTATTTTGGAATTTTATATACTCTATGTCAAAGTGAAATTAATTTGGATGTGAACAAAAAGAAATATATTATCCAATTGTTTCTTTCTTTGAGTGAATAATTACATAAAATTGTTTAATAAAAATTATTATTAACTTTTCAATAACAGTGAATTACTCTGCCAAACAAAGGCATGAATTTATTTTGATTTTCATGAATTGCAAGTATTTCTGCCAGGACAATAGACATCAACATTATTGAAACTGTTGTAGAATTAAATAAATATATAGACATAGTAGTTTATTTGAAATCTTTGAAATGTTTTAATAAATTTCTTTTTTTAGCCAATGAATTTATTCTTCACACCACGAAGTTCATTACCAGAATATATCCCAAAGCAACAAGAGCAGACTCTTCTAATTTTAATCCTCAAGAATTTTGGAATGTAGGTTGTCAAATGGGTATGTTACATAGGATATTGAGTTTTTTGCAAAAATAAGATAAAATAAATTCATTTTGTGAATTAATAAAAGATTCATGAAAAGAGCTTCCTTTGAAGAATTTTCGAGCCTGGGTGTTTTGGAGTCAAGCAATGATGAATCAATGGCTTCAAGAGTTGAAGTTAATCCTAAATAGGTTGAAAAGGGTAAATCTAGGTGAGGGTAGAAGCATGGAGGTTAAATTCATGAGGAGTTTGCATGGGAATTGTAGGAATGGGAAAAAGAAACCAAAAAAGAGATGTAAGAGAACAGTGAAGATAGAGTCCTTTGCTTGAAAGATTTGCTAAGGGCCTCTTCAAATCGAGTGGCCTCTGCTTTTTTGTACTTTAATCACTTCTGCATTCATAGTATTGAAAAGTAAGACTGCATAGCTTTGTTATTTGTCCTTGACTGACTCTCCTTATTCCAAATTGATCAACTGGTGTACCAGTGGGACTAACCAGTCAGACAGTGCCAGGTGTTAACCCTTCTGCTGCTCGATTGTGACAAGGCTCATAGGTTTTCAGAGAGGGAGGGGGCGGGATCAGGATGCTGGGGAGGGCAGTGGGGGGTAGATGGTGGTACTGCATATAGTGGCTGTTTACCAGCCTATACGGAGTTGTTTCTGTATTTTAACGACAATTACTGCTCTGCCTGTTCCTCGCTTTCTCCTCAAGTGATTACAGTACCTCTTTAGACCTGAAAGTTTATGATACAGTTGGTGTCTTCCCTTCCAGCATTTAATGACTGATTTTCTTTACTCTCATATTTCCTGAATGTTTTCTGACATGTACATTGCTATTCTATAATCTATGCTGTATGCCATTTTGATTTTTTAACTCAAAGCTGTAAAATAATTTGCAGATTAAATTTTGAAACTCACCTTCATATGTTAACAAAGACATGGCAAAAGGAAAGGTTTAAAAATCATGACTTATTTGGCAAATGCTTGCTCTTAAAATGTTCAAAGATATATAATCCATGATTAGGTTTCAGTAAACTGTTTAGTTGCGTTTCTTTAGATATACCCTCTGTTTCCTGACAATGTCAAAATACTCTTTTTCCCTCACAGTGGCCTTAAATTTCCAGACCCCTGGTCTGCCTATGGATCTTCAAAACGGGAAATTTTTGGATAATGGTGGTTCTGGATATATTTTGAAACCACACTTCCTAAGAGATAGTAAAACAAAGTTTAATCCAAATAAAGCACTAATGGACAGTAATCCAGTCATACTTATGATAAGGGTAAGATTCATTACTTTTTCTTTTACCTGTATTGGTTATGATATAAGCTAGATAGTATGCATTAATATTTTTAGTTCTATTGATTTTCTTTAATGCCTTTTAAATTTCTGTTAATCTTTTCAGGTAATGTAGGTGGGTGGTATTTCAGCATCCTTCCATATCTGAAAAATGTCTTTCTGTTGCCTTTTTGCATGAATGAAAAAATTGCATAGTTCTAATTTAGAGGAACTAGTCTAGTTGTTCTAGTTGTTGTTCTAGTGAGAAGATGGGGTGTTTCAGCCACTTTTTCAGATCCCTTCCTAATCCACACAAATCTCATTGATGTGCTTCTGTGGATTTCTTCTTTCCTTTTTAATCTATATGCAAGCGATTCTTTCTCACTTTCATTTGTGGGTGAGAAAGAATTTCTTAATCCTTATCTCAAACTAAACATCCTCCTTGTATTCTTTTATACACATTCACATTATACACATTCACTGTTTCAACCCCAAACAATGCTCAAATCTGACCTCATTTTTGGACTATAAAGGCTTATTTTTAATAGCCTACTTAGCCTCCTTACCAATATTCTGTCAAACTTAAAATATTAAAGCCTGAACATCCCTTCCTCGTCAAATCTACTTCTAGTTTATTTAAGTCTCAGTGAACTGAGTCAAATTCCTTGACTCAATTAATTCAGGCAAGAAAAGTGGAGATATTCTTGTCTTCCACATCTCCTTCACCTCCCATGTCCAATCCATTTCTAAGTTCTGTAGATCTCACTTTAAATGTCTTCCTTATCCATCCCCTTGATCTGATGTCATTTGTTACTGTCTTTTTTTTTTTTAGGAATCTGTTACCTGTCATCACCTCCATTCCTTTGGCTTCCTAAGGGGTTTTCAGGGAGCCTTGTCTCAGTTGTCCTGGTCCATCTTCCACAAGTCAACCAGAGAGATTTTGCTTCAGTGCTAATCTTATCATGCCTACTTAATATTTATTTGTGTCTCCTGATCGTTTTCTTAGTCTGGCTTTGTCCTACTCCTCTAGCCTCATCTCTCACTTCTTCCAGCCTTTCAACCCATTCCGAAACTGTATGGAAGCCTTCTTTTTTGTCCATAATGACTCTTCTATGTATTGCATATGCTATTTCCTTTGATTGGACTACTCTTCCATCCTTCATCTGCCTATTGCATTCTGAATCATTTTTCAATACTTTAAGTGTCACTTCTTTTTGGAAGCTTTTTCCTGTGCTTCTTTTGAAGTTTTCTTCTGTTTTTCCATAACACCCTATACATGCATACATTACGGCACTTACCACACTGTAAATTATAATTATCTACTTGTTATACTTGTCTTTCTCCCCCCACTTGTCTGAGGGTCCTTTAAGGATAAGGACTGTGTTTTGTTCAACCCTTATCCACAGTAACTGACACAAAGTATATGCTCAATACATGTAGGTTAATTGAATGAATGATTTCTTTTTCAAGTTGAGAATACTAAAGAGAATATATGTGCTCTTTTATTGAGAAAGTGAAGATGGAGGATAGCTGGTATGCATAGATGTTTACAAATGCCGCCTGTTTGTATTCTGAGAGGTCTCATGTAGGGGTGTAAGTGACATGGTGTGAAGGAGGCAGGGTTGATGATTTTCCTGGGAAGCTGCTGCCACAGCCATGTGTGTCTCCCCTCTTGTTCTGATTGTTCTAGGAGCTTTGTGATTACATTATGACTTGCACAAATGGTGGAGAGTATGATTTGGGAATAAAAAGGCCTAGTTTTGCCATTAGCTTTCTTATGTCCTTGATGAAGCCATTTAACATTTCTGGTTTACTCTTTGTCAACTGTAAACAGAGAACTTTGGATTAAATCAGTTATTTTCAAGCTTATAAAAACTAAGGTATCATTTTCTAAGTTTAAAATCTCGTGTATAAGACCAATAGATGAAAACAGAACTATCTGGTTGACCACTAAGGGTTTTCTGTTTGACATCCATCCTCTGCAGAGGCCCATGGAAGGGCTTTGTGAATCAGAGTGTACAAATTATTTGAACAATAAATCTCTAAATTCTATTTCAGTGTGCACCTTCTCCATACTGATAAGGGTTTATTACCTGGAGGGCCTATATTCAGCTGATAGGCTCTGCTATCAGTGTGCTAGTTTTTCACAGTCAATGTTCTTTCAAGTTACCTTGATATCTAATTATGCTTATTGATCAATGCCCGTTCCATACTGGTTGTTAAATATTTGCACAGTTACTCTGGTTTCTAGCTGATGCCATAATTTGTGGATGTAGGAAGGAAAAAATTACACACTGGCACTTTTTTCTTTTCTTTTCCTTCTATTTTCACAACAATTATTTACTTGTTCCTCTTTATTATAATCTTCAGAAATTGAAATCATGTCTCAATTTTTTACATTAGTACACTCTATGAACTAGTATACTTCAAATACTGTTTTTTTTTTTTAATTCGGACTTTGTTCCTTAAAGTAAAACAAATCTGTGCTTCAACAATTAGCTTGACTAATAGAAGACTAAATAAAACTATTATTAGTTACTTTGTTAAGCATTTTCTGCTATCCGGTCCCTAATATATATATGAAATAATTGATTTTGTCAAACTCAGGTTACTTATGATAATATGGAAAGTGATGGGTAAGGTAAAATTTCATGATAAATTATCCAAACATATAAATTATACTGTCAGAGAATGCTATCATAGGAAATTATGTGGTGTTTTTTCTTATATTTCAGAAGTTGTATTTATATTTTACCATATTTTTGTTGTATATATACAATATGAATTTGAAAAGAGTTCATGTTTTTGGAGCGACTCAGCCTGAATTACAGTAGAAGGGAATCATAACAATGCTTTTAAAATAAAAATATTTGTTGGACCATCAATCTTGGAGAATGTGGATTCTATTATAATCACATATTGGTAAAATGGAATAATTTAGACATGTTCCTGGTGTTCATCTATTGATATTTGAGGATAAAAGAGTTAAAATTAATAATTGGCACTATTTTCTACTTTGTTTGTTTGTTTGTTTTTTTTGGTGGGAAATGACTTAGTCAATCATGATTTTTGGAAAACCTGTTTTATTTTGAAATTAAGCAGTGGTGCAGTTTGACATTCTGCTCAATTCTTGAATTCCCTTATTTTTGTGCAGCTCATCAGTGGGATCCAGTTGCCTCCCAGTTGTCATTCATCATCTAACAAAGCTGACACATTAGTGATTATAGAAATTTTGGGAGTTCCAAATGATCAAATGAAACAGCAGAGTCGTGTAATTAAAAAAAATGGTGAGCTCCTAATATATTTTATCGAACATTTATTAGACTTCTTGTTGAAAAGCTTAAAAATTATATATTGATAGAGTTTTGATACATTTTTATTATTCATAAGGAAAAGGTTTTGCATTATGTTCAAGATGACCAAAGTGTTATATGCAGCAAAAACAATTTGACAATGACTTAATGTTGGCGAGATGTATTTTCAGATTACAGATACAAAAATGTATCTGACCTGAAAAATTAGTGGTTTTTCCATTTTTACTTCCTTTTTATGTTTCCTTGTATGACTGAATTAAGAGTGACATTTTGATAGCTGCAAATCTACTTAGCTTCTAGCCTCTGTGTAAAATAAAGAACTTATGATTTCTCTGATACCGCATGTTACATAGTTTTACTTCACTACTTGAATTATTTTAGATCAGAGGTCTGTGGCTTCTGACTCAGGCTAAGGATGCCATAGAAACTTACTCGTACAGTATTTGGATAAAAAATTCAGTCATTTTTGCCAGAAGAGAAATGTAGGAATGGAAGAAATGACTTTGGTAGGATTTTCAGTGTTCCAGCATCCCATGATAGTTTAGGTAATACAGTACTGACATTGTTATTTCTTCTCTGAAGTTGAAATCATGAAAGAAATTAGAAAACTATAGATTCTTGGGGTTGACTCTTAGAATCACCTGGGAAGAGAGCTTGCAACTGATCCTTTGAGTCTAGAATCTTCTATGAGTGGATATTCCCAAAATATAGTGGACTTCATTTCAGAGTCTGGAAATATGCTCCAGGCTAAATGGCACAGAGAGAGAAGCAGGTGCAGTCTCAGTAGACTTCTTCTTCTTTGGTGATAATACCCTCCCCACAAATGTCCAATGTTCAGCTCCTCCCAAATCCAGAATATTCCTCCAGTATGGCCCCTAGTGCAAAAGGCATGAAAAAAGGTTTGGGAAGTTTTGCTACCTCATCCTGTGTTATCAGTGGGAAGGGATATTAGTGATGACTTCCTGCCTTATTTGGCACCCCTTAGAGTTGAATTGGCAGTGTCAAGAAATGGTAACTGCTATCAGGAAGCTTCTAGTAACCTATCCCTTGTTTTCTCCATCCCCTTACTTGAATCTTCATGACAAAATGCACAGAACATTTATTTATTCAATGCACCCCTTATATAATACTGTGATTCTAGCTCCCGTTAGAAATTCGATTGCATCCCTGGGTTTTATGAGAATATCCCTACAGAAATTCAGTTTGGTTCATCAGACATTACTGGGCCCATTATATTAAAAGCCTGGTTCTAAGTATCAAAAAAACTTCAAATCTCTGTTTATTAACTGCATTCTTATGTATGTCCCAACTAATTCTATTGTGGATAGTTTACAGTTCAGTGTGGAATTAAATATAAGTAAAACTGTTATGAAAAAGTCATTAGTGCTTTAAAGAAAGTGCAGAGAATTGTATGGAAGGGACAAATTTTGAGATGGTTCTTGGCAAATGAGTAGAATTTTTATAGAGATTGAGGATAAGAGAACTTTTTTCTTTTTCTTTTCTTTCTTTTTTTTTTTTTTTTTTTTTGGCCATGCTGAGAGGCTTGCATGATCTTAGTTCCCTGATCAGGGATTGAACCTGGGCCATGGCAGTGAAAGAGCCAAATCCTAATCATTGGGTGGCCAGGGAATTCCCAAGGATAAGGAAATTTAAGGCAAAAGTAATAATATGAGTGCTAAAACATGGAGAAAACAAAATTCAAACATGTTAGGGAAGAGTAAAGAAGTTCAAATGCAATGTACTTAAGAAAGATTAGTGTGAGATAAAATGAGAAATTTACATTGGGTATGGTCATGGAAAATAGTGAAAGCCATGATAAGGTAGTAGAAACTTTCTTTTCTGAATAAAATTAAAACTTTTAAACAGGGATACAAAACACTAAGAGAGTTGAGCGTTCCAGAGATCATTTCTGCAGAGTAGAGAGGACGAAGTGTATGAGAGAGAGATGAGAAATACAGAATAGAGTTAGATGTGATCTCATGGTTAGAGCATGTAGAAGTTAGGTCCTAAACAAGGGCTGTGGCATCAGAAAAGGAATGGAGGATGCATGTGAGGAAGACTAACAAGACTAAGGGTGTAGATAACTGGACAGGAGGGATTCTGAGATCACTTAGCTACTAGGGTAATCGTAGGGTAATGAAAGACATGAGAGTCTGGGAGGAAAACGATCACATTTGGGTAAGGTGGGGAAGTGATTTTTAACTCTATTTGTAACTAAGCAAATGTGATATTCTGGTTTATTATTTATTTATTTATTTTATTTTGACACTAAAAGGACTTTCATATATGTCTATATATGATTGTGTGTGTGTGTGTGTGTGTGTGTGTGTGTGTATGAAAGAGTGAAAGAGAGTATGGTGAAGGAGGGTTGGAGGAGGAAGAATAAATTAGTATAAGAATTTCGGGGAGACATTTTTCAGTGTCTATAAAGAACTGACTCTTAAACCTGCAACTATACTCCGTTGAATTATTTCTTTTCTTAGGGCAAGGTAGGATGGTTATTATTTCAGTGTGAGTCAATTTGTTTAATATTTTTACAGGCATAGACTGCATTCTGGATTGCTTCCTAGTAAATGTGCACTTGTGACTACAGATGCACCATAGAAAACATAGATATGGTATAATTAGTCATAAATGCTTCAATACTTCTTGAAATGTAACTCAAAGGACAGATCTATTGAAGTAGTAGGTGTAGCATTGCCTTTGTACAATGAAAAGTAATACATTATTTTTCTCTGAACTTTTGAGTTTTTATTAAATAAGAGTGTATATTTGATCTGGATGTGAATTTCTTGATTCCATTCAATTATGCTTAATTTTTATCTGATTTGGGTCACATTGTGATACAATTTGGATTTCTTGTTTGGCAAGAGAGTGTTTGGGATAATCTGTTTTGCTAAGGACATAAATTACTCATCGACTTTGTATTTTTTTTTAACATCTTTATTGGAGTATAATTGCTTTACAATGGTGTGTTAGTTTCTGCTTTATAACAAAGTGAATCAGCTGTATGTATACATATATCCCCATATCTCTTCCCTCTTGGGTCTCCCTCCCTCCCACCCTCCCTATCCCGCCCCTCTAGGTGGTCACAAAGCACCGAGCTGATCTCCCTGTGCTATGTGCCTTCCCACTAGCTATCTACTTTACATTTGGTAGTGTATATATGTCCATGCCTCTCTCTCACTTCGTCCCAGCTTACCCTTCACCCTCCCCGTGTCCTCATCATCTTGTTTTGATGAAGCTGAATGAGTTGAAATTAAATAGAAGTAGTTCATGTTTATGGGGAGATTATATCAGACAGGTTGGGTTAGATCAAACAACCCATACAAAGATACCACAAATTTAGTTCTAACTCATGCTTACCCAGTGTCTTAGTTCAGGCTGCTTCAGCAGCAACAAAAACAGACTGGTTGGCTTAAAACATAGGAATTTATTTTCTCACAGTTCTAGAGGTTAGAAATCCACATTCAGCTGAGTCTTGACTTTGAGATGGAGATCCCTGGGAGATTTTTGCCGCTTAATATTATGTGGCGCTGGGAGGTCTCTGGTGGACAATGTCCTGACCCTGGCTCTCACACCTCAGAGGCACAGGCCTGACACCCTGCCAGAGCACTGACCTGTCCACCACACGGCTCAGAATAAAAGGGAAAAAGAAAGAAAGAAAGAAAGAAAAATAAAATAAAATAAGGTTATTACAATAAAAAATAATTATTAAAAAAATTTAAAAAGTAATTAAAAAAAGAAAGAAAGAAAGAAAAAAGAGAGCCACCAAACCAAAAAACAAATCCCCCAGTGATAACAAGTGCTAAAAACTATACTAAAAAAAAAAAAGAAAAAAAGAAAAAGGGCAGACAGAACCCTAGGACAAATGGTAAAAGCAAAGCTATACAGACAAAGTCACACACAGACGCATACACATACACACTCACAAACAGAGAAAAAGAAAAAAAAATATATGTCATTGCTCCCAAAGTCCACCTCCTCAATTTGGGATGATTCGTTGTCTATTCAGGTATTCCACAGATGCAGGTACATCAAGTTGATTGTGGAGCTTTAATCTGCTGCTCCTGAGGCTGCTGGGAGAGATTTCCCTTTCTCTTCTTTGTTCTCACAGCTCCTGGGGTTCAGCTTTGGATTTGGCCCTGCCTTTACATGTAGGTTGCCTGAGGGCCTCTGTTCCCTTTTGGGAGGTCTGAGTTCTTCTGCCAGCGTTCAGTAGGTGTTCTGTATGGGTTGTTTCCACATGTAGATGTATTTCTGATATATTTGTGGGGAGGAAGGTGATCTCTAGTCTTACTCTTCTGCCATCTTGAAGCTCCTCCTTGACTTTGGATTTTAAAATGAGCAGTTAGTCAAAAGAAGGATCAGGAGCTGACTTGAGAGCAGACATTAGTGAGCTCTCATTCCAACAACTGTCTATAGAGCTCTTCTTATGATAGGACCTGATATAGAAAAATGATGTTATTTAACTTCCTCATGTCTCAGTGTCTTTGTTAATAAAATGCTGGAACACAACAGTCATATTGTATAATAGTGAAACGTTTCCATTCTGAAATCAGACTCCATTTGTTTGACTTCCTGCCCGAGCACTTAATGGCTATTTATGTGAAAGCCTTCGGAGGTTATGTAACATCTTTGTGGCTCAGTTTTCTCATCTGTAAATGTGCATAGAAATAACCCTGATAGGGTTTTTGTGAGGATTAAATGAGATTACCTGCTTAAAGTTTTTAGAATATTGCCCAGAAATTGTAGACACCTAATAAGTGTTATTATTGTCATTATTATTCCTTTGTCATTGGGTGCATTAAAAATTTAAGTGCTTTAAACCCCAAGCTTTTATTATTACTATTAAAAGTGTTGAAAATAAGAATTTTAGAGAACAGATATTATGCATTTTTCTCTAGGGATGGTGTTTGATTTTTTTTGGTTGTATCTCTTTCTTTATATTTCAGCTTTTAGTCCAAGATGGAATGAAACATTCACATTTATTATTCAGGTGCCAGAATTGGCATTGATACGTTTTGTTGTTGAAAATCAAGGTTTAATAGCGGGAAATGAATTTCTTGGGCAATATACTCTACCAGTTCTATGCATGAACAAAGGTAATATTCCTAAAAGTAAGATGATTGTGCTAATGTTTATATATAATTGGAGTTTACCAAAGACACGCTTTTATATACCAAATAGCTCTCTCCATGACAGTCAGATGTAAAGGAAAATCTATGTATTGACACATATTTTCTCCCAGTGGAATTACAGAAATGTGTTCTGATACAGAAGGTGGGGTTGGGGAGTGGGATTTCTAGGAAGACTAATTAGACAAACTTGGCTTGTATGAGAATTTCTCTACATGGACATAGCTCTGTTGTTTCAGTTAAGAGTAGGCATGACTACCGTGAAGGAATGAAGGATGGGAACTGCACGGAAGGGAGAAGCAGTGAGTCCTTCTTCCCACCTGAGGAGATACTGGGAGCACAAGGCTCTCTTTTCTTGAGTCTTTCCAGGGCTGCCTTGCAGTTACCTTTCAGGGGTGACTTACACTGTGCTCCCAATTCTATCCTTATTTTTACTTTTCTACCACCATCTGAGATATACCTAGGAAACAGTCTTTCTGAAGCAGAAGGGTGGTGGCTAATTTTGGAGACGCTGCACTTTGAGGGAGGAGAAGTGTGAGCTGTGTGGTGTTTAGTAGGAAGTCGGGATAGAAACGTCAAATATTTTACTTTGGGGGAAAATTAATATATGGGATGTAATATAACTACTTAGTCCTAGCTTTTATATGTGCTTACTGTATTATTTCTCAGGAGCACTACTGGGGCCACTGTTGATGAATTTATTTTTATTGTTCTCATCAAATGTGATTCTTTTTGCAGGTTACCGTCGTGTTCCTTTGTTTTCCAAAATGGGTGAGAGTCTTGAGCCTGCTTCCCTGTTTATCTATGTTTGGTATGTCAGATAGCAACTAATGGTGCCGGACACGGTGTTAGCTGTACATCGCAATAAAACAGCCAGAATGGGTGTCCATATCTTTCCCCTTTTTTTCTAACATGAAGCAAAATAATTATTTTGAGATATTGAGCCAGTGCGATTTTAAATATGCAAAATAGAACAGTGGAAACAAAACAGAAACTTCAGAGGGTCCTGACAGTATGGCATTCTCGTCAGCCAATTTCTCCTGCCCCTCTGTTGCTGAGGCTGCTCTTTCAACTTGCTTGTATCATGTTTAATTAGTAGAATTTACAAGATGCTAAAATATGTCTGATTGTATAAGACAGGTTGGCAAGTATTTGGCAGTATAAAAGAAATATGAAATCTAGGAGTGTTTTAATTTCTAGACACCCACTACTGCATATTGTAGTAGGAAGGAATTAGATTCCCAGGTGCTTGGCGCCCTTTTGAATCCTGGCGAGCAATTAGCCCCTGCATTCTCAGACTAGTTCTCAGATGCTGTGCACTGGATTGGGTACCCTGTAATTATACAGACATTCTTATGAGTGCATATGATTTTGATTTGCACTCAAACTGCCTCCAGACTCCGTATCTGTAAAAAAGATCTACTATGGGGACTTACATGCTTGGATCTCTGAATGAATTTTCCGTGTTTCTGAATCTGCACTAAATGCACATTGAAGGTTGCCTCTTGGTCAGAGATGAGATTCCTGTGCTGTTTCATATGCTGGGCTTCTCACCATCAGCAGGACTTTGCTTTACTAAATGTCATATGTAGAAGAATATGGTTCATTATTAACTGTTTTTCAAAAAACCAGGCATACTAATACTTGTTCTACCACATTGTTGCATGGTAGTGAGATGAAATCACCAGTACAATTTTTGACAAATTAGGGGGCCCTCATAGGTATTTGTTGAAATTAAATCTGAATTTATAACTAAAATAACAAAAATGCTTCTTTGTTTGAGATGTTTACTAATGTATTATCAGTTGATGGCCGAAAAAATATACAAAAAAATCACATCTACTATGTTTTTCTATTATCATGGTTTAGCCTCAGAACTAAATATTTAAAATAAAAATGCCACTGGGAATTCAAATATCCAACCCATAAGGAGTCAGATGTCCCAGATTACTCAGGGCATAGTCATTCAGATCCTCACTCACGGGCTCTCTAGATTTAAGATTAGGGCACAGTCTCCCCGGGAGGGACACACAGCCAGTTCTCAGAGGCCTGCTTCTATTTTGCCAGATTACAGGAGGATCTTTACTTATTAATTTACTTATATTGCTTTTATTTTATGAAAAAGCTAATTTCAAATCTACATTAAAACTAAGCTGAATACAAACTCTTAGTGAAGGAGGCCTGGTGGTTCTGTTTACAAAAACGTGGCCACTGTCTTTTGCCCTTAAAACTTCAGGAAGGGCCCTTCAGACGGCTTCGTGTTTGCATGTTTCAGTGCCAGAGGGTAGGAATAGACTCTGGTGTCCACTGTCAGATGTTCACCAGCTACCAGAGCATCACGTCTCTTCAGCAGGTCATTCTTTGGTAAGGAAGTTACTTCTGCAAAATCCCCATCTCCTGGCTTTGGCTTAGGCCCACGTGTCCAGCATCATCTCCATTGATAGTTACTGTCACGGTGTGTGTGGTACAGTTTGACAAACCTGGATCCATACGTACAGGTGGAGAACATTCAGCAGCATCACCCTTATAGCCAGTTTCTTCCTCAAGCTCCCAAAGAGCAGCTCCTTCTGGGCTTTTGTTGTCATCGATGAGACCCACGGGGAATTCAAGGCAGCAGCCCGCCATTGGTGGTCATCGATGAGACCCACGGGGAATTCAAGGCAGCAGCCCGCCATTGGTGGTTAGAACTGCTTCACCACAACGATACATTGGTAAACGAAGGGTTGTTTGCAGCACTGAGGTAACCACCACCCCATCAGCCGACTGTCTTTACATGGTTGGACGCTTCCCAGTTTCCCAAGTTCTTGTTAGATCAGTAGGATCCCTATAAGTTGTTTTTTTTTTTAAGTGTGACCCATTTCAGAAGGATTTTATTTATAATATCTATGTTCAACCTAATAGCAGGTGGGATGTTCAACCCATTAACCCAAGGATTTAACCTTCTCTAAACCCCTAAAGCCTTTTGAAGATCTGGAATTTCATGAGGTTTAAAGACTTTTATCACAGGAATTTTGCAAAAGAGTTCATTAATTCTTGCAGCAGGAAAAACTTATTTCTCATTTATACTAATAAGATTTGAAATAAGGAAGGAAAAAGGTTGTATTTCCTTTTCTCATTTTTCTTCAGGTACCACTCAAAATCAGCTAACTGTGAAGACAAAATCTATCTTTTTTTAAATATTCTTAATTCACTTGTAGAAAAATAATAGTGTTGAGGAGCAGAAGAAAACATAAGAGACAGCTAAAATGAACCCCTGGGCTGTGGTAACAGAAGATCTTTCAACAATGTCAGTTCCTCAGGGAAGCCATCCATGATCTCCTAGATTAGGTTACATTCCTTGGTTTATGTTTCCATACAACTGATTAAAGTGAGAGCTAGGAGGTGACTTTGTGCTCTCAGGGAGGCCTTGGTGTTGCTAAGAGCTGGCCTGACACTCACAGTCAGGCCATGGTGTTCGTCTGCCAAACCTGAACAGTTTCACATCAGCACCCGACAAGGCCACTCTGTGACCACAAGGGATAAGGAGAAAAACAGAACCAGTCTGTAATCATGACAGAGCATCTGACAAAAGCATGAATATCGTCCAAACACAAAAGTGCCAAACAGTCCCCAGGAAACATGAATGACTGTCGGATTTTTCACCTACTTCCTTGAACCCTCTCCCAAATCATCTGACACAAGCCTGAATCCAACAGTAAGTCCTTTCCAACACCCCTTCACTGAGACACCCGATGGTTCTTCATTTGTGTGTCTCCCTCATTGCAATGAAGAATTGACCTACTGTGTGTATTTCTGGTGGTCTTTGGCTGGAAGGCATTAACATAAACCTGGACTCTTCCTTTTGTTACTCTCATTACCTTGTAGTGATTAGTGACAGTAAAGTTTTGTTATGTTGTTAATTTTGACCTTTACTTTTTTTCTGCTTCTGGTTGTTCAGAGCCTCAAATAGAAAACATGCAGAGTACAATCTAGACTTACCCTGACTTTTGTTTGGGGGATGGTGACCACGGGAGGCCACTGATGCTGATTGCTGAGACATAAAGTTGCCCTATTTTTGGAAAGAAGAGTGGAGAAACTCCCTGTAGCTGTATAAAGGAGGTATTTATTTTAATTTTGGGTAGGGGGGCGTGTATGGTGTTTTTGAGGGATGCAGACACATGCACCCTAGATAGTGCCTCGAGGGGTTCCACTCAAAACCTTTATGCAAATTTCAGGGGTTATTTGGGAGCCACAATGGCAAAAAGCTCATGTTGTGGATTAGGATCCAGAAAATGGAATCGCTTACATTTAGTGAAGCCCTTATGGGCTTGAACAATGAACATTTTATTGGGAGAATATATGACCTGGATTCCGTTTTTCAGGAGTTATTAAAAGTCCATATCTTTGGATAGTGCATAAGCCTTTGTTGAATTACATTTCTTTCAAAGTAATAACCCTCTGGAAATATTTGTACCAGCAAAGAAAACATTCTTATGATGCATTCTGGATTCTTAGGCCATGAAGTTTGAGCCCTCTGTAGTATTCAGAGTTAAGCTTTTTTTACCAGCCACTAGAAATTTTCATTTAAAACATCCAAGGGGTAGATTAAAGTGGAATTTGAGCTTATGAGAGATTGGTCTTCTCCGTGTCTTGCATTCTTACACACCAGCTGAGCACGTGGTGGTGATGGTGGTAGTGGTGGGAGTTGGTGTTAAATTCCTTAAAAACCTACACATTTTCAGGGACTGGTGCCCTCTTTAATTCCCATCTGTATACAATTTAACTTTCACACTTTCAGTCACTATTCCTATTCTTCTCCCACAACAGTCCCTTTTCTAACATGAGAGTTCCATCTCTGCCATGTTAGCAGTGCCTAACATGTGCCTGATATTAAACAGAAATTAGGGAATTCCCTGGAAGTCCAGTGGTTAGGACTCCCCACTTTCACTGCTGAGGGCCCGACCGGGTCGAGGAGCTAAGATCCAGCAAGCTGCATGGCAGAGCCTAAATAAATAAATAAACAAATAGAAAATACCCTAAATCCTTGCAGCAATCTTACATTTTATTGTTAATGTAACAGGCTCAGAAACATTGAGTTGCCTAAGGTCTATAGTAAATGACAGAAACACAGTTATTGACCCAAGGCAATCAGGAAAAAAAAAAGTTGATTAAGTTACACAATATACAAAAATTAGCTCAAATGGATATTAGACTTAAATGTTGAATTATAGTGTTTACCAGTTTATTTGCTGTTTTTTGTGGAGGGATCGACCTTTGGAGTTTCCTACTCCATCATTTTTGCTGATGTCATTTTCCACCAATATTATTAACATATTCAACTAGTATAATACTTTTATTACAATGAATGAACCAATATTGCTACATTATTATTAACTGAAGTCCCTACTTTATTCACATTTCCTTACCTTTTACCTAATGTCACTTTTCTGTTCCTGGGTCCCATCTACGATTCACATTACACTTACTAGTCATATTTCCCGAGGCTGCTCTAGGTTGTGACAGTTTCTCACACATTCTTTGTTTGTGATGAACTTGATGGTTTTGAGAACTACTAGTCATGTATTTGGTAGAATGTCTGTCAGTTGGGTTTGAATAATACTTTTCTCATGATTAGACCAAGGCTACAAGTTTTTGGAAGGAAGACCTCAGAGGTAAAGTGCCACTTTCATAAATCTTATCAAAGGTGCATTCTGTCAACATGACTTTTCACTGTTGATATGGACGTTTATTACCTGATTGAAGTAGAGTTTGTGAAGTTTCTCCTCTGTAAAGTTCTGTTTTCCCTGCTTTTCATGCCATACTCTTTGGGAGGAAGAGTCACTGTGTGCAGCCCACACTTAAAGAGTTGGTAGTTACGTTTTACCTTCTAGAAGGCAGAGCGTCTATATAAATTGTTTGGAATTCTTCTACGTGGTAGATTCAAACCTCACCCCCCCCCATTTATTTATTTAATCAGTCATTTATATCAGTATGGGTTTATGGATAACTATTTTATACTTTGAATTATAATCTAATGCTCCTTTCCCAACTTGGTCCAGCCTTGATCAGTGAGAGCTCTTCCAGTTGACACCTGTGTCCTAGGGAATATTTTTTGCCCCCATCACTTCATTTGTTTTACTTGAAGGATCACTGGCAACATATTCCTTACCTGAAGTTGCAGTTGACATATGTGAACAGTTAGAGTCTAGCGATAATTAATATTTTTGCCATCTGATCTTCAAAACACTTTCATATCTCACTTTTAAAACTTCCCAAGTCTTGAATAGTATTTTCTTCAGTTAGTCTTTTTTTCTGATGACATGAAGTTAGGCTTTGGTATTTTTTTCCCTCTTATTGTTTCCATATTCTTTTCAGGTCATTTGAGCTGTATTTCTGACTTTTTATTCAGCTTCATCTTTTGGTCTCTTTACTTCCATAGCTCACAGAGGATAACATTGTTTCCTGGACCTGAGTGCCTTTTTTACTTTGCCTTTCCCTTTGCTCTCTGGCCCAGGCATTTGTTTTTCTTTCTACTCTCAAAGTTTTGTCTTGAGAAAGATGAAGTCGGTGAATTCTGTGTTTGTTCCACATCCCTTGTTCAAACAAGCCTTGACCATCTTGATCCTCTCGTGTAGGTTAGTCCCACCTCAAAGATAATATTCCTTTCAGACCAACGTTTGCTCCATACCAAGTCTTGACCTGTAACCATCCTGTCTGATTTCCCTTCAGTAAGTCCTCTCTTTGTTTCATTTTCCCTTAGAGTACCAGTTCCAGAGATTTTCCAAATATGTTTCCCTAGACCCCCTTGGCCATACTTCTGTTCCTTTGAAAGTTACATAATAATTCTTGGAGTCTTTTACACCTGTTTTCCTGGGTTTCCCTCTCCAATATGACCAGATTTTCTTAATCACTTAATCACTCTGTCAGTTTTTAAGGGATGGTTTCCCAGTTGTTCTTACAAAATGCTGCTGCTTTATGAGGGATCTTTTAAAATTTTTCTAATTTTAGTTCTCTCCAGGATGTCATTATACCTGCTCTCCAAGGCCTTTACTCTTTTTATCTGATTGATTTTTTTAGGTACCGTCCTCCCTTCTGAACTAGTAACAACTGAAATGTATTGCCCTTTTCTGTTACCTTTTTCAAGAGAAACTGGATTTAAGTCCATCACCTTTTTAACTTTGTAGTTCTTTCTCCTGGCTCTTAACATCTCATTTCCCCTTCATATCTGCCCAGCTTATGTTGTAAGATCCCAACATTTCTTTCAAGGAAATATCATTCTCATTACTACTCTGTTTGACGTCTTTTATTTTATTTTCCTTCTTCTACTGCTTTTGTTCTGATGGTAAGAAATTCCAGTTCTTTCTTGATTCCTGGGGTAAATCAGAATTTCAGAGCCAGAGGCTGATGGGCACAGACCTTTAAATTGCTTTCCCAGTTTTGGGGCATTTAATAATCTCAGTCAGTTATATTTTGACCTCAGCCTAGGAAGAGGGCATATTCTCTTTATAAAAAGAATCCCCATTCTTTTTGATTTAAATATTAATAAAATCCACATCCCTTCTATGAGTGGGGGTATGGTTCAAACCTCCAAACTCTAATAATTAGTTTCTTCAATTTTCAAATGCAGAGCCTCCTTGAGACTGTGTTGTTTCTGTAACTGAAGGCTGTGGACATGACACACGAATTCAAGTTTGGTCTGGTTTCCTCCACTGCTGTTAACCCTAAGGTCACTTCAAAATAACACACACACACACACACACACACGCGCGCACACACACACACACACACACACACACACACACTTGCACACAGTTTGAGAAAGTTGATAGTAGGCAAGCATACATGTCTCTGGAGTTAAGAAGTTTAAGCTTTAACTTTACTAGAGCTTGTAGCACACTTTGAATTCAGCCACTGTTCCAGATTTCTGGCCTAGTTGTTTTGAGATGTAGCTGAGAAATCCATTAAAAAAAGCAGCCGATTTTTTTTTATCACCTAATGCCTAAAAAGCTTATTTAAGAAAATTTTAAAAGGGTTATCTTTTTCTTATAGTCTAATTTGTTCTAAGGACTAAACCTTACGAGGTCTGTACTCATTAATGCCTAAGGTTTAATGTTACATCCCTTTAATGATAAAAAGTCAGTTGGTGCAATCTAAGTCATTATAACCAGGGTTAATAAATCCACCTGGCCCATTCTTACCAAAGCCTAAGGTCTAAGCAGTGTCTCTTGGTCTGCTGAAACTTCTGTGTTAATGCTGTGCTTGCCCCAACATTTTTTTAGAAGAAAAAGCATTAGTTAGGTTTAATTGGTTTATCTAAAATATATTGACAGCATATAGGATCCTATGCTAAGAAATAAAATATATCTTTTTTGTGACATGTGTTACAATATGAGAGTTAAAGTTGCTAGGCAGTTGCTTTAATCACTAGAATTTCTCCCATGTGCTATTAAATCTTCACTGTGGGCCTTGATAATGTGTCAATAGTGGTAGCTCTTCAATAATCCATTTCCTCTGGGAATCAAGTCCTGACCTTCAACCATATTTGCTAGAAATGAGTCTGTCACCACACCCCCTTAATTGTTTGATAGCAGTAGCCACATCTTATCTGTGATCCTCAGTTTCTTTTAGCCTGTGATTTTTGAGATGTCTTAATTTTCTGTGGAAGTTTCTCAGGGATTTTGAAGATGAGAATGGAGGGGCAGGGATTGATGGGGTGACCAACTGTCCAATGCTTCCAGTCTCTCACATCTGCTTAACTTAAAAATCTCCCCTCCTCCCCGGATGTGTGTGTATACATTCCATTCAAGAACTCATCTGAGTGGAAAGTTTATGCTGCTAGGAGACATTTGAATGTTACTACTCTGTAAAACTGTAATAATCTCCCTTTTCCCCATCTTATTAGACTTCTTATAAAAAGCAACTAAAGTATAGATGTAAAAAGGCGAAAAGAGCTGTAAAACATGATATGAATGAGAGTTAAGACTAGGAGCCTTGTTTTTGTTCACCGGTGTGTCATTCAATCATTTGTTCAGGTATTAATTTATAAAGACTTATTGAGCATCTACTACATACCAGATATTTGGCAGGGCTAGAACAACAAAACAAGTGAAGATTCAGTGTTAAATTCGTTTGGTAGGGCTACCGAAACAAAGTACCACAAACTGGGTGACTTAAACAACAGAAATTTTGTTGTCTCACAGTTCTGGAGGCTGAAAGTCTGAAATTAAGGGGTTAGTTCCTTCTGACCATCTGGTCCATTCATCTCTCCTAGCTTTGGGTGGTTTGCTGGTGTTCCTTGGCTTATAGATGTGTCACTTCAATCTCTATGTCATGTTTTCATATGGTGTTCCCTCTAGGTTCGGGTCTGTGTCCAAATTTCCTCCTTTCATAAGGACACGAGTCATATTGGATTAGGAGCCCACTCTACTCTAGTATGACCTCATCTTAACTAACTACATCTACAGTGACCCTATTTCCAAATAAAGTCACATTTTGAGGTTACAGGTGGTTAGGACTTATAAATTTGGAGGACACAGTTCAATCCATAACACCTACATACCATCTGCCTAAATTTAAAAGTTATAAATAAAGCTAAGAAGCCATTAAATACAATATGATTTGTTCTCCTTCATAAACACCTGGAAGGACAGCTTTTAATTGAGTTCTTGGATGTCTTGGAGATCCACGTTGGATTATGGTGACCTAAAGAGGGCTGTCTCCTCTCCTGGAGCGCTCTATATGCCCTGCTTTCTCTTCCCACCCCTGGGCCCTTCCTCCACTGTCAGTGGCCTCCTGCACGCTTGTGGACGTCCCAGCTGACACATTCGAGCTGCATGCATATACACTGCAAGCAGCCTGCCCTCGGCCACCACTGGAGCCTAGGCATTGTTCTCCCTGGTGGTGGTGTCTGACTTCAGGTCAGCAAACCCTTAGAAGGCCTGCAAACGCTGTTCAGGCTGGGAATTCAGGGGTCATGTGTACCTAGAATGTGGTCTAGAATGAGGCTTTTGGGTGTGGCTGAGTCACAGCTGGAGGAAGTAGGATTCTCCAAGGAGAGGGCACCAGGGCAAGGACTCCTCTTGCCTGGATCCAATGCTGTACTGTCAGTGAACGAAACTTCCTTAGAGCCTTGTGTTTTAGTGAAAGAATACTAAACATAAATAATAAGCAAAATAAATCAGTAAACCATATAGAATGTTCAAAGGTGATAAGTATATAAGAAAAAAAAGTAGAGCAGAGTGGGAAGGATCTGGCATGTGTCTGGGGACAGGGCAGGCTACAATATGACACAGAGTGGTCCAGGCAGGCCTGTCAGAGATGGAAACATTTGACCGAGACTTGAAAGAGGTGAGAGAATAGGCAAGTGGATATACGGGACAAAAGCACATTTTGGAAAGAAGGAGCTGTCTGATAAAGATTTCAGGGAAGAAGCATGCCTGGAATGAATGTTCAGGGAATGGAAAGGAGGCCACTGTTTCTTGAGTGTTTTGAGTATAGGAGGATATAATGGGAGTTAAAATCAGAGAGGTGGCTGATGGGAGGCCAGATCACATCGGGCTTTTTAGGTTATTTTAAAAGTTTGCGCTTTTACTCTGGGAGTAGAAGCCCCTGCAGTGTTTTGAGCAGAAGAGAGACAAGATCACTCCAATTTCTGTGTTGAGAATAGACAGTATGGAGGGCAGGGTAAACAGAAACAAGGAGAAGGTAATTGTAGTAATTTGGGACAAATTTAATAGGAGTACCTTGAACCAGAGAGGAAGCAGATGGAGAGTGGTAAGTGGTTGGATTTGGGAAAAGTTTTGAAGGCAGAGCTACAGGAGTTTCTTATGGACTGAATTATACTCAGAGAATGAGCAAGGAAGTGGGTATCAAGGATGACTTCAAGATTTTTGCTATTTAAAACTGATCAGGAGTCTAGTTTTAAACATACTGAGCTTGAGATAATAGATATTCGAGGGGGATGCTGTGTAGGTAGTCGGATATGGAACTCTAGAATTTGGGAGGGGTTCTGGGCTGGAGTTATTATTTTTAAATGATATTTATTTTAATGATATTGTTTTCTTTCTAATTTTACAAGCAAAACATGTTATTGTGGACAACTAGAAGTACATAGAAGTATGAAAATTAACAATCACCCGTAATCCCCAACCCACAGAGATAAACCACTGTTAACATTTTGATGTATTTCCTTTTAGTGTCTACATACTTTTTTCAAGTTGAGGTGTAATTGACCTAGATCTCTACATTAGTTCCAGGTGCACAACATAGTGATTCGATCGATACTTCTGTACATTACAGAACGATCCCCATGATATGTTTAGTTATCATCTGTCACTATACAGAGGTATTATAATTGGCTATATTCCTCATGCTGTACATTTCATACCCGTGACTCATCTATCGTGTGACTGGAAGTTTGTACCTTTTAATCTCCCTCACCTCTTTCATTCTTCCCACAACTTCCTCCCCTCTGGTAACTGCCTATTTGCTCTGTTTTTATGAGTTTATTCTGTTTTGTTACGTTTGTTTGTTCATTTTCTTTGTTAGATTCCACATGTAAGTGAAAATCACACGGTATGGTATTTGTCTTTCTCTGTCTGACTTATTTTACTTAGTATAATACCCTCCAGGTCCATCCATGTTGTTGCAAATGGCAAGATTTCATTATTTTTCTAGACTGAGTCATATTCCGTTGTAGGTATACACCACATCTTCTTTATTCATTCTCTGATTGGGCACCTAGGTTATTTCCGTATCTTGATTATTGTAAATAATGCTGAAATAAACATAGGGGTGCATATATCTTTTCTAATTAGTGTTTTTGTTTTCTCTGGAAAATACCCAGACGTGGAATTGATGGATTGTGTAGTTCTATTTTTAATTTTTTGAGGAACCTCCATACTGTTTTCCATAGTGACTGCACCAATTTACATTCCCACCAACAGTCTATGAAGGTTCCCTTTTTCCACATCCTTGCCCACACTTGTTATTTGTTGTCTTTTTGATAGCAACTATTCTGACACGTGTGAGGTGATACCCCTTTGTGGTTTTAATTTGAATTTCCCTGATGATTAGTGATGTTGAGCATCTTTTCATGTGTCTTTTGCCTATCTCTATGTCTTCTTGGGAAAAACGTCTTTAAAAAAGTTCTTCTGACCATTTTTTAAATGGGTTGTTTGTTTTTATGATGTTGAGTTGTATGTGTTCTTTGTATATTTTGGATTTT
The DNA here is from genome assembly GCF_963455315.2 of Globicephala melas. Taxonomy (NCBI): domain Eukaryota; kingdom Metazoa; phylum Chordata; class Mammalia; order Artiodactyla; family Delphinidae; genus Globicephala; species Globicephala melas. The sequence continues at coordinate 87,953,056 of NC_083323.1, forward strand.
AACCCCTTATCAGATATATCATTTGCAAATATCTTCTCCCATTCAGTAGGTGGCCTTTTTGTTCTGTTGATAGTTCCTTCACTGTGAAAAACTTTTTAATTTGATGTAGTCCCATTTGTTTACTTTTGCTTTTGTTTCCTTTGCCTCAGGAGACAGATTCAAAACAGTGAGCCTAAGACCAATGTCAAAGAGCATACTACCTATGTTTTCTTCTAGGATATTTATGGTTTTAGGTCTTATACTAAGTCTTTAATCCATTTTGAGTTTATCCTTGTACATGGTATGAGAAAGTAGTCCAGCTTGATTCTTTTGCATGTGGCTATCCAGTTTTCCCAACACCACTTATTGAAGAGGCTGTCTTTTCCCCATTGTATGTTCTTGCCTCCTTCATTGTAGATTAATTGCCCGTATAAGTGTGGGTTCATTTCAGGGCTCTCTATTCTGTTCCATTGATAGATGTGGGGGTTTTTTTGGTTTGTTTTTTTGAGTCACTGCTACCATACTATTTTGATTACTGTAGCTTTGTAGAACACGATACCTCCAGCTTTGTTCTTTTTTCTCAAGATTATTTTGGCTACTCAAGGTCTTTTATGTTTCCAAACAAGTTTTAAAATTATTTATTCTACTTCTGTGAAAAATGCCATTGGTATTTTGATAGGAATTGCATTGAATCTGTAGATTGCTTTGGGTAATATGGTTATTTTAACAATATTAAATCTTCCAATCCATGAGCACAATATATTTTTCCATTTGTTTGTGTCATCTTCACTTTCTTTCATCAATATCATATTGTTTTCTGAGTACAGGTCTTTTACATCCTTGGTAAGATTTAGTCCTTGGTATTTTATTATTTTGATGCAATTGTAAATGGGATTGTCTTCTTAATTTCTCTTTCTGATAGTTCATTGTTAGTGTATAGAAATGCAACAGATCTCTATGTTAATTTTGTATCCTGCAACTTTAGAGAATCCATTGATGAGTTCTAATAGTTTTTTGATGGTATCTTTAGGATTTTCAATATACAGTATCATCTTAACTGCAAACAGTCACAGTTTTACTTCTTTCTTTCCAATTTGGATTCCTTTTATTTCTTTGTCTTTTCTGATTAGTTGTGGCTAGGACTTCCAATATTATGTTGAATAAAATGGTGAGAATGGGCATCCTTGTCTTGTTCCTGATCTTAGAAAAAATGCTTTCAGCTTTTACTGTAATGTTGGCTGTGGGCTTGTCATATATGGTCTTTATTATGTTGAGGTATGTTTCCTCTATACCCACTTTGTTGAACGTTTTTTTTATCATAAATGGACGTTGAATTGTGTCAAAAGCTTTTTCCACATTTACTGAGATGATCATATGATTTTTATTCCTCAGTTTGTTAATGTGGTGTGTACCACATTGATTGAGTTCCACTACTCTGTCTTCCAGTTCATTGATTCGTGCCTGTGTATCATGTAATCTACTGTTGATTCCTCCTAGTGTATTTTTTGTTTCAATTATGGTATTCTTCAGTTCTGTTTAGTGTTTTACATTTTCTAACTCTTTGTTGAAATTCTTACTGTGTTCATCCATTCTTCACTTGAGTTGTTTATAATCATTACCTTGAACTCTTTATTGGGTTGATTGCTTATCTCTACTTCACTTGGCTCTTCTTCTAAGGTTTTATCTTGTTCCCTCATTTCAAAAATATTCCTCTGCCACCTCACTTTGTCTGACTCTCTGTTTTATTTCTACAGATTCGGTACGTCAGATATATTTCCTGGTCTTGGAAAAGTGGCCTTATGTAGGAGACATCCTATTGGGTCCAGAAGCACACTCCCCTCTATCACCAGAGCTATATACTCTAGGAGTGCCCCCTGTGAGGGCTGAATGGGCCCTTCTGTTGTTGTGGGGCCACCTACTGTGAGAGTTTTTGTGGGCATGACTGGCCCCCAGCCTGGTTGGTGCCAGCTCTGCCTAGTGCAGTGGCTGCCAGCTGCTGGTGGGTGGGCCCAGGTCCTGGTGCTAATAAGCTAGAGGAAGTACTCCAAAATGGCTCTTGCCAGCACCAGTGTCCTTGTGATAGTACAAACTCTCAAAGGCTGCCACCAGCATCTATGTCCCCAGGATGAGTTCCAGTTATAGCTTGCCTTTCCAGGAGGCTCTCCAAGATCAACTGGTAGGTCTGACCTGGGATCCTTTCAAATCACTGCTTCAGCTCTAGGCCTCAGGGCATGTGAGAGTTTGTGTGGGCCCTTTAAGAGCAAAGTCTCTTTCCTACAGCCCTTCAGTTCTCCTGAATACAAGTCCTGCTGGCCTTCAAAGTCAGATGTTTTGGGGGACTCATCTTCCCAGTGCAGGGCCCCTGGTCTGGGGAGCTTGATGTGGGGCTCAGACTCTTTGATCTTTGGAGGGAATGTCTACAACTGTGATTATCCTCCCACTTGTGGGTCACCTACCCATGGGTGTGGGTGTTGAGTATACTGTGTGTCCATTCCTCCTATTCATCTCATTGTGATTCCTTCTTTATATCTCTAGTTATAGATATTTTCTGCGAGTCTTCAGATTGTTCTCATGAATAGTTGCTCTGTATGTGGTTATAATTTTGGTGTGCCTGTGAGAGGAGTTGAGTTCACAGTCTACCTACTCCACTATTTTGGCCACTCCTTGGGCTGAAGTTATAAAACTGGGAAACTGGGAATACTCAGCATACAGATGATATTTAAGGCCATCAAAATAGATGAGGTCACTAAGGAGTGAAAGCTGATGGAGAAGAGGACCAAGGAGTAAGTCCTGGACACTCCAACACTGCAGACTGTGGAAAAGGGGATCCTCCTTCACAGAAGACTGAGAAGGAGGGACTGATGTTATATAGAAGGAAAGCACAAAAGGGTGTTGTGTTCTGGAAGCCAAATGAAGAGTGTTGAGAAAGAGAGTTATTGATTGTGTCAAATACTGCTGATAGGTAAGCCCAGATCAGGGCTGGAAATTGACCTTTGGATTTAGCTATGTGGAGGTCAGAAGGGACCTTGACAAAAGCAGTTTTGTTGAAGTGTTTGGGACAAACACCTGCTTGGAATGGTCTGAGAGAAAATGAGAGGAGAGAAACTGGAGGCAGAGATTAGAGACAACAATTTTGAAGAGTTTTGCTATAAAGAAGATCAGGCCAATTGGATGAGTATTTGGAAGGGAGATGGAGGTGCCAAGAAGTTTTTTATGATGGTTGTACCATCATGTAACCATGTAACATCATGGTTGTGTGCCGAAGTGAATTATCCAGTAGAGAATAAAGAAATGATGCTTTTGAATAGAGGAGAGTTTCAGTAATGTTTGTGAGTAGGTGAGAGGGGCTGGGATCAAATGTACAAGTTGAGAGATTGGTTTTGGGTAGAAGCTTGGTCATTTTTCCACGATAGTAAGTAGGAAGGAGGAACATGGAATCTGCTGGGCAGGTAGATGTGCTAGTGGAATATGTAGAGGTTTTCTTTTGACTGATTCCAGTTTCCAAGTGAAGTAGGAAACAAAGTAATCAGCTGAGAGTGAGGATTACAGTAGAGGGTGATGAGGTTTCAGCAGAAAGAAGGGTGTGGAATCACTATCTGTTAGAAAAGGGAGAGTGAGTGGACCTGAAACATAGAACCATTGCCCAGAGCATTATGGCTTACTTGACTCACATGATCATGTGTTTGAAACGAGACTACATCAACCCATACCAGGCACTGAAATATTTTCAATGAATAAGTGTAGTCTTTTATATGTTTACATCGTTATGCAGATAACCATATAAAAAGAGCTTAAATTACTTTTTTATCGACATACAGGAAAACACTGAGTAAAGCAAGAGTTTTAGTAATTTAATTGGAAGAAATTTTTAAAAAACAATTTGATTCTCTTAAAGAATGTGGCATAGTGCCTTGAGTTATACCTACTTTGCAGGTGGAAATCTGCAGGATTGTTTACTCTGGTCATGATGAATATGAAAGTAGGTTCAGAAGTAAGAAAACTTTTTGTTGTGCAGAGAATAGGTTTTGATCAGAGGGGAGAGCTGCAGAGTTTGAGATCTTTGAATTAGCGGATAATGAAGTTTAAAATGTGGTAATGCCTCTGTTTGGGTGAAATCCAGTGATGATGAATTGATTGGTGCTGAAGAGGGTGAAAAACTACAAAGTTTCTTCCAAAAATTGGATTTAAGAATTTCAGGCATTTATGTTTGTTTCTTCTGACAGAAATTAATACAGCATTCTTCTAGAGCTTACTAATCCCCTCAGTAAATAAGATTATAAGTGGATATGTAGGTATATATATTTAATTCAAATTTAAAAAATTTGTTACATATATACTTAGGTGTTGAAGTAATTGATAAGATTTATTTATTTGCTTGTCTTTTTTTGGAAAATACATTTAAAGTATTGCTTTTAACTGTAGGCACATAAAACGTGAACACATGTTTGATTTAAAAGACCCATTAAATGTCCTTTTTTTATTTTATACATTGAATTTTACACAATCAATTGGAAAAAAGGTTCTAAGAAAACAATGAAACACAGGTAGAGAATAACTAACTATAAAAGACTGATTCTGATTTATTTTCTTTGTGTCCTTAGTACACCATCATGCTACCTTTTTTTTTTTTTTAATTTATTTATTTTTGGCTGCGCTGGGTCTTTGTTGCTGCGAGAGGGCTTTCTCTAGTTGCTGCAAGCGGGGGCTACTCTTCATCGCGGTGTGTGGGTTTCTCATTGCGGTGGCTTCTCTTTGCGGAGCACAGGCTCCAGACACGCGGGCTTCAGTAACTGTGGCGCATGGGTTTAGTTGCTCCGTGGCATGTGGGATCTTCCCGGACCACGGATCAAACCCGTGTCCCCTGCATTGGCAGGTGGATTCTTAACCACTGCGCCGCCAGGGAAGTCCCCACCATGCTATCTTTGATAACAAAAATGTCCTGATCTTGTGCTAGAGAGGCCCCAAAGTGAAAGAACTACGAGTAATGAATGCGTATGTTCATAGCAATGCTTAAATTATACTGTTGCCTAGTGGATACCATTTTTCTTCCTTGAGTGGGACACTACAGAGTTGGATATTAATTGCTCCTACAAAGGTGGTTTTGCTCTTTACAATAAGCATTAAGACATGTCCTTGGAGCTCTGTGACTTCATCATATACTACCTAAAAAGGGAGAGAATAAAAATCAGATACGCTTAAATGCATCTTTTAAAAAATACTGCTTTTAGCAAAAATATTTGCACACTGATATCTTGTACCTTGGAATGGATACGTTAATGTTAGAATCTTTCATTTCTAACTCTAATTCTGAAGAGCTAAAGGTTCTGCTAACGTAAAGGAATTTAACGACAGAATATTTCTCTAAGAAGCTTAGAATTTACTCTGATTGCATTAAAAATTGTCTATCCCAAATTTAATAAGACTGTAAATCATTCTCTAGGAATAAATTTAAATACCTGTCACCTTTCAACTGTCCTTGGATTTACTGTGCAACATGGGACCTTGAACACTGTCTTTCTTTGTTGAAGGCTAATGAGGAAAGCAGACCAATCTCCATGATTTCCGTGTGTTAATTTAATGTAGTACAGTATTTCCTTCTACATGTGAAGCAGTCGCTCTATGGTTACTTTATTTAAAATTGTTTAATTTTTAGTTATGAAAATATATGCTCATTAACTAAAATATGGGGATGAAACAAAAAAAGAATAAAAAAGGAAAAATTTCTATTTCTACCATTAGGAGATAATCATTTTGATGTGTTTTTTGTTTTCTATATATAATTGCTTTTTAAGTATCTGAGCGGTAATTATGTTGTGTGTATAGTTTTGTGTTTTTCTCTTTTTCACTTACTAGTCATGTAACTATTTTTAAAAAAGAGAGGTGTTCAACTGTCTTTTATAACATCCAAGAAATAAGTCACAGGCATTACCACTGGGTGCCTGCAGTGGTAAAGAAGCTTTAAAAGTGTAGTACTATCAATCAAGAAATTAGTTATACATCAAAGGAGGGGAGAGCTGTGTATAGATCCAACATGGTTGCCAAGGAAACTCCTTATAACACATTTGGAGGAGTTTCATATGATGATACAAACATGCTTGCTTTTTACAGCTAAACTACAAGATTGACAGAAGCGTCCTCTATATATGCAAAAAAGAATCAGAGGAAACAAACTGAGAGGAAAGGCCTTGGACTCCACTGCGAGGCCTGTTCAGTGTGTATGGATGCAATTTCTAGCCCATCGTACTGCATTTGCCTACCATTTGTGAACCCATCAATTTATCAATGAAATTCCATTCAATATCAATCTATCTGTTAGCTGCTCAGAACAATGATTTACTTATCAAGTAAATAATAATTCAATCAAGGGAATGAGATACAATATAATATGCTAATCCAGTCTACCATGCTTCGTGTGACATCTCCTGGCTACCGACTCTTCCAGAATCCTGCTCCCATTCCAGACAGGAGGTTACCTTTTAAATTTCTAGGAAAGCTTATTCAAATTATTCCATTTAATTTATTGAGTTCCTCTGGATAGTAAAGGATTTTAAGGGCTGCCTTAAAAATTTCAAAAGCCTACCAATGTAATTCATCTTTCATCGCAAAGGGACGCTCAGCGTGGACTCCGTGAACCACTCTTGTCTCCTGAACGCTTATCTTCCCAGGACTTCAGAGTAAGCTCCTTTCCTTTTCTCTACAGTGGTTATTTTGAACTGTCTAAATTATCCTCCATTTTCCTCCCCACAACACGTTCAGCAGATGAACTTACCTCCTATTTTACAGAGAAAGTAGACGAAAGGGCCCTCGAAGTGTTAGTGTGTGTGAAGAAAAATGGAATAATTCTAAGCATTAGGCCTTTGGAAAAGTCTGGTTTAAGAACTCTGTGAATCATATAAATTAGTGCTAAAGATGTAACTTTCTAAGAAACATATCAGTATCAATGATTCATATTTATATAAATCTGTTGTCAACTCCAGTTCTTCCTCCATTTACAATGGGGTTACATCCTGATAAACCTATGGTAAATTGAAAATACTGTAGCCGAAAATGCATTTAATATACCTAACCCACCAAACATCATAGCTTAGCCTAACTACCTTAAACGTGCTCAGAATGTCTCATGTAATTTATTGAATACTGTACTGAAAGTGAAAAACAGAATGGTTGTCTGGGTACCAAATGGTTGTAAGCGTATTGGCTGTTTACTCTTGTGATTGCGTGGCTGACTGGGAGCTGTGGCTCAGCATCAGGAAGGAGTATCCTACCTGGGAAAAGAGCAAAATTCAAAACTTGAACTATGGTTTCTACTGAATGTATATCTCTTTTGCACCATCGTAAAGTAAAAAAAGTTTCAGGTTGAGCCATCCTAAGTTGGGGGCCATCTGAATGTGTTTTCACATTCGAATATGGTGATAATATTTACCTTCTGGCGTTGTGAGAAAGAATAAATGAGATAATGACTATAAGCCTTATTAGAAAGCCTGATACACAGTAAACACTAATGAATTACAGCTGAAAAAGGTCCATCAAATACACAAAAAAAGAACAGCTGTTTCTTGGTATTTTGCCTTCCCTGACTGGAGATAACAGTTGTACACAATATTGAGTGTCCCAGGTATTTAACAAGCTGAAGTTCTTTAACAAATGACAGGAATTAATTGCCTTCCTGGTTAAAATACAAACATTTGAACTCCTAAGTTTATATTGCTTTATGGATTTTTTTCCCTGTGCTTCATTATGCAAAAGCTATTTTCCTGAAAGTGACTGAGGTTTTATAAACATGTAATCATTGTACATTATAGAAGATATATATGTATCTGTTCTAATTGCTTTACTGCATCCATAATGTTGTTTAAAAAAAATAAGTGCTTTTTTCTTCCAATGCAATGAATAATTAGTGGGTAATGCTAGAGAAGTACTCAGATGATTATATTCTTTGAGTCTTTTCACCAAATGATTTAAATGTATTCTGCCTTAACATAAACAGAACCGAAAATGCACAGCTCTTTTAATTTCGCTTTATAATACTTTTTACCCATAGGCATGTGTCAAGTCTTCATTGCCTTCTGACAAACATTGAATTTGTAGGTCTGAAATTGTCACATCAAGTAGAAAAACACTGTTTAGGGTAATTTAATTAAGTAGGATAATATCTAAGAAAGGACTACAATGTAAACTATTATATATAGAATGGATAAACAATAAGGTCCTACTGTATAGTACAGGGGACTATATTCAATATCATGTGATAAACCATAATGGAAAAGAATATAAAAAAAAGAATGTCTACATGTGTATAACTGAGTCACTTTGCTGTACAGCAGAGATTCGCAGAACATTGTAAACTGGCTATACTTCAATAGAAAAAAAGAAAGGAATACAATGTACAACATACATTGACTATAACAATATAATTCTGTTTTAAAATAGAATCTGTATTTCTAATGAATCATTAAAAAAATAATGGTTCGGGCTTCCCTGGTGGCGTGGCATGTGGGATCTTCCCGGACCGGGGCACGAACCCATGTCCCCTGCAATAGCAGGTGGACTCTCAACCACTGCGCCACCAGGGAAGCCCTGAACTATTGTTTTCGAAACCATTTTAAATGTGTTCAGTGTATAAACACTGTGTGTCCAAGCTACAAGTATGTGCAGATGGAGAAAAGTATTGCATTGATTTCTAATCAATGGGCCATGAATGTGTGAGGACTCAGAATTATTGCAAGCCGTGAGACAATTTATGGACACAGCAAGCATCATAAAATAATCTCCACACATGTGCATTTACTACCGGTTTTTATAGTACATATAGCTTGAGATAAATAAAACACAAATTTATTTAAACTCCTGGATTGTTAGTGGCTTTTCATCATTATGTGTTTCCTTAGATACAAATGCTGAAGTACAGCATGCAGTCTGAGAAGTTTCTTGATATTGATGTAGGGGGGTCTTATGCCCAGAACGTATGGAAACTAGGGATATATAGTTGGGAGGTATATACCTCTAGCTGTTGACATCATGACAAATAATAAAATGTCAAAATATATTTCCATACTAAAGTATCTATTATTTGAATATATATAAATGTTTGATAGTTTTACATTTTATACATGTACACATAAAGTGTCATTTATAAAACTATCCCAAATATTTAATCCCACAAATCTTTTTAGAAGTAGCTAAGTTTCAAAGATACCAAGAAAGCTAAGACATTTTCCTTGTCCTCAAGAAGTTTTCAATGTACTAGAAGAAAAACGTCTGTGTAGGAATAAATAAGAGATGGTAAATGTGGCGTAAGAGACAGGGAAGAGAGACTGGTTCACAGAGTCCATATTTGAGGTAAATCTCAAAGTTGGCAGAGAAGGGCAGGAGGGTGAACAGCTACATGAGCTCTATCACAGAGGTCACAGGGATTATTCAGGGAATGACAAGCTGTCTGATGTGACTTGAGAATATGACTAAGTATGGGGCAATGGAAGGGCATGAGCAAACAAACGTTCCTTATTTTTGTCAAAGGTGCAAAAGACATTTAACAAAGGAAGAATTGCTTTTTCAATACATGGAGCTGAAATAACTGGCATTCATAGGCAAAAAAAGTGAACCTCAACCTAAACCTCACACTTGGTTCAAAAATCAACTAAAAATGAATAATGGACTTAGATGTAAAATGTAAAACTATAAAACATTTAGAAAAAATATAGGAGAAAATCTTTAGAACTTAGTGCTAGGTGAAGAGTTCTTAGACTTGCCACCAAATATGCAGTCTACAAAAGAAAAAAAAATTGATAAACTGGGTTTCATCAAAATTGAAAATTTTTACTCTGTGAAAAACCATGAGAAAAGGAGGAAAAGTCAGACTACAGACTGGGAGAAAATATTTGCAAACCGCACATCTGACAAAGGACCGTTATCCATAGTGTATAAAGAATCTCAAAAGTCAACAGTAAAAATGAGTAAAAATGCAAACTATCTAATTAGAAAATGAACAAAGGCATGAAGAGACATTTCATGAAAGAGGGCATGCAGAGGGTAAATAAGCACGTGAAGAAAATTCAGCATCATTAGCTACTGGATAAATGCAAATTAAAACCACAATGAGCTATCACTCTATACCTTTCAAAAGAACTAAAATTAAATATAGTGATGACACTAAATGCTGGCAAAGATGTAGAGAAATTGGCACAAACATTGCTGGTGGGAGTGTAAAATGGTATAGAAAAGGAGTTTGACAGTCTCTTGAAAAACTATGTACAGCATTACCATATACCCTAGTAATTACATCTTGAGCATTTGCTTAGAGAAATTACAACTTATGTTTACACAAAAACCTATATATCAATGTGCACAGCAGACTTTTTTTTTTTTTTTTTTTGGCGGTACGTGGGTCTCTCACTGCTGTGGCCTCTCCCGTCGCGGAGCACAGGCTCCGGACGCGCAGGCTCAGTGGCCATGGCTCACGGGCCCAGCCGCTCCACAGCATGTGGGATCTTCCTGGACCAGGGCACAAACCTGTGTCCCCTGCATCGGCAGGCAGACTCTCAACCACTGCGCCACCAGGGAAGCCAGCACAGCAGCTTTGTGTGCAATAGCCCCAAGCCAGAAATAACCCAGATGTCCTTTAATTGGTAAACAGTTAAAGAAACTGTCATACCTCCATGCCATGACTACTACTTAGCAGTGAAAATGAACAAACTATTCATACATGCAGCTACTTGGATGGATCTCTAGGGAACTATGGTAAGTGAAAATGTAACAAACTGTATGATTCCATTTACATAACATTTGAAATGACAAAGTTAGAGAGATAGAGAATAGATTAATAGTTGCCAGGGTTTGGGGATGGGGCGTTAGAGGGAGAAGAGTGTCTGCAGCTATAACAGGGTAGCGCCAGGAATCACCGTGATGTAATGTTCTGTACCTTGACTGTGGGGATGATCACACAAACCTACACGTGTGATATAAATGCACAGAACTAAACATGCACACATATACATAAGAACACATGTAAAGCTGGAGAAATCGGAATAGGGACAGTGGATCGTATCAATGTCAATTTCCTGGTAGTGATATTGTCAGTAGTCAGGCAAAGTGTTACCATTGCAGGAAAGTGGTTGAAAGGTATTTGAATTCTCTATATATTATTTCTTCCAACTGCTTGTGAATCTACAATTACCTCAAAACAAAAATTTTTTTGAAAAAGTATATAAGGATGATATTGCTCCAGAGACAGCTCAGGAGAATTACTGAGTCAAATTTGAAAGGCTGTGAATGCCACACTTGGGATTTTGGATATTATTCAGTAGGCAATAAGGAACATTTGAAAAAAGGTAGGAGAATAATATGAGTAGTTTTTGACACCTTAGATAGAAATTTGAATGATTTAATTGAAAAACACAAGATAGGAGGCTCTTATATTAGCCAAAGTTGCAAGGCCTTCAAAGAAGTAGCGATGGGACACAGAGGAGAAGATGGATTGAAGAGGCAGGTGGCTGCACAAGTAGAACTGACAAAACTTGGGGATTAACTGGACTTGTGAGTGAGGGAGAGGGTGATGTCATTAGAAAGTTTCTTCCGAGGAGATGGCAAACAGAGGAGGAAAGCCTGATTTAAAAGTGCGTAGGAGGCATCCTAAAGGGGCTCTTAATAATCAGGTAGAAGTACAGGTTTAAAGCTTGGGAGAGAAGCCAGGGCTTGAGGAATAAATTCAGATGCAACCTACAAGTGATAAATGAAAATCTGTAGATACATAAGATACTTCTGAGTGTACATATCAAGAGATGAGGGTAGGTCATGGAACTCCAGCAAATAAATATTTTCAGAGGAAGAATGGCAATGAAGGAAAATGAGAGAGTGGTTAGAGAAGACAGAAGGGAATTAAGAAAAGGTAGAACTCAATGAATAAGTCCGAAAGAGAAAAACAAATACTGTATAATATTGCTTATATGTGGAATCTAGAAAAATGGTACAGATGAACTTATTTGCAACGCAGAAATAGAGACACTGATGTAGAGAACAAACATATGGACACCAAGCGGAGTAAGGACAGGTGGGTGAACTGGGAGACTGGGACTGACATGTATACACTACTATGTATAAAATAGATAACTAATGAGAACCTACTGTATAACACAGGGAACTCTACTCAGTGCTCTGTGGTGACCTAAATGGGAAGGAAATCCAAAAAATAGGGGATATATGTAATACCTATAGCTGATTCACTTTGCTGTACAGCAGAAACTAATACAACACTGTAAAGCAACTATACTCCAATAAAAATTATGTTGATTAAAAAAAGGGAAAAGGTAGTACTTAAGAAGCAAAACGGAGGTGTAAAGAAAGAGGAAGCAGTTAACAGTGCTGCCGTCTAACTGTTCTGGAGAGGCGAGCCTGATGGCTCATTGGATTGAGCAATTAGGAGTCTTTTGATGCCATTTGAATAAAACAGCATCAGTCAAGGTCAGAATCCACATTGCAAAGGATTAAAGGGTGAGAAGGAAGTGATGAACTGAGAGCAGGAAATGTGTTAATTTTGCAAAAGTTTGGAGGTGATAGCGAGGGAAAGAAAATTTGGATGCTTTAGAAAGGCTGACTTGAAGAGTTTGTTTTGTTTTTTTAAGATTTCTGAGTTGAGGATCCAGTGGATGAGACAGCCTTAAGAAAAGGTGAGCAAATAATTAAGTGAGCAAGGTACAGAGGAGATGGGAAAGGATGGAATCAAGAGAATAAATGTAGGGTTTGCCTTAGAAAGAATTAGGGGATCAGATGTTCAAATCATATACTACAAATGAATTAGAGAGCTATATATAATATAAATTACTTCAATATAATTTGTACTTCTTTATATTTTTCAGTTTTTCAAAAGAGATTTTATAAAGTTTATTGCTATACACAGGTTAGACTATGATAAAGTTATTAGGTAAGGAAAACCAGGTAAAGAAAAACTTGTTAGAGAAAATAAGGTAGAGTCAGGGATGTTAGTAGGTGAAACAAATGCTGTAAAGTCTTGGGCTCTCGCTGGAGGCTAGCCACAATTTGAAACTTGGTTCATAAGCACTTTGAAAGCAGTATCTGTATTTTCCAGTTCCTATAGCATCAAGAACTGTGATCGGCAGACAGTGGCTATTTTGGGAAATGACTTCCCTTTATGGAATAATGCTGCCAATTACTGTAAATTTTCCATATTTGGTTAAACTGAAAAATGGTAAGAAAAATACAAAACGACTGGACAAGAGTTGACTCATACTTACAATTTCATTGTAAGTGGGGTCGGTACATTTTGGAACAGATTTTGTTTTTCTCCTCCGAACTGCACTGGGATATGATAAAAGATAAAATTCAACATGTGCACTGGGCGTGGAGCCATCTGGGAGATGCTGCAAAGGAAAACGGTTGTAAATATTAATGTGCATCACTATTATAGAAAACAAGTACACAGCTACTAAATATCTAGACCAAAGGCAGGATCAAGATTTATTATAGTCACTGTTTATCAGAAAATAAGAGAACAATCAAAAGAAATACATCATTGCTCAAAAATAATCCCAAAATACAGTTTAAAAGAGTAAAACTGTCCATCTTAAATTAAGTGTTGTATCAGAGAACTACATTTAAAAGTCCATTAAATGTGATTGGCTCTAGCTTTTTATAGTAAAAACTAAATTTGCATTTTTTATTGGAGTATAATTGCTTTACAATGTTGTGTTAGTTTCTGCTGTACAATGAAGTGAATCAGCTATATGTATATATATATGCCCTCTCTCTTGGACCTCCCTCCCACCCATCTAGGTCATCACATAGCACCGAGCTAAGCTTCCTGTGCTTTATAGCATGTTCCCACTAGCTAAATTTGCATTTTTGACAGAAATGGTCAAGAGATGAATATAACCCACAGGCAGAGACAGAAACTGAGTGCCTCAGGAGACTGTACACCACTTGAAAATAAATAATTCAAGTTTAGCACATGAGATGTAGCATTTAATGACATGTAAATGCATATTATATAATATCACATTTTCAAACAGAAAAATATCAATTAGACCTACAAGTTTAACATACTTATAAGACTTTAGAGTTATAATAATTTTATTATCTAAATTATCCTAAAATATATTGGATAATCCTTTTACAGTTGTGTTCTGTGGGGCTCCCAAAGTTGCCTAAGTTGCTGCCTGATGGGTAGATCAATGATGCCAAATGAGTAGATCTCTGGACCCCCTCTCTCTAGTTTATCCTAACACCCCTGCTCCCCTATCATGGTTTCAGAATGTCTCTCTTCCTTTTCAACTTTTTTCTTATGGATATTTTTATTTCTTAATAAATTTGAAGAATGAGTACACTGTTTTAAAAATTTGGAAACCACTGTACTTCAGAGAAATGGGTTCTAGCTTTGTGACCAAATGGAGAACAAATTGTACTAAAAAACTATGCATATCTAGTTTGATAAAATGAGAAATGCTTGTGTAATTTATATTTAAGTGGATGATTTGAAAGTCACAATTGAGGAATTAAATGGTTCTCTTGGTGAATACATTCTAACTATTAAATCAGTAATTTCCAACAAATATTTTTATATTCTGAATCACAGCGCCATTCACATGTAAACATCCAGTGACACCCCCAATGTCGTTAGCTTTAATTTTATATCTTTCTTTGGCATTCAGAAAAGCATATTGGAAAGTAAGAAAACGTGACATATATTATTAGAGGACTTTTATTCCGTTCTAATTTACATGGTAAAAATTATGTCATTAGGAAAGTCTGGCTCTTTATTATTATTCGCAAATTAGATAAAATACATCTGGCCACACCCACATGTCAAAACGCTAAGACTGTCAAACCTGCTGCTTTAGATGGTGCTCAAGGTATCCCTGTCCCACGTGAAACCCTCCCCCAGGAGGAGCTCTGAAATGTATCAATGGCACAATGGAATTTTCTGTGATACAGAAAAAAAACATTGCTATTAATATTTGAGAGTTGATTTGTGTGTGTGTGTGAGAAAAATGAAGGGAGAAAAGTGTTTTTGCTCTGTGTAATTCTCTCTCTTCTACCATTGGGCACTGGGCTTGAGGATACCATACCTATAATCATTGTATGTTTCATCTTAGTGGTTAGAATCATGGTTCTGGAAAAGGACTTTTTGGTTGCAGTCTGGGCCTCCAAATTTCCCAACTATGTGGCTTTTGGTAGATAACTTTTCTGTGGATCAGTTTCCTAACCTGTTAAATGAGGATAAAGGTGATATCTGTCTCAAAGCATTCAAAAAATTAAATAAACCATGTAATGTGAGTATAGTGCCTGAAATAGAGTAAGATTCAATAAATGCTTGTTACTATTTTTATTTTCTATAAATTGAACAAGAATACACTACATGCATTGATTGGACAAGATATGCCTAATGTACTATGACATTTATGAGCAGGGATTCTCAGTCTTGGCACTAGTGGCATTTGGGGCCAAATGATTCTTTGTTGTAGGGGCTGTTCTGTGCATTGAGGATGTTTAACAGCATTACTGACCTCCACCTACCAGACTGCAATAGCACCATCCTCCCAGCTGTGACACCAGAAATGTCCCCAGCCATTGCTAAATGTCCCCTGGGGAGCAAAACTGACCCCAGTTGAGAACCACTGATGACTCCCAAATAAGAATCTGTAATTCATCCTTAGGATCTCAGCCTAGTGACCTGTAGAGTGTTACAAGTACCTTATACTCTAACCAAAATCTATCTTCTATCTTTCCTCACCACTCCAAAACAGATTTTTTCAACTTGTTAAAATTGCATTAAATGATACAATTTCATTTCTCCAGTGTCTCCCTTGTCATTGATTTTCAAATCCAAGTATGTACCAAGATCAATATCCTCCCTTTTTGCCCTAGTTCATCTGTCACCACAGATCTTTATTTCCTAACTTATAATTGGATTTTAATTACTTTTTTATGCTCCGGTCTTCCCACTTCATTCCTTCATTCATCCTGTATATCACTGTTGCATTTAACCTTCCTGTAAAGCTGCTTTGATCCTGTCACTTTCCTTCTCAAAACACTCAAGCAGTCCACTGAGGAATAAACTCCCAATCACAGAAGGGAAAAAGTATTTTGTATACCAGCCTTCACCAAGCATTTAGCAATTAAAGGTTTGGGCTTCTGTTTCCAATTAGTGTCCGACAAGATCCTTGAATATCCTGTTGTTTTCAGAATAATAGAACAATTTAAGTCAGGGATGCATTCGATCTGAGCAGCACACTTAGTCTGTCCTCCGCGGCTGTTAAGTGCAGACATGGATTTCTTTTTAAGAGAATCCTTTCTCCCCCTATAGCAGCTGTCTTATCAACACTTTTTCTTTTTCCTCTTCTTACTGGCACTGTATCCTGCTCCTTAAAGATCTCATCTAATTTATTAAAGAGATCACTAGGTGTCTTTTCATCAACACTTCTCATTTTACTGTTTGCCCTTATGTTTATGTGAATTAAATTTTATTTTAAAATGATTAAATAGCTCCTACTTGTCCATCTTACCCCAGAAATTTTACTCTGGTTGTGTTTTAGACCTTCACAAGGATTTAACACTTTGACTTGAAGAATCATAAGGCTTGGGGTTACAGAGTTCTTAGTCTGAGGCTCAAACAATGAGAAGTTTCCTAGTGTCACCCAGAGGATGTTTTTATTCACAGTGGATTGAAGTCAGGCAGCACTACCACTTTTTTTAGAATTCTGGCTAATATTTTTACTGTGCTCAGATGATGTGAAGTCATCCAAATTTGACTTTTTTTCCTCAGACTAACTCAGAATTTTATATATTCTAGATTTCCTGTTAAAATGCTTATCATTTTCTATGTTTAAAAATGGTTTTATATATTTGTCAGCTTCCTTATGAGATAAGAAATTATTTAAAAGGAAAATCCATGTCTTGTTCCATACTTCCCCTCCCCCCATGTTTGCTTTGGGTTTTGCTCCATTGGTTACTGTATCCTACTACCTTAACCCCACCCTCATTTCTTTCTTCCTAAGCTTTCAGTATGTTTCTGAATCTCCAATTAAAATTTTTAAATCCTCACTTGAGATTGGGCTTTCCTTTACCTTATTCGTTTCTTTCTTTTCATAGCTATGTCTTCCTTACAGCATTCTTTTCTTTTATAGGAGTCCTGTCCCTAACACAGTACTTGACATATAGTGAATACTCAATAAACAGTTATCAAATGACTAATTAAATGAGCTATATATTCATAGTGCCTAGTTCTTTGAAAGTACTTCATAAGTATTTGCTGAATCATTATTTATAATGCAATATAAAAACCAGAAGTCTTCCTAACTTCCTAAGATTTAAGTAATTTCTCTTACCTATTGCAATGTTTCTTATTGTAACCAAACAATAAAAAGCCCACTGCAGGGTAAAAAAGATGTATCTTGGGGTCTGTTTCCAAGGTCTGTCCTAGGTGTTTACCCTGAACTCTTAAGCTGTTCGAAGGCATCTTTCTGCTAGAGCTGATCTTCTCAAGCACATCACTGCATCAGGAATATATGTGTTAAGTTCTGTTTGTTACATCCAATATCTTAATGCTCCACTTCGAAAACTTTGACTTTATCTCACCTCTCAGATCATGTTACACAACTAGATGCTTACTACATTTTCTTACTCCTTTTTTCTCCAACTGGAGCTAGACTGAATTTGTAACGTAATTACTTGTACTCCTTCTCGGAATGAATCCTTGGCCACCATTTCTTCCACCTGGAGACTTGATCTGTAATTGCTGTCCTCTTCCTGAGACCATGTTTACTCTTCTGTGATAGTCCTCTCCACCTCTCCAGACTTCTCCCACTAACTCATTAAAAATCTCCTTAACAATAAGCACAGTGGGTTATTTAAATCTCCTTCTAGGAGCTAATGATGACCTGACAATTTCTTGGGGGCTTAATATATAGTGAAGTGTGAACTAAAGTCATATTTTTGTGCTACATTCCTATGCCCTCTCTCAACCTCCTGTAAGTTTTCCCCTCCATGTCCTGCTTTGTGGAGTACATGGAAGAAACAGAAAGAGGTACATTCAATTTAACTGGATGAGTGCCTTATGGGGACCTTTGTGTGGAGGCAGGGAGCTGGACCCACATTAGCACCAAGCACTCCCTGCAGAGGAAATAAATATGTCTCATACACGTTTACTACTATACTATTTTTTTTCACATATCAGTAGGTGCTTTTGTTAATACAATTTTATAATTTAAAAACACTACTGCATTTATAGTTTTAAAAATTATTTTGTATTTCTTAAATTTATCAGATAGCAAAATGACTTTAATGACATCTGAGAAATCAATTTTTTTTTCGTTTGTTTGTTTAAAGAGGTCCCTCTAGTTGAAAAGCCTTAGGATATTCTTAGCATTCACTGGTGGAAGAGACTTCTTTCTTAACTGAAGAATGAAATATAGGGGATTCTTAGCTAGGTTATTATTTTAGGTTATAAACATTATGTATATTAGTAAATCTTTATTCACAATGTTGACTTCTAAATAATATTGTTAATAATTAAATATACCAGTTTTCTGCCTTCATTTCTTGCCTCACATTGCACACAGCATTTCAAATGGTTTTCAATGTTACTTTTTTTTTATATCAATGAATGAAAGTATCTTGAAAATATGGTTAATTTATCAAAATTGAGGAAAAAAAAGTAAGCAGTTGTTTGTAAAGTAAATAAAACCATCTCACATTGTAGGCTATGCCAGCAACTCTTTGGTATTTTCATATGAGTATATGAGAAATATATTTATTTTTCATACATACATAGTAATAATAGCTACCACCTACTGAATATTTAACTTATTTAAAGCACTCTCTTAAAATAATCCTTGAGCCAGTATTGTCTTTATTTTATTTAAGAGGTTTTTCTATAAAGCCTATGTTCTTAACCACTACCCTATACAGACTCTCTACAAAGAATGCAAAGGAAACTGTCAGATTCAAATTAAGAACACTTCTAGATCAAATTTTATCAGGAACGTGATGAAGGTACATGGTTTAAAAATATCAGACACTTTGGAAATGTCTGTAGATTAATTCAAAGTTTAATTTTATTTAATAGGTTATTATCTTTTTGATGAATAATTTATGAGAATTTTCCATCAGGTTTTTTTTAACTTAAATGTTTCCAATCATAGGATAATATAGGCTTTGGAAGAACTCAACCGACAATGATTAAAATATGATGGGACTATCAAAACCTGAGGTCTATGCCAGAAACAAAACAACATAATAAAAAAGCATTTTCCTCATCTATGTGCCTGCCAAATTTCAGTTCTGAAACTGAGGCTAGCCATCATGAAGAGGGTCTTTTTATAAAATGACAATGTACAACAAAAGTACAGAAGTACAGTAAAAGTGCTTCTGATACGTGGTTTGCTGTATGCTTCAGTTAAAGAAATGGTGGAATGGTCTTTCCAATCTTTCTGTGTGTTAATTCGTATAGAATGAGACGATTTAAGGTATTCATGAATTCAATTAGGATGGTCTTCTGCTTCATTTCACACCAATTTAAGCCTTTAATAGGCCTTTTATCATCAATAGGTGATTTCCAATAATTTAAAAAAAAACTCAAAAATCAAACTGCCATGTGTCTAGCACTTTGGATGGTCTGGGAGAGGACACAGAAAAGTGATAAAAATAGTTTCTGCTTTCAAAGAAATAAACTCTTTGGCATCATCATCTGGTGTTTTATATATATATATATATATATATATATATATGTGTGTGTGTGTGTGTGTGTATATATATATATATATATTTAAATTTTAACCCTCAACTTGATGTAGTTAACAACCAGACAGAAGTCACAGTCTAGTAGATAGAATTCCTTTTCTGACTCAATACATACGGACTGAATTGCTTCTAAAAGTCCAGAATTCTAATTATGGCTCCAGAATTTACCACTGAAGTGTTTTGTTTGAAAAGTTTTTCCATTTCTTAATAACATGTAACAAGTAAGGCATTAAACCTCATTTATTTTTCACAATCTACTCAATAGCAAATACTGAAGAACTGTTTGTAAGTTAACTGGTAATTAAATTTTTTTTCTTTTTTCTTTTTTTTTTTTTACAATTGCACTGAACCACTCTAAATGATTGCAAATTTCCTAACCCTTAGTCTCTATCCACAAGTGCTGAGAAAACTGTACAGATAAAGAGACAGAATATGTTTTGTTAGAGATGGCTGAGGAATTGTGAAGAACAGATGAAATACTGGAAGATTAGCTTTATGATATTAAATTTGATAGTATGGGAAAAAGATGGATTACAAAAAGCAGAAACTAGTAATTCAGAGGTAAAATATGAGTTTTTTACCCATATACCTCAGATATTTGTCTTGATCCTGTCCAACTAAACTGTTTTATCATGATTTAAATAAACATATAGATATATGATGTAGAGGTGTTAATAATCTGAGTGTTATGGCCAATATGCTGGAACAGATCATCAGGACTGAGTTATGAGGGGCTGGAAGGATGAACTATATCTAACAAAGTTGATAACAATAGACTGAATGTCAGGTTCTTCTTTGGGGAAACTCACTCTGCAAATCCAGGGTATGAAATTCTTGTTGCTTTCCTTCATTGGAATATGTATTTTTCTTTTGTTGCTGAAGGGTATATTCCCTGGCTATAGAATTCTAAGTTGACAATTCTTTTCTTTCAACACTTTAATGATGTTCCACTGTCTCTCGCTTCAATTTTTCTTGCCTACATTGTTTCATTGTTCTCCTATATGCCAAGTGTTTTTCTCTAGCTCTTTCAGTAGTTTTTCTTTGTCCTTGGTTTTTAGCAGTTTGAGAACAATATATAAATGCATGCTTTTCTTTGAGTTTTTCCTTTTGGTACTCACTAAGGTACTTAAATTTATAAATTTATGTCCTTCACTAAACTTCGGAAGTTTTTGGCCATTATTTCTTCAAATATTTTTCTGCCCCAATCTCTTTCTTCTGTCCTGGGAGTCCAGAAAAAAAAATGTGACCTACTGTTAGATCTTTGGGTATTTTCCCACAGACCCCTAAAATTCTATTCTTTTTTTCCAATCTTTTTTCTCCATGTTCTTTAAACTGGATCATTTCCCTTGATCTATCTTCCAGTTCACCAACCCTTCCTCCCATCATCTCCATTCTTTTCCTGAGTCCCTCAAGCAAGATATTAAATGTTAGATATTTTATATTTCAGTCCTTAAAAGTACATTAGTACTTTTAAAATGAAGTTTATAATTAACTTTAATATAATTAATAGAACATTAAAATAACATAATATAACATTATATTAGTTTCAGGTGTACAACATAATGATTTGACTATGAAGTCTAGTTTACATCCATCACCACACAGAGTTCCAAATTGTTTTTCTTATGGCGAGTACTTTTAAGACTACTCTCACCAACTTTCAAATACACAACACAGTATTGTTAACTATAGTCAGCCTGCTGTACACTATATCCTCGTGACTTATGTATTTTACAACTGATAGATTATACTTTTTGACCACCTTTACCCATTTCACCCCTCCCCCGACCTCTGGCCGTCACCAATCTGTTCTCTGTATCTATGAGCTTGGTTTCATTTTGTCTAGATTCCACATACAAGTGAAATCTAGTGGTATTTATCTTTCTCTGCCTGACTTATTTCACTAAGCATAATGCCCTTAAGGTCCATACATCCATGATGTCACTAATGACAAGATTTTCTTCTTTTTATGGATGAATAATATTCCATTGTGGGTCTATACAACATTTTCTTTATTCATTCATCTTTTGATGGACACTTAGGTTGCTTCCACACCTTGGCTATAGTAAATAATGCTGCAATAAACATGAAGGTACACATACCATTTTGAATTAGTATTTTCATTTTCTTTGAATAAATACTCAGAAGTAGAATTGCTGGATCATATGGTAGCTCTATTTTTAATTTCTTGAGGAACCTCCATACTATTTTCCATAATGGCAACACCAATTTACATTTCCACTAATAGTGTACAAGTGTTCCCTTTTCTCCACATCCTTGCCACCCTTGTTATTTCTTGTCTTTTTGATAATAGCCATTCTATATGTGAAGTGATATCTCACTGTGGTTTTGATTAGCATTTTCCTGATGATTAGTGATGTGGAACACCTTTTCATGTACTTGTTGGCCATCTGGATGTTTTCTTTGGAAAAATGTCTTTTCAGATCATCTGTTCCGTTTTTAATTGGCTTGTTTGGCTTCTTTGCTGAGTTGTATGACGTCTTTGTATATTTTGGATGTTAGTCCTTTACTAGATATATGATTTGTTAATACTTTCTCCCATTCAGTAAGCTGCCTTTTCATTTTGTTGATGGTTTTCTTTGTTGTGCAGAAGCTTTGTAGATTGATATAGTCCCAGTTGTTTATTTTTGCTTTTGTTGCCTTTATTTTTGGTGTCAAATCCAAAAATCATCACTAAGCTCAATGTCAGGGATCCTTTT
Source organism: Globicephala melas (assembly GCF_963455315.2). Lineage (NCBI taxonomy): Eukaryota > Metazoa > Chordata > Mammalia > Artiodactyla > Delphinidae > Globicephala > Globicephala melas. Next base: position 87,975,504 of record NC_083323.1, read on the forward strand.
TCCTATGTTTCTTCTAGGAGTTTTATGGTTTGAAGTCTTATATCCAAATCCTTAATCCATTTTGACTTAATACTTGTGTATGGTATAAGATAGTGGTCCAGTTCCTTTTTTTAGCATGTGACTGTCCGGTTTCCCCAGCACCATTTATTGAAGAGACTGGTTTTCCCCATTGTATATTTTTGGCTCATTTGCCATAAATTTGTTCTTTCTCAAGATTGCTTTGGCTATTTGTCCTCTTTTGTGGTTCCATACAAATTTTAGGATCGTATGTTCTGTTTCTCTGGAAATGCCATTGGAATATTGATACGGACTGATTCAATATTGATTGAATTTGCAGATTGCTTTGGGTAGTATGGACATTTAAGCAATGTTAATTCTTCCAATCCATGAGTAGGGAATATCTTTGCATTTACTTTTGTTTGTTCAATTTATGTTGGTGTCTTATGGCTTTCTGTGTACAGGTCTTTCACCTCCTTGGTTAAATTTATTCCTAGGTATTTAATTCTTCTAAATGCAGTTATAAGTGGAATTGTTTTCTTAATTTCTCTTTCTGATTATTCACTATTAGTGTATAGAAACGCAAGTGATTTTTATATATAGGTATTCTCTGCTTTTTTGGAAGTTTGCTTTAGGCCACTTTGCTTTTAAGAAAGACTTACATTAACACCTGTTTTTGCTAATTGAACAAAATCCGAAGAGGATTTTCACTTTTACAAGTAAAGGTGAAAAGCAAAAACAGTGTTCAGTGTTTTTTGGGGGGCAGCAAGCTGTTATAGAGGTAGCATGAACACTGAGCAGTGAGAGTGGCACTGCTAAGCTCTTTTCCCAAGAGCTACACTCAGCATCTCAGCATCAAGTCGCCATAGCTTTGACCTGTGTCTATTAGCATGTGTGCTTTATCTCGATTTATTCTGTGAATTTGTTAGCAAGATGTGGCCTAAGATAATTGCTTCTTCATTTTTGCCATTTTGGCTTACTAAAGATTTTGTAGGAATGCTCTATTTTTGGATATCGAGGGAAACATATTGATTTTGTATCTTGCAAGTTTACTGAATTCATTTATTAATTCTAATCGTTTTTTGTGAAGTCTTTAGGATTTTCTATACGTAATATCATGTTACCTATAAATAGGGACAGTTTTACACCTTCCTTTCCAATTTGGACGCCTTTAATATCTTTTTCTTGCCTAATTGAATAAAAGTGGTGAGAGTGGGTATCCTTGTCTTGTTCCTGATCTTTGAGGAAAAGCTTTCAATTTTTTACCATTGAGTATGATGTTAGCTGTGAGCTTGTCATACATGTCCTTAATTATGTTGAGGTACACTCCCTCTATATCCTCCCTGTTGAGAGTTTTATCATGAATGGATGTTGAGTTTTGTCAAATGTCTTTTCTGCATCTTTTGGGGTGCTCATATGACCTTTAGCCTTCATTTTGTTAATGTGATCTATCACATTGATTGTTTTCTGGATGTTGAACCCTTCGTTCACCTCTGGAATAAATCCCAGTTGATTCAGGTGTATGACTTTCTTAATGTATTGTTGAGTTCAGTTTACTAATATTTTGTTGAGGATTGCTGCATTTATGTTCATGAGGGATACTGACTTGTAATTTTCTTTTCTTGTGGTGTTCTTGTCTAGTTTTGGTATCAAGGTAATGCTGGCCTCATGAAATGAGTTCAGAAGTGTTGTCACCTCTTCCATTTTTTGTAAGAGTTTGAGAAGGATTGATAGTAATTGGTGCTAATGTTTGGTAAAATTCACCTGTGAAACTTTCTAGTCCTGGTTTTTTCTTTGTTGGGAAGTTTTTAATTACTTATGCGATCTCCTTACTTATTAGTGGTCTGTTAAGATATTCTGTTTCTTCATGATTCAGTCTTGGTAGGTTGTATATTTCTAGAAATTTATTCATTTCCTCTACGTTGTTCAATTTGTTGGTGTATAATTTTCATAATTTCTGATTATGCATTTCTTTGGTATCACTTTAATCTCTCTCTTCTTTCATTTCTGATTTTATTTGAGTCTCTCTCTTTTTTTTAGTCTAGGCAAACGTTTGTCAGTTTAATTTATCTTTTCAAAAAACCAGCTCTTAGTTTCATTGATCGTTTCTATTATTTTCTCCTCTTTATTTATCTCTGCTTTGATCTTTGTTATTTCTTCCTTTCTGCTAACTCTGGGTTTAGTTTGTTCTTCTGTTGAGATGTAGAGTTAGGTTGTTCATTTGAGATCTTCTTTTTAAAAAATATTTTATACCCATGTGGCTGGAAGAGATTGTTGGTATGAAGTCTATCTTCTTAAATTTGCTGAGTTTTTTTTTTGTGTGTGTGAAATATAATATGTTCTATCCTGGATTATGTTCTGTGTTTGCTTGAAAAGAATGTGTATTCTGCTGCTGTTGGATGGAATATTCTGTATATATATGTCTGTTAGGTATATTTGACCTAAAGTATGGTTTAAACCCAAGATTTTCATATTGATTTTCTTTCTAGATGATCTATGCATTGTTGTAAGTGGGGTATTGAAGTCCATACTATTATTATATTGTTGTCTATTTCTCCCTTCAGATGTTAGTATTTGCTTAATATATTTTGGTGCCCCGATGTTGGGTGTGTATATATTTATGTTTCTTATACCTTCTTGATCCCTTTATCATTATATAATGAATTTGTCTCTTGTTACCATTTTTTGGCTTAAAGTCTATTTTGTCTGATAAAACTACCTCACTTTCTTTTGGTTTCCAATTACATGGAATATCTTCTTTCATCACTTTACTTTGAGCTTATGTGTGTCCTTAAAGCTGAAAGTGTCTTATAGGTGGCATATAGTTGGATCATGGTTCATTTTTCTTTTTTACCAACCAGCCATTCTATGTCTTTTGATTGGATAATTCAGTCAATTTGCATGAAGAGTAATTACTGATAGGTAAGGACTTACCCATGTCATCTTACTGTTTTCTTGCTGTTCTCGTGTTCCCTTTTTCCTCTCTTCCTCTCTTGCAGTCTTCTTTTGTAAACTGATGATTTTCTGTAGTGGTATGCTTTGATTCCTTTATCTTTATCCTTTGTGAATCTACTGTAGGTTTTTGCTTTGTGGTTACCATGAGGCTTACAAAAAACATCTTATAGATATAATAATCTATTTATGCTGATAGCTTTACTTCAATCATATACAAAAACTCTACCCCTTTATTCCCCCCATTTTATGTTATTAAAGTCACAATTTACCTCTTTTTATGTTGTTTGTTCATTAACAGGTTATTGTAGCTATACTTATTTTTAGTACTCTTGTCCTTTAACCTTTATACTAGAATTAAGTGGTTAACACTCTACCATATTATAGTATTAGAGTAATCTAACTTTGACTATATACTTTACCAGGGTTTATACATTTTCATATATACATGTTACCAATTAGTATCTTTTCATTTCAGCTTGAAGAACTCCTTTCAGCATTTCTCATAAGGCAGGTCTAGTGGTGGCAAATTTCTTCAACTTTTGTTTGTCTGGAAAAGTCTTTATCCCTACTTCATTTCTGAAAGACGGGCTTGCCAGGTAAAGTATTCTTGATTGGCATTTATTTTAGTTCAGTACTTTGAATATATCATCTCACTCTCTCCTGGTCTATAAGGTTTTTGCTGAGAAATCTGCTAATAACTCTACGGGGGCTCCCTTGTAAGTTACAAGCGTTTTATCCTCTTGTTGCCTTCAAGATTCTCTCTTTATCTTTGAATTTTGACAGTTTTATTATCATGTGCTCTGGAGAGGATCTCTTTAAAGTTGAGTTTGGTGACCTATGAGCTTCATGAACACGAATATCCAAACCTTCCCTCAGATTTGGGAAGTTACCAGCCATTATTTCTTTAAATATACTTTCTGCTCCCTTTTTCCTCTCTTTTCCTGGAACTTCAATGTATCACATAGGCTTTCTTCACTCTCCTTTTTTTTTTCCCTTTGTTCTCCCCTGACAGGATAATTTCGAAGTTCCTGTCTCACAGATGCCTTTTCTGCTTGATCCATTCTCCTGGTGATGCTCTCTGTTGTATTTTTCATTTCATTCATCATATTCTTTAGCTGTAAAATTTGTTTGGTTTCTTTCATAAAAAAATTTCTATTGGGCTTCCCTGATGGCACAGTGGTTGAGAGTCCGCCTGCCGATGCAGGGGACGCGGGTTCGTGCCCCCGTCTGGGAGGATCCCACATGCTGCGGAGCGGCTGGGCCTGTGAGCCATGGCCATTGAGCCTGCGTATCCGGAGCCCGTGCTCTGCAACGGGAGAGGCCACAACAGTGAGAGGCCCACATACTAAAAAAAAAAAAAAAAAAATTTCTATCTCCTTGTTAAATTTCTCATTTTGTTCATGTATTATTTTCCTGATCTTTTTGAATTTCTGTGTTTTCTGTAGCTCATCAAATTTCCTTTAAATAGCCATTTTGAATTCTTTCTATCAGGTAAATCACAGATCTTCAGGTCTTTGAGTTCAGTTACTGGAAGATTATTGTCATCCTTTGGTGGTGTCTTGTTACTTCTTTGATTTTCATGTTCCTTGAAATTTTGCATTGTTGTCTTCCTATTTAAAGTGGCAGTCACCTCCTCCAATCTTTACTCTCTGCCCATTTCAATGTATCCAGATTCATAGTTTTTGCTACCACAGTGTTGTGGAACTTCTCTGCATACCTGAAGTTCCACAAAGGCTCTTTTATCCATGGATGATTGTCTAAGACAGTGCTTTCCAGGAGCTCCTGCACCGTGGCTGAGAGGAGCAGGAGTCAGTACACAACCCACTGCAGGGTCCTCAGCTGGGACTGAGGCCTGTGTGTCTGTTACCTGAAGCATAGGTAGGTGAGACTCCTCCTTGATCCCTTGGTAGATGGTGTTGGGTCTCACTTTTGTCTGTGGATGGATGGTGAATTTTTGTTGTTGAGTAGGAGACAAAATGAGGGATGTCTTTTGCCACTATTATGCTGATGTCACTCCTAAAGGGACTTCAGAAAAGTCAGGAAGGAACCAAATTATGAGAACCAATGTCAGGGCCTTAGCTTATGTGTTTTTGTTTGTTTGTTTTCTTAAAGTTAGAATGTAGAATTAAGGGAGATTTTGGATAAAGGATAGAGATTAGGGTACAAGGCTTTCAATAAGAAGAGAGACTGATTAAATAAAATTTACATCATGTGTGTCCTATACATTGATGGCTATGTCATCTGGGGAGATGGTGAGTGTCCAGAGCTGTTGAATATTTAGAGCAATAATTCTCAGCAGGAAATCACCTTATTCTTAACTGAGACAGATGTGATGATCAAATATTTGTCACTTTACCATTCTCGGTTTAGTATCAAGTATTATAGAGAGCAGAATTCATAGAGAAAATCTATGCAATTGTAAATACAGCTTAAACTAAACTGCTGTGGATTGTGGCTGTTTTTCACAGTGACACACTTAAGCAAACATTTACTTATTTAACAAACATGCATTAAAGGCATAGTATTGTGCTAGCACTATGAGATATACAAAATATATTTCCCACAGCTTTTACAATCAGTAAATTTTCAATACAATTGAAACTACAGGATAAGCCAAGTTGATAAGTTTCAAGAGCTGAGATAAGGCAGTGAATATCAAATGGATGGTATATAGAGTAAATGTAACAGGAGGCCAAAGAAGGAAGGATAACTAGGAACAAGAGTGGCCCAGAAGGTTCAGAGAGAGTGAGAGGTTTGAGCTGAGCCTTGAAGTTGAGTTGGACGTAGAAGGTAAATAGAAGGTAAGCAGAAGTATGATATAGTGAGCTAGAATGATTGATGTGTGTCTAGTCAACAGTGAATGTACCATCTAGAAAATAACACAAGTTTTGTACTGTGGATGGTGGATATAAAAGGCAGGTTATAGCTAGACTCCATAGTATCTTAAATATTAGGCTAAAGAATTTTAAATTTACTGAGACTCTATTAAAATTTTTTATTGATATGATTAAAATGGAGTTGTAGGATGTTTTAGGCAGAATAGAGAAGTAGGAAACAAGGAAAGGAATACCACAGGAATCAACCAAAATAATCTATAGATAAATTAACAGAGACTATAGAGTCAAATTTTAACAATAATAAAAGTAAAAGGAAACTCAAATGATTTGTTGATTACATATAGGAGTACTGGAGTAAGTTAAAATATAGAAAATAAATTACAGAGAAGTTTTCATCAAGAGTTACTTGGGGATGGTGCAAGTAGTTCTGAGTGAGAGTTGGTTTTGGTGGAAAGTAGAGGACTATAATTTAGGATTGTTGAGTTTAAAGAGATGTCAAGATATCAGAGTGTAAATGCCTATCAGGCAGTTGGAAATATGTAAATTGAGTTCAGAGAAATATTAAAAGCAGAGACGTAAATTTAGGAGTAATTCACATAATCTGTGAAGTTTCAAAACTGAATAAAATTTCTTAGGAAATTAGTTTGAAGAGTTGAAGCCCTGAACACTGTAGAATCTTCACATTTAAGGGCTAAAGATGAAGTCAACATCTATTAAAGCACTATGTACCTTATCTAGTTTAAATTTATAAGTGCTAAGGAAGCCTCAGAAAGAGATTTAGAGAATGTACAGACAGTGAAGTTTTATGGAGAGCCTGAGAATAGAAAAGTTCAAGAAAGAAGAACTAAAGGTGTTGGCTATTGGAAGAGATCAATTACCATTATCATACCAATTATCATAGGTTTATAGAAGAATTTATGGTTTGTTTTATTAAGAAATAATTGGTAATCTTTTTTTTTTTTTTTTTTTTTTTGCGGTACGCGGGCCTCTCACTGTTATGGCCTCTCCCGTTGTGGAGCACAGGCTCCGGACGCGCAGGCTCAGTGGCCATGGCTCACGGGCCCAGCCGCTCCATGGCATGTGGGATCTTCCCGGACCAGGGCACGAACCCGTGTCTCCTGCATCGGCAGGTGGACTCTCAACCACTGTGCCACCAGGGAAGCCCAATTGGTAATCTTTGAGGGTTAATGTTTCTTTGGTTAAAAAAAATCATGAAACACAATAAAATATCTATATCTGGCTTGGGTACTCTTCACTATCCATTGCTTTGCATCTTATTCTTTGAAACAGGAAATCAGTGCCGTAATGGGCCAACTCTGGAAGAACAATTTTTTATTCATGGAATATAAACCAAATATAATCAATGAGATAATTATTATTAGAAAATTGCCCTTTATCAAGAAACTGATATTTATTTAGATAAAGTGAATCTAGGATGGGGCAGTGACAAATTTCTTTTACAAATCTAGATTTTAAAAAATTGAAAAGAATTGGGATAGTCAGAGAACTTAGCCAAGTTAGTTCAAAAAGATGCACAAGACTGATGGGCCAAGACAGCAGAGTAGAAATACCCTAAGCTCACACCCCCTCACAGACACACCAAAATTACCACTATTTACAGAATAACAATCAACAAAAAAGACTGAAACCTACCAGAAAAGATCTTCTACAACCACAATGAGACTGGTAGGAGGGGAGGAGTCACAATATAGTCTAGTCCTATACTCCTGGGTGAGCAATCCACAAACAGGAGAAAATTAACAACTTAACTGACCAGAGATGTATCAATATGTTTTCAGAAAGTGATACAATTAATATCACCATGTGAAGTTGCTAGAGCTTAAAATTGATCAAGGGTTCATTATACAATTTATGATTGTCATTATCATTCACAGTTTGCCCCATTAGGTTTTTGTTCCAAACTTGTGTATATTATAAATTCAAGTTTATTACTGTAAAATTTTCAGAAATGACACATAGCAAACTTTTGAGTGAAGAAGAATTTTTCGGTGAATTTTATGCAGATACTTTCTCTGATTGTCCGAGCGAAATATATACTAGTGTCTCAGAAAATGACAGTTCTTCGGAATATAGTTCTGATTCAGACAATGTGAATATTAGACCCAAAAAAGACAAAAAACCTTAGTGATTGATTCTGATACGGAAAGTGAAAATGAAACTCACGGTGCTGGAGAATGCTCCTTTGCTTCTACAGAAGAGTAGATTGAAGACAACATTTCAGGAAAATCAGATGACTTTACAGATATGTCAGGTGTAACTACTGAATGTAATAATCCGCAAAGTGTTAGTGAAATAACAGAATTATTTTTTGGTAACGACTTTTTCGAGTTGGACGCTTCTCAAACAAACTTGTATCCCCAACAGAATAAAAAACCATATAAAAAGTATGATAAGCCTTTAAAATGGACTGATATAACTAACAGTGACAGGAAGATGTTTCTTGGATTAATAATTTTGATGGGACAAATAAGAAAGTCATACTGGAAAGAATACTGGTCGACTGATCCCTTACTTGAAACACCCATCTTTCCAAAGATTATGACAAGAAGAAGATTCGAACACATAATGAAATTTCTTCACTTTAACGATAACTCGGCAACTCCACTTCCTGCAGACAGAATTTCAAATGTTAAACCTATTTTGGATGATTTTCTACCAAAATTTCAATCTATCTATATACCCAAACAAGAGCTATCACTTGACGAGGCAATGATAAAGTGGTGAGGATGCCTCAGATTCAAAACCTATAATGCCAGAGAACTTACAAAATATGGAATTTTGGTCAGGATGGTTAGCGAAAGTGAAACTGGATATATATGCAACCTTGAGATTTACACAGGTGAAGGAAAGAAACTGCAAGAAACAATATTATTGGTCCTACAACTTTACCTTGGTTCATGACACCATATTTACTGAGACAATTTTTACAACAGTGTGTCCACATCTGAAATACTGTTGAAAAATAAAACCAGAGATCGTGGGACTATAAGAGAGAATCGTGGTCTACCAAACCAATTAAGGAGAAATCCAAAAATCTACGGAGGGGAGAAATGACATTCTTACAGAAGGAAGAAGTGATTCTTCTTATATGGAAAGACAAGAGGCTAGTTCGCATGGTGACAACTATTCATGACGCCTCTATAGCATCTACAGGAAAGGAAGACAGGAGGACTGCCCATCAGATAACTAATCCCACTTGTATATTAGAGTATAATAAATATATGAAAGGAGTTGATCGATCTGATCAATATCTGGCAAACTTCAGTATCCTCTGGAAAACTAGCAAATGGTATAAAAAAGTGGGTTTCTATTTGAGTAATTGTGGTTTATTCAATGCGTTTAAAATTTATTGTAGCCTTAATGCACAGAATAAAATGACTTACACGCAATTTTTGTTAGCAGTAGCTGACCATCCTGGTGAATGTAGTGGTAGTCCTGCACCTGGTTCTTCTTGTGGTGTTTCTAAAAGAGCCTCCCGCAAAGACCCACCTTGTCGACTATCAGGTAAAATAAAAGAACGTATTCTAGAGGGAATAATACCCACAGAACTAAAAGAAAAAAAAAATTGCCGCCAGAAAGTGTAGAGTCTGCTCTTCCAGGGGAAAGAGCAGTGAAACACAGTGTATTTGTAATAGATGTTCTGTTCCCCTGCACAGAGGTGCCTGCTATACTGCCTATCACTATCACACTCTAACGAAATATTAGACTGCTTTAGTAAGACATGTACAAAGTTTCAAGTAAATGCATTAAATGCAAAAAAAAGTTGTTGATATTTAATCAAATGCAGGTGTTTTGATATTCACTTAGGTAAAAATCGCCAGCCACAGGTGTTAGTTTCTGCAAAAATCCACCAGTCAATAATGTGTTAAAATTGCAGAACTTCTCCCAAAGGAGTAAGAGGTCTGCGCCCCGCATCAGCTCCCCGGCCTGGGGGTCCTGCATCGGGAAGACAAGCTCCGGAAGGCCAGCAGGCCTTACTTTTGGGAGTCCCAGAGGGCTGAGGGAAATAGACTCTATGCTTAAAGGGCGCATACAAAATCTCACAAGCTCTGGGACCCAGGGCAAAAGAGATTCAAAAGGAGCCTGGGTCAGACCTACCTGCTGATCTGGAAAGTCTCCCAGAGAAGCAGGAGGCAACGGCAGCTCTCCCTGATGACACAGATGCTGGCAGCAGTGGACACTAGTGCTGGCAAGTGCCATTCTGGAATCCTCCCTCTAGCTTATTAGTCTCAGGACCCAGCCCCGCCCCCACTCACAGCCTGTAGGCGCCAGCGCTGGAATGCCTCAGGCCAAGCAACTAACTAGGCAGGGACACAGTCCCACTCACCAGCAGACAGCTGCCTTAAGACCTCCTGAGCCCATAGCCTCCCCTGGACACAGCCCTTCCCACCAGAGGACACAGGAACCAGCCCCACACACCAGTGGGTAGAAACCAACACCAGAATCTTTGGCTCCACCCACCAGCGAGCCTGCACTAGCCTCAGGACCAGCCTCACCCACCAGCAGGTGGACTCTAGCCACAGGACAATGGCAGCTCCGCAGCGTACAAACCTAGTGCACCCACCAAGGCCAGAACCTGCCCTGGGACCAGCTGGGCCCTGGCCCTGCCAACTAATAGGCCAACAGAAGCTTTGGGACAGCCCAGACCCTGTACCCAACTGTGTCAGGAGGCCTCTCCCCCATTCCCCCACCTCCTTCCCAGCAATCTGACATCAACTCTGGGATTCCTGGGCGCTACAACCAGACTCCGGAAGCCGGCTCTGCTTGCCAGTAGTCCAGCACTAACCCCAGGACCTGGCTTTAGCCATCAGTGAGCCAGCACTAGCCTCAGGGCCCTGGGGTGCTGCAGCTGGCTGCCTTGTGACAGGCCCGGTAAACCAGTGGCTGGCAGCCTCTGCACAAGGCAGGGCCTGGCAACCAACCAGTCTGGGGGCCAACCAAGCCCACCAGACCACCCTCAGTAGTCAGCCCACCACAACAGAAGGACCCACACAGCCCACATAGGGGGCACCCTTAGAACATATTGCTCTGGTGACAAGAGGGGAGTGCACTGCCGGGATGCATAGGACATCTCCTACAAAAAGCCACTTCTCCAAGGTCAGGAAACATAACTAACCTACGAGATACATAGAAATAAAAACGGCAACTTAGGCAAAATGAGGTAGCAGAGGAACATGTTCCAAATGAAGGAACAAGATTAAGCCCCAAAAGAAGCACTAAGTGAAATGGAGATAGACAGTCAGTCTACCCAAGAAAGAGTTCAGGGTAATGATTGTAAACATCTTTTAAAGAACTCAGGATAAGAATGAATGCACAGGGCTTCCCTGGCGGCACAGTGGTTGAGAGTCCGCCTGCCGATGCAGGGGACACGGGTTCGTGCCCCGGTCCGGGAAGACCCCACATGCCGCGGAGCGGCTGGGCCCGTGAGCCATGGCCGCTGAGCCTGCGCGTCCGGAGCCTGTGCTCCGCAACGGGAGAGGCCGCAACAGTGAGAGGCCCGCGTACCGCAAAACAAACAAACAAAAAAACCGCAAAAAGAAACAAAAGAATGAATGCACAGAGTGAGAAGTTAGAAGTTTTTAAAAGGATACATAGAACATTGTTATTTTTACATGTCGAATATTGCCATCATCTGTGATTTATTTTCACAACCCTCTTTTGTTACCTTCACCAAGTCTATGTGTTGTCTCTTTTACACCAGTGGGCAACACAAGTCACTTGGTGCTAAGTACAGAACTCCCATTGTATGCAGAGTGCCATTTATGGGGTAATTAGCCATGAGAAATGTTTCTCAAAGTGTGTCCACGGACCACTTGTGTCAGAGAACCTTCTGAAATGCTCGTATTTGGGAGCAGGAGAGAAGAAAACAAGTCTAGACGTGAAAGAGTAGAAGAATCCATGAGACCAGGAGAAGACTGTAAAAGGCAGATGTAGAAATTCCAAGCCAAACTACAGAATCACAGTCACTGGGAGTCGCATCCAGGAATGTGGATTTTAAAAACAAGGACCCCCAGACTATACATACATAATAAAATTACAAGAATTCTTTAAAATAAAAAATAAAATGTAATAAAACTTTAACATGTATGTGTGTGTGTGTGTGTGTGTGTGTGTTTAGCCTGGGTTCTTGTTGTGTTTGACTAATTCCCTCTCTCTTCTGTTAATTTCCATGCAGTAATGATTTTCTGTGATTTTGTGTCTTATGAAAGGATTAAACAGCACTCCATTTGAGATATACCCTGATTTCCCTGACATGACTTGCTCCTCATTTGAAATGACTTATTATTCTGTTACAGAGTAAGAGACTCTCATAATGTGAGCATATTCAATATCAGAAGGAAGTCTGGCATCCTTATTGATTACTTTTAGAGCCTTCTGGAATGGGCTTATTCTGGACCAGGTAGAAGAAAACAGTCTAGAAATGACACAAAACTAGGGGAATCCATGAGACCAGGAGAGACACTGTAATATATAGAGAGACATTGCAGAAGTCAATGGAAGAGATCATTTTAAAGTGGGCTACATGGGAAAACACTAGAAAGATTTAAAAACATATTTCAAATCTAAATGATTTTTCTATGTTCCTCTGTTACATAAACTGAAAAATTATTGAAAATAATCTTGGCCAAGCTTCTAAATACCTGCATTACTTTGTCAGTCTCTGTTCACTAGGATAAATCATATTGTGCTGCTTTGAAAGGAAAAAAATTTAGCAATTTTTTTTTGTGAATTCACAGGAGGGAAGTAATTCTTAGAGAAAGCTTCAAGGATTTAATATAAGATAAACAATTCTTTTCATCAAACTCACTATTAAATATAACAGAACTGCAGGCAGAATAATTCATTTTAATATTAAAACCAAGCACAACTTCTTTAGTCTGATTACTCAAGCATGTGAAAATACTAAAGTCTAAAAAAATAAACAATTAGTTAAAACTTGAAATAAGAAAATATGTTGAGAATTTACAGATAGATTTTTCTGTCATTTACATTATAATGTTATCTCTGTCTTCAGATAAGCAGAAGAAATAAAATAGTCATTTAAGAGATGCTGTGAAAAATGCAAAGCCTGAGGACTTTGTTGTGATGATTTGGGGAAGGTGAAAAAAGTCTTAGTTCTTAGTTGTTCACATTAGAAGTAATTTAACATTCTTTCATTTAACAAAGTATTCATTGAGCATCTACTATATACTTGGCCCTGCTTTAGCCTCCGGGTTTACAGCAATGATACAGGGCAGTGGAGAAAATAAAGTAGGAAAGGAAGTTTGGAAGTGCCAACCAACAGCGGTGGTTTTGCAGTTTTACATATGGGAGTCAGAGAGGACCTCACAGAAAAGGCGACAGTTAAACACAGTTGTTTAGGACATGTGAGATTGAACCATGGAGAATTTGAGTCATGGGCCTGGGAAGAGCAGTCCCAATAACCTGAGTAGCAGGTACAAATGTCCTGGGGCAGAAACATGCAGAAACATTCAAGGCATAGGAAGAAAATCACTGAGGCTGGAGTGGAGTGATTCAGGGAGTCTGTAGCACGAGGTGAGGTAGGAGAGGTCAAGGGCGTCAATACTTGGCTTTCATTGTAAGTGGTATGAGATTCCTTCCCCAGAGGGATATGAGACAGGAATGACAGGATTGACTTTTATTCTCAAAGGAGTATTCTGGATGCTAGGTTAGGAAGAGACTAAAAAGATATAAAGGCAGAAGCAGGGAGACCTGTTAAGAGGCTACAGCAGTAATTCAAGTGAGAGATGATGGTAGATTGAACCAACGGTGGTAAGCAGTGGAGGTGAAACATGGTGGGATTCTGGATTTATTCTGAAAGCTGAGCTCCCAGGATTTGCTAATAAGTTTGGTTGTAGTTTGTGAGAGCAGTCAAAAGGACTCTAAGGATTTTAACCTGAGCAGTTAGTAGGATGGAGGTGCCATTTAGAGGTGAGACAGGTTGCCAAAGAAGCAGGTTTAGGGGGGTGATAATCAGAAGTCTGATTGGATGTATATTAGATTTATGCTGTCTACTGAATTTCTACTAGAGTTGTTGAGTAATCAGTTGTACATATAATTCTGGATTTTAGGGAGACTTTCAAGCTAGAATTATAAAATATGGAAGAAAAAGACATGTAAGTGGTATTTAAAGCCACAAGCCTGGAAATAAAAAAAGAGGAGTTCCAGGGCTATGTTAAGAGATTGTGGAGGAGAGAAGAACCAGTAGGGAGCATGACTTCATTATTAACAACTTTCCTTCCGAGGGCATTGGCAATGTAAAGGCTCTAGCGGCCCTAAGTGGTTTTCAAATTTTTATAGGATTCACCTGCTCATTTTCCATTTACCTATAACTTGATCTAAATCTTAAACTCTTGTTCTTAGTCACTTACTCCCCACCTTTATGCCTGCATCACACTGGTTTTGAATATACTTATTGGTAGTGCAACTTCATCTGAGTGTAAAGGGCATTTTTGAAAACTGTCAAAAGTAATTTGGGGATTTAGCTGATGAATAAAATGGGTGGCCAAGTTGGTTATTACTGCTTTTGATCAAACATTAGGCATGACTCTTGACTAGTATCAACAAGTTTATTGTGTGGTTTATATGCAGAGCTAAAAGCAATGTCAACAGGCATGTCCTAAAATGTTTTGAGCAATGACATTACTGAAATATATGTATAGTTTCCAAGAGGACTGTTTTCAATTGACAATTACATATCATACACATATATACGTTCTGTTAACTTGATTAACACTATTTCTTAATAGTCTATTATTTTATCATGTATATTTGTACAGATGCTTAAAGTCCACGAACATGCATACAGCTATAAAAAATATCTAACTTAATCTTCATTTCCCAGCCTAACAATTTCTTAAACAACTGCTATTCTCAGCTAAGCTGATTAACTTGTCAAAAGCAATTGAAAATAATTATTTTAATGAGTGAAAGTTCTACAAAAACACATTTAATATTTGCCCAGCTCTTACAAAAATGGCTGATTGCAAACACTATAGATTTACAAACAATCATCCTTGGATATCTGGCTAATACTAAATTTGTAAAGGATGCATTCCCTGAAAGTTATGCCAAATATTTGTTCAATGAACAAATATTTATTAAGTTCTAGTGTGTTCCAAATGCATGTCATGTTGAGAAGAGTTTGCTCCTTTAAGTCCTTCAAAGTGCATCCTTAGAGATTTATGTGCATAAAGGAGAGAGCTAAGGTAGTGCTTCTGACTTTCTCCATGTGGAGTCTCCTGGGGAGTTTCACCATGTGGAGGACCTGTTTTGCTAGGCTAGCTAAAGACCAGAGAAATAGGTGAGTCTTAGAGTTACCCTTTTCTGTTTGTTGCACCCAGATTCAGACCTTTAATCAATTACCTTGTGACAAAGAAAGCTCCCTCTCTTACTTAACGACATGGCCCAGTTGCCATCCTTGCCTCTCTGACTCGACCAATCTTCAGGAAGGAATGGGGTATAATAGAGAAAGCAGCTTTTAGTTTTCCTTAGAGGCTAACTACCATGGACGTTCTTGGTTCTGGGGATGCAAAGATGGGGTCCCTGTCATCAAAGAAATTATTACTTTTTGAGGGAAAAGAAATACCCTTGAGCAATTACATCAGAATATGATAACATACTCAATGGCAATCTGTGGGAAAACACTAAGAGCTCCTGGCTTCACAAAGAAGGTGCTGGCACTATTCAAAGAGATGAGTCAGTCTTCCACAAAGCTCAGCGTGATGAGAGAGGGGTAAATTCTTGGGACATAGCTTTTTTTCTTTTGGCTCTTAATGCTCTAGGTAGTCCTGCTTTTTTGGTTTTTTTTTTGTGGTACGCGGGCCTCTCACTGTTGTGGCCTCTCCCATTGCGGAGCACAGGCTCTGGACGCGCAGGCTCAGCAGCCATGGCTCACGGGCCCAGCCACTCCGCAGCATGTGGAATCTTCCCAGACCGGGGCACGAACCCGTGTCCCCTGCATCAGCAGGTGGACTCTCAACCACTGCGCCACCAGGGAAGCCCTGGTAGTCCTGCTTTTTCAAAGCTTTTTCACTAGATTTGTCCTGACACTTCATTTTGAATAAAGTCTGGGTTTCATTCTATGACTTGCTCTGTGAAATATTTTATAGCCTTTCCCCCAAGCATCACAATTACACTGAGGCACAACGCTGTACCTGGTTCATTGTTCCTTACTTACACTTGGTGGCTGGCCCCATTTCTCTCACGAACGTTGACATTAATTGCTTAAAGGAAGAAAGTGATTTCTAAACGTAGGTTTACATGTTTCTTATTAGATAAGATAAACTTACAATATTTTTCACGTGCTTCACAAGTATGGTCAGCTTCGCATCCTCGTATGTCATGACTAACTGCACCTTAGGCTTCTTGTCAGGAAACTTCTCACCTGATGAAACAGTAGAGTTTTAGTGGATTAAATTGGAAGTGGCTGATCACAGGATAAACTGAACATTCAAAGACTAAAGCAGGACCAATGAATAATATGAAAAAGAAACATTCTTCATATGACACTGAAAACATAATACTCTTCAGGAAACTGGGTTGGTTAAGATAGGATTTGTGTCTAATAATCCTGAATCTATTCTACCTCCTCATAGTCTATGTTTTGTTTCAATCGATACCATTATTTTCCCGATTATTAAAGCCTGAGACCTCAGTGTCATTTTTGGCCGCAATTTTCTCCTCAACATTCAGTACAATGAGCTTAAAGTATTAGAGAACATAGGGGTTGAAAGTGTTGGCTTTAGAAGTCAGTGAGTCTGGGGTGCAGGTCCCAGCACTATACTAAAGACTGTGACTAAGTTAATCGACTTCTGTAAAATGGAGATAATAGTCATCTACTTCAGGACAGTTGAGATGATTAATTGGTAACATTCAAAAGTTCTCACAGTATAATCTCTCAGTGAATGTTTGCAATCACTCCATGTATTTACACTCAGCTCTTCCTTTCCAGTTCTGCTGTGCCTAGTGCAGATGCATATGGATCTTTTGCCTGAACTACTAGAACATTCTCTTCCCCTCCTCCAGAACCCAAATGTATTTGTACACAATTACCAGTATAATCTTCCTAGGGCAACTTTTATAAAATTACTCTTCGATCAAAGTACTGTTCATAGCTTTCCATAGCTTATGACAAAGTCTGAATTTTTCAGCTTTGTATTACTGCTTCTTATTGAATCTGTCTTATTTCCCATTCTTATTATTTCATACTGCAGTCTGTATGTTCAGTTCTACAGACATGCTCTGCTATTTCCTTGCAGACATTGCTCATATTATTCCCTTTATTTAAAATGATCTCTTCCACCATTTTTGGCTATTGAAATTTTACCTTTCTGCAAGGCCTAATTAAAATGCAAAAGGGTTTCTGTGGTCGCCACCCTCTGAACTCCCCTTAGCATGGCCCTTATCACTTAATATTTATATTGTAATTATTACCTTACATGTCTCAATTTGCTTAGTGGATTACAGTCTCCCTTAGGGCTTACTTTTTTCCTATTTCCCCAAGGGATATATAAATCAGTGCTTGCTCCATAAAGTTGCACTAAACGTTTATTTAATGACAAAAGTAATCTCAATTTTCCTTTCAAGTTATATCTTTCCTACATTAAAACGAAGGCTTTAGTTTTTTAATTAAAAATTTCCAGTTTATAGCCCAAGGATTAAGCATAATTCACAGTTTTCTAATATTTCCCTTGGTAATCTCTGGTTGTATGTTTTCTGAGGGAATTCAGAAAGAAGAAATTTACTACTACTAAGGAATTTGGCAATGTTTTGTTGTGGGCTCATTGGGGTCCACGTTGTTTTCTGATAGTCAGTTTTAGCTCTCTAATCCTAACATTTGAAAATTAAACCTGAGCTTTATGTTTCTTCTCCCAAAGCCTTTTACATGTTTATTAGAATAGTTTATACATTTTAAATAGGTAATATTAATTAATTTTATTGTTAATGTGGATTATTGACATTGAAATAGTTAAAATTCACATTGAGTGTTTCTTACAACTGAAATGGTAATTATGTAAATATAATAAAAAAATTCTTCCTTAAAATATCTTGATTATGATGACTGAGTGACGCTGTGAGTTTGAGACACTACGAGATAATTTTGACTGTAGTACTTGGGTAAATTGTATTTCATAATACAAAAATGTAGTTGAACTTTTGGTATGAGTATGCTAAAAATGCTGATACTTTTTTGATGCACAATGAACATAATTTTTGAATTAAAGAGTGAAAGGATTATTAATTAGAAACTTAATGTGTTTAATTAGAGGAGCTTTAATTCAGACAGGAAATTAGCATAAATTTATGGGTGAGTGTCTAAATGATAATCATGCAACTGTTACTTGAATTGACTGAAGATGATATTCCACCCTAAACCTTTCATGCAAGATTAGTAATCACAGTATCCATCAAAACATGTCAGACTTTAGAACCCACTGAAAATACAGGCCACTCGGAAGTCTTAGTAGTCAATGTAGTAATAGCAGAGGTACTTAGGATTTTTAGAATTCTTATTGTGTGCCAAATGTTGAGCTAACAGTTTCACGTACATAAACTCACTAAATCCCCACAGCAAACCTACAAAGTTTGTGTTACCTCCATTTTACCCATGAGGAAACTGAGGTATTTTGGTCCAAGTTTAGGCAGGGTCAAATGATCTCTAAAGACTATGTTTTTGAACATCATGCTGTAAGGGGCAACAAGGGGTCAATAACCTAAGGGAAAGAATTTAAACGAAGAGCCCAGAGAGGGAGACTTTTGAGAATAGCTTCACAGGGACAAGAAGATGGTAGAATATCTTGATTTTTCTGCTTCAAGTTATTCTGGGGGATCTAATCATGCTTAATCTAACCATTTATAGTAACCCCAAGAACTGTTAAAATATCATTGGTCCAAAGAATGACTGTGTTGAAACGCTTGAATGCATGGCACTACAGCAGCTAATACGGGCTTAATTATGCATAATGTGTCCATTAATGTTAAAAAATACCATTTCAAAATTTAACTTCCTTTCAGATATAATATATTCATATGATTCAAAAATGAAAATTTATTTTTAAAGTATACAGTAAAAAGCCTTCCTCCCATTCCTAACACCTATTCACCCAGTCCTCCCATTATTATCATTTTTTAAACATTTTTATTGGAGTATAATTGCTTTACAATGGTGTGTTTCTGCTTTATAACAAAGTGAATCAGCTATACATATACATATATCCTCATATCTCCTCCCTCTTGCGTCTCCCTCCCACCCTCACTATCCCACCTCTCTAGGTGGACACACATCACTGAGCTGATCTCCCTGTGCAATGTGGCTGCTTCCCACTAGCTAGCTATTTTACATTTGGTAGTGTATATATGTCCATGCCACTCTCTCACCTTGTCGCAGCTTACCCTTCCCCCTCCCTATGTCCTCAAGTCCATTCTCTACGTCTGCATCTTTATTCCTGTCCTGCCCCTAGGTTCTTCAGAACCATTTTCTTTTTTTGGATTCCATATATATGTGTTAGCATACGGTATTTGTTTTTCTCTTTCTGACTTACTTCACTCTGTATGACAGACTCTAGGTCCATCCACCTCACCACAAATAACTCAATTTCATTTCTTTTTATGGCTGAGTAATATTCCATTGTATATATGTGCCAAATTTTCTTTATCCATTCAGCTGTCAATGGACACTTAGGTTGCTTCCATGTCCTGGCTATTGTAAATAGAGCTGTAATAAACACTGTGGTACATAACTTTTTTTTTTCACATCTTTATTGGACTATAATTGCTTTACAATGGTGTGTTAGTTTCGGCTTTATAACAAAGTGAATCAGCTATGCATATACATATATCCCCATATCTCCTCCCTTTTCTGTCTCCCTCCCACCCTCCCTATCCCACCCCTCTAAGTGGACACAAAGCACCGAGCTGATCTCCCAGTGCTATGTGGCTGCTTCCACTAGCTATTTTACATTTGGCATGAATCTTTTGAATTATGGTTTCCTCAGATATATGTCCAGTAGTGGGATTGCTGGGTTGTACGGTAGTTCTATTTTTAGTTTTTTAAGGAACCTCCATACTGTTCTCCATAGTGGCTGTATCAAGTTACATTCCCACCAACAGGGCAAGAGAGTTCCCTTTTCTCCATACCCTCTCCAGCATTTATTGTTTGTAGATTTTTTGATGATGGCTATTCTGACTGGTGTGAGGTGATACCTCGTAGTTTTGATTTGCATTTCTCTAATGATTAGTGATGTTGAGCATCCTTTCATGTGTTTGTTGGCAATCTGTATTTCTTTTTGGAGAAATTTCTATTTAAGTCTTCTGCCCATTTTTGGATTCGGTTGTTTGATTTTTTGATATTGAGCTGCATGAGATGCTTGTAAATTCTGGAGATTAATCCTTTGTCCGTTGCTTCGTTTGCAAATATTTTCTCCCATTCTGAGGGATGTCTTTTGGTCTTGTTTATGGTTTCCTTTGCTGTGCAAAAGCTTTGAAGTTTCATTAGGTCCCATTTGTTTATTTTTGTTTTTATTTCCATTTCTCTAGGAGGTGGGTCAAAAAGGGTCTTGCTGTGATTTATGTCATAGAGTGTTCTGCCTATGTTTTCCTCTAAGAGTTTTATAGTGCATGGCCTTACAGTCAGGCCTTTAATCCATTTTGAGTTTATTTTTGTGCATGGTGTTAGAGAGTGTTCTAATTTCATTCTTTTACATGTAGCTGTCCAGTTTTCCCAGCACCACTTATTGAAGAGACTGTCTTTTCTCCATTTTATATCCTTGCCTCTATCAAAAATAAGGGCAACCATATGTGCATTCCATTGATCTATATTTCTGTTTTTGTGCCAGTACCATACTGTCTTGATTACTGTAGATTTGTAGTATAGGCTGAAGTCTAGGAGCCTGATTCCTTCAACTCCGTTTTTCTTTCTCAAGATTGCTTTGGCTATTCGGGGTCTTTTGTGTTTCCATACAAATTGTGAATTTTTTTGTCTAGTTCTGTGAAAAAATGACATTGGTAGTTTGATAGGGATTGCACTGAATCTGTAGATTGCTTTGGGTAGTATAGTCATTTTCACAATGTTGATTCTTCCAATCCAAGATCATGGTATATCTCTCCAACTGTTTGTAAAATCTTTAATTTCTTTCATCAGTGTCATAGTTTTCTGCATACAGGTCTTTTGTCTCCTTAGGTAGGTTTTTCATAGGTATTGCATTCTTTTTGTTGCAATGGTAAATGGGAGTGTTTCCTTAATTTCTCTTTCAGATTGTTCATCATTAGTGTATAGGAATGCAAGAGATTTCTGTGCATTAGTTTTGTATCCTGCTTCTTTACCAAATTCATTGATTAGCTCTAGTAGTTTTCTGGTAGCATCTTTAGGATTCTCTACGTATAGTATCATGTCATTTGCAAACAGTGACAGCTTTACTTCTTTTCTGATTTGGATTCCTTTTATTTCTTTTTCTTCTCTCATTGCTGTGCCTAAAACTTCCAAAATTATGTTGAATAACAGTGGTGAGAGTGGACAAGCTTGTCTTGTTCCTGATCTTAGAGGAAATGGTTTCAGTTTTTCACCATTGAGAACGATGTTGGCTGTGTGTGTGTCATATATGGCCTTTGTTATGTTGGGGTAAGTTCCGTCTAAGCCTACTTTGGAGGGTTTTTATCATAAATGGGTGTTGAATTTTGTCCAAAGCTCTTTCTGCATCTATTGAGATGATCATATGTTTTTCTTTCTCCTTCAATTTGTTAATATGGTTTATCACATTGATTGATTTGCATATATTGAAGAATCCTTGCATTCCTGGGATAAACCCCACTTGATCATGGTGTATGGTCCTTTTAATGAGCTGGTGGATTCTGTTTGCTAGTATTTAGTTGAGAATTTTTGCATCTGTGTTCATCAGTGATATCGGCCTGTAGTTTTCTTTCTTTGTGACATCTTTGTCTTGTTTTGGTGTCAGGGTGATGGTGGCCTCGTAGAATGAGTTTGGGAGTGTTCCTCCCTCTGCTATATTTTGGAAGAGTTTGAGAAGGATAGGTGTTAGCTGTTCTCTAAATGTTTGATAGAATTTGCCTGTGAAGCCATCTGGTCCTGGGCTTTTGTTTGTTGGAAGATTTTTAATCACAGTCTCAATTTCAGTGCTTGTGATTGGTCTGTTTATATTTTCTGTTTCTTCCTGGTTCAGTCTTGGAAGGTTGTGCTTTTCTAAGAATTTGTCCATTTCTCACACGTCCATTTTATTGGCATATAGTTGCTTGTAGTAATCTCTCATGATCCTTTGTATTTCTGCAGTGTCAGTTGTTACTTCTCCTTTTCTATTGATTTGAGTCTTCTCCCTTATTTTCTTTGTGAGTTGGCTAATTGTTTATCAATTTTGTTTATCTTCTCAAAGAACCAGCTTTTAGTTTCACTGATCTTTGCTGTTGTTTCCTTCATTTCTTTTTCATTTCTTTCTGATCTGATCTTCATGATTTCTTTCCTTCTGCTAACTTTGGGGTTTTTTTATTCTTCTTTCTCAATAGCTTTAGGTGAAAGGTTAGGTTGTTTATTTGAGATGTTTCTTGTTTCTTGAGGTAGTATTGTATTGCTATAAACTTCCTTCTTAGAACTGCTTTTGCTGCATCCCATAGGTTTTGGGTCATCGTGTTTTCATTGTCGTGTGTTTCTAGGTATTTTTTGATTTCCTCTTTGATATCTTCCATGATCTCTTGGTTATTTAGTAGCATATTGTTTAGTCTCCATGTGTTTGTATTTTTTACAGTTTTTTTCATGTAATTGATATCTAGTCTCATAGCATTGTGGTTGGAAAAGATACTTGAAACGATTTCAATTTTCTTAAATTTAGCAAGGCTTGATTTGTGACCCACGATATGTTCTATCCTGGAGAATGTTCCATGAGCACTTGAAAAAAAAGTGTATTCTGTTGTTTTTGGATGGAATGTCCTATAAATATCAATTAAGTTCATCTGGTTTAATGTGTCATTTAAAGCTTGTGTTTCCTTAATTACTTTCATTTTGGATGATCTATCCATTGGTGAAAGGGGGTGTTAAAGTCCACTACTAGTATTGTGTTACTGTTGATTTCCCCTTTTACGGCTGTTAGCATTTGCCTTATGTATTGAGGTGCTCCTATGATGGGTGCATAAATATTTACAATTGTTATATCTTCTTGGATTGATCTCTTGATCATTACGTAGTGTCCTTCTTTGTCTCTTGTAATAGTCTTTATTTAAAGTCTATTTTGTCTGATATGAGAATTGCTACTCCAGCTTTCTTTTGATTTCCATTTGCATGTAATATCTTCTTTCTTCCCCTCACTTTCAGTCTGTATGTGTTCCTAGGTCTGAAGTGGGTCTCTTGTAGACAGCACATATATGGGTCTTGTTTTTGTATCCATTCAGCCAGTCTATGTCTTTTGGTTGGAGCATTTAACCATTTACATTTAAGGTAGTTATCAATATATATGTTCCTGTTACCATTTCTTAATTGTTTTTGGTTTGTTATTATAGGTCTCTTCCTTCTCTTGTGTTTCCTGCCTAGAGAATTTCCTTTAGCATTTGTTGTAAAGCTGGTTTGTAGGTGCTGAATTCTCTTAACTTTTGCTTGTCTGTAAAGGTTTTAATTTCTCTGTCAAATCTGAATGAGATCCTTGCTGGGTAGAGTAATCTTGGTTGCAGGTTTTTCTCCTTCATCACTTTAAATATGTCCTGCCAGTCCCTTCTGGCTTGCAGAGTTTCTGCTGAAAGATCAGCTGTTAACCTTATGGGGGTTCCCTTGTGTGTTATTTGTTGTTTTTCCCTTGCTGCTTTTAATTTTTTCTTTGTATTTAATTTTTGATAGTTTAATTAGTATGTGTCTTGGCATGTTTCTCCTTGGATTTATCCTGTATGGGACTCTCTGTGCTTCCTGGACTTCATTGACTATTTTCTTTCCCATATTAGGGAAGTTTTCAACTATAATCTCTTCAAATATTTTCTCAGTCCCTTTCTTTTTCTCTTCTTCTTCTGGGACCCCTATATTTCGAATGTTGGTGCGTTTAATGTTGTCCCAGAGGACTCTGAGATTGTCCTCAATTGTTTTCATTCTTTCTTCTTTATTCTGCTCTGCGGTGGTTATTTCCACTATTTTATCTTTCGGGTCATTATCCATTCTTCTGCCTCAGTTATTCTGCTATTGATTCCTTCTAGAGAATTTTTAATTTCACTTATTGTGTTGTTCATCATTGTTTGTTTGCTCTTTAGTTCTTCTAGGTCCTTATTAAATGTTTCTTGTATTTTCTTCATTCTATTTCCAAGATTTTGAATTATCGTTACTGTCATTACTCTGAATTCTTTTTCAGGTAGACTGCCTATTTCCTCTTCATTTGTTTGGTCTGCTGGGTTTTTACCTTGCTCCTTCATCTGCTGTGTGTTTCTCTGTCTTCTATTTTACTTAAGTTACTGTGTTTGGGGTCTCCTTTTCGCTGGCTGCAGGTTCGAAGTTCCCATTGTTTTTGGTGTCTGCCCCCAGTGGCTAAGGTTGGTTTAGTGGGTTGTGTAGGCTTCCTGGTAGAGAGGACTGGTGCCTGTGTTCTGGTGGATGAGGCTGGATCTTGTCTTTCTGGTGGGCAGGACCACGCCTGGTTGTGTGTTTTGGGGTGTCTGTGACCTCATTATGATTTTAGGCACCCTCTCTGGTAAAGGGTGGGGTTGTGTTCCTCTGTTGCCAGTTGTTTGGCATAGGGTGTCCCGCACTGTTGCTTGCTGGTCTTTGAGTGGAGCAGGGTCTTAGTGTTGAGATGGAGATCTCTGGGAGATCTTTCACTGTTTGATATTACATGGAGCCAGGAGGTCTCTGGTGGACCAATGTTCTGAACTCAGCTCTCCTACCTCAGAGGCACAGGCCTGACACCTGCCCAGAGCACCAAGACTCTGTCAGCCACACAGCCAGGTATGTGGGGAGTTTCTTGCCTTTTGGGAAGTCTGAGGTCTTCTGCCAGTGTTCAGTCGGTGTTCTGTAGGAGTTGTTCCACATGTAGGTGTGTTTCTGATGTATTTGTGGGGAGGATGTGATCTCCACGCCTTACTCCTCCGCCATTTGAAGGTCTGCCTCCCCATTATTATTTTATTCGTTTTCCATATATTTCTCCAGATGGACACATATTCTTCCAGAATTTCTCCATATAAGTAAATATGAATAAGTATTTTTATTCTCGCCCCTTTTTCCAAAAAGGAATAGCATATTTACTATTCTACACAACAGTCTTGGAGATACTTTCATGTCAATAATACAAAGCTTCTTTATTTTTTAAATATACTTTCACATTATTCCATCATGAGGAAATAGCATAATTTATTTAACACTTTACCCATTGACGGGCAAGTGGGTTGTTCCCAATGCTTTCTAGATGTTACAAACCATGCTGCAGTAAATAGCCTTGAATATGTATCATTTTGTACCTGTGCACAAATACCATAGGATAGATTTCAGCAGCAGAATTGCTGAGTCATAGGGTATTAGCATTTTAATTTTGGCAAACATTCCCAAATTGTCTTCCACGGAGGTTGTACCAATTTGCATTATCACCAGCAGTGTATGAGTGTCTGCTGATTTATAACAATGCTTGTTAATTAAAGTTTTGAATTTTTGCCCATCTGATGAGTTAAAACGGCATCAGTATAGTTGTAATTTGCATTTTTCTTATGAGTGACCTTGAGGATTCTTTCATTTGGTTAAGAGTCACTTGTATTTTTTGTGTGTGTGTGTATTATTTTTTCGTATTCTTTACACAGTTTTCTATTTGGTCACTGGTCTGTTTCTTACCAATTTATAGGAGATGGTTGCATGTTAAATAATCAACCCTTCATATGTGATAAATTGCAAATATTTCCCTCATTTTGTCTCTCATCTTTGCTTTTTTTTTTTTTTTTTTTTTTGCAGTACGTGGCCTCTCACTGTTGTGGCCTCTCCCGTTGCGGAGCACAGGCTCTGGATGCACAGGCTCAGTGGCCATGGCTCACGGGCCCAGCCACTCTGCAGCATGTGGGATCTTCCCAGACCAGGGCACAAACTGGTGTCCCCTGCATCAGCAGGCGGACTCTCAACCACTGCACCACCAAGGAAGCCCTCTTTGCTTTTTTTGAACTTTGCTACAGTGTTTTATATCATGCAGAATTGTTATAGCTTCTGAATTTGTAGTCATAGTTACAGCAGCTCATCCCAAGATTAAAAAGGATTTTTTCCATGTTTTCTTTGTCATATACATGGTTTCATTATTTACATTTAAAATCTTTCACTCATTTGGTATTTATCCTGGCATATGGTGTGAAGTATACTATGCCAACATTATTTGTTGAATTTTCTCTTACTTGTTTGGGCAACTATTAAATTCCTGAATATATCTGACTCTGTTTATGGACATTCCATTATGTTTTACTTGCTCATCTACTTATGCACTGACACCTGCACTGTTTAATTATTGATGCTTTGTAATGAGTTTTTATATCTGATAAGGCTAAACTCACCTCTTTGTTTTGCTAATTTTTCCTGGCTTTTCTTTCTTAATTTTTGTTTATGAACTGTATAATTAGTTTACTTAAATAAAAATAAATCTGTTGGAGATCAGTCAAAATGGTGGAGTAAGAGGATGTGGAGCTCATCTCCCGACATGAACACATCAAAAATACATCTATATGTGGAACAATTCTCACTGAAAACTAATTGGCAGAGGACTCCTGTACAACCAAGGCTGTAAGAAAGATATACATGTAATCAGGTATGAAGGAAAGAAAAGCAATTGGGTTGGGATCTTTGTCCCTGAGAGGGGCCCAGAAGAAAAGGGAGGATTCTTGGGCAGACACCTGCCCTGGGGAGTGAGCAGTGAGAGCCAGATTGGGCACCCCAGTCCTGGGGTCCTATACAGGGGAGAAGTGCCCTCTTGGCTGGTTGGAGGACCACTGGAACTAACAGGGGAGCTGTGAGAAGCCTGGATTCTGCTCCTGAGGAGCACATGCATGCTGGCTTGACCCCAAGAAGGGCAGAAAGATCTAGTGGTTGCTGGGTTTCCTGCAACCACCTTGGTGCATGCCCCAGCTCAAGTTAAGTGAACACTCCAGCCCCATTCACTTCACATCACGGTGTGGTATTCAATCTGGGGCAACCAATACTGGGGATAAGACACAACTGAGGGATACAGAGACTACGCAGAGCTTGGGCAAGCCTGGGTGGAATGGCAGTGGCCATGATTTGTGCTTACTCAAGAAGCACATCACAAGCAGCCCAGATCTCTGAGAGCAGCCACTCCACCACAGCTCACGCCCTGGTACATGTTGAGAGTCTACACAGGCCCTGCCTATCCTGTGCTGTGGCTCCACAGTGGAAAGGAGGGTGGTGGAGGCTGGTGACAGTGACTGATTGAGAAGGATGACGAAGACTTGCACCTAAGGCTGCACCTGAGCCGAGTGAGGGAAAAAATTGCAGGTGCCTGCACAGTCAGTGCAGCAGAGACAGCTTGGACCTCTGCTGTGGCCGACACAAGCTGACAGCCTGCGTGGGCCCCCTTGCTTCAACATTCCCTCACTCTGGGGCAAGGGTTCCAGTGTGGGGCTAGGGGAAAACCCACACTTAAAGGCACCTGTCATTTTTTTTCACACTCGACTCCAGCTTTAAGACCCTCCATTTCCAGCCCACCCTCTACCAAGGGGGTAGCTGTCAGCACAGCCTGAGGAAAGATGTGATTTGCATCCATGTCAAATCCAGCTCTCCCACTAAAGGTACTGGGCACATACAGTATGTATAGGGATGTTCCCATATAGGGACAGCCCTTCAAGACTGCAACAGGTAACTGTTTCATCTAAATTCATAGAGGCAGAGAAAGTTAAGCAAATGAAAAGGCAAAGGAACTGCTCTCAATTGAAACAGCAAGAGAAAACGGTTGAAGAAACAAATAATGAAACAGAAATAAACAATTTACTAGATAAAGAATTCAAAGCATTTGCAATAAAAATGTTAATTGGATTAGGGTAAATACATGTACACAGTGAAAATTTTAACAAGTAACCAGAAAATATTTTTTAAAAAATCAGAAATGAAGAATTCAATAGCTTAAATTAAAAAACACAATAGAAGGAATGAATAGCAGATTAAGTGATACAGAAGAAAGCATTAAGTGATCGATGAAACCAAGACTTAGTTTTTTAAAAAGATAAACAAAATTGATAAACATTTATCCAGGCTCACCAAGAAGGAAAGAGGGAGGACCCAAATAAACAAAATAAGAAATGAAAGAAGAGAAATAACAACTGATACCACAGATTTTAAAAAAATCAAAAGAAAATATTACCAACAGTCATATGCCAACTAATTGGATAACTTAGAAGAAATGGACAAATTTCTAGAAACATACAACCTGTCAAGACTGAATCAAGAAAAACAGACAATGTGAACAAACCAATCACTGCAGTGAAATTGAATTTGTAATTAAAAACCTCCCAGAAAACAAAAGTCCTGGATGGCTTCACAGGGGAATTCTACAAAACATATAAAGAATGACTACTACTTATCTTTCTCAAACTATTCCAAAAAATTGAAGAGGACAGAAAACTCCCAAATTTATTCTATGAGGCCACCATTACCCTGATATGAAAACCAGACAAGGACACTACAATAAAAGAAAATTACAGGCCAATTTCTTTGATGACTGTAGATGCAAAAATCAACAAAATACTAGGAAAGTGAATCCAACAATCTATAAAAAGGATGATACACCACGATCAAGTTGGATTTATTCCAGGGGTACAAAGATGGTTCAACATTCACAAATCAATCACTGTGATACACCACATTAACAAAAGGAAGGATAATAATTACATGAGCATCTTAATAGATGCAGAAAAAACATTTCACAAAATTCAACATCAATTCATGATAAAAACTTTCATCAAAGTGGGTAGAGAGGGAACATATCTCAACATAATAAAGTCCATTTATGACAAACCCACAAGTAACATCATACTCAATGGTGAAAAGCTGAAAACTTTTCTTCTAAAATCAGGAACAAGACACTCTCACCACTTCTATTTAACATAGCGTTGGAAGCCCTAGACACAGCAATCAGACAAGAAAAAAGAAATAAAAGACATCCAAATTGGAAGGGAAGAAGTACATCTGTCACTATTTGCAGATAATATGATACTTTATATAGAAAAACCCAAAGTCTACAGCCAAAAACTATTAGAATTAATAAATAAATCCAGCAAAGTTGCAGGATATAAGATTAATATACAGAAATGTGTTACTTTTCTATATAGTAAAAATGAACTATGAAAATAAAAAAAAAAATCCCATTTACAGTTGCATCAAAAAGAATGAAACGCCTAGGAATAAGGTTAACCAAGGAGGTGAAAGACCTATACTCTGAAAACTATAAAACACTGATGACGGAAATTGAAGGTGATACAAAGAAGTGGAAAGATATCTCATGCTCTTGGATTGGAAGAATTAATATTGTTACAATGGCTGTACTATCCAAAGCAATCTAGAGATTTAATGCAATCCTTATTAAAACACCCATGACATTTTTCACAGCAGTAGAACAAATAATCCTAAAATTCATATGGAACCGCAACAGACCCTGAATTGCTAAAGCAATCTTGAGAAAAAAGAACAAAGCTGGAGGAATCATACTTCCTGATTTCAGACTATACTGCAAAACTACAGTAATGAAAACAGCATGGTACTGGCATAAAAACAGGCACACAGATCAATGGAACAGAATAGAGAGCCTAGAAATAAATCCATGCACCTGTGATCAATTAATCCACGATAAAGGAAGCAAGAATATACAATGGAGAAAAGACACTCTCTTCAATAAGTGGTGCTGGGAAAACTGGACAGATACATGTTAAAGAATGAGATTAGAACATTTCCTCACACCATATACAAAAATAAACTCAAAATGGATTAAATACCTAAATGTAAGATGTGAAACAATAACTCTCATAGAAAAGAACTTAGGTAGAACACTCTCTGACATAAAGTGTAGTAATTTTTTTTTGGATCTGTTTCCTAAGCCAAAAGAAATCAAATAAACAAATGGGACCTAATTAAATTTAAAACCTTTTGCACAGCAAAGGAAACCATTGACAGAACGAAAAGGCAGCCTACTGAATGGGAGAAAATATTTGCAAATGATATGACTGATAAGGGGTTAATACTCAAAATAACATAAACAGCTCATACAACTCAATATCAAAAAAACAACCTGATTAAAAAATGGGCAGAAGGTCTGAATAGACATTTTTCCAAAAAAGACACACAGATGGCAAACAGGCACATGAAAAGATGCTCAACATCATTAATCATTAGAGATATGAAAATTAAAACAACAATGAGATATCATCACGTCACACCTGAGAGAATGGCTGTCATCAAAAGGTCTACAAATAATAAATGTTGGCGAGGACATGGAGAAAAGGGAACCTTCATACACTGTTGGTGGGAACATAAATTGGTATAGCCACTATGGCAAACTGTGGAGATTCATCAAAAAACTGAAAATGGAACTATCATATGATCCAGTATTCCACTCCTGGGTATATAACCAGAGAAAACAAAAACACTAATTCAAAAAGATACATGCATTCCAATGTTCTTGGCAGTAGTACGTGAGCCAACACATGGAAGCAACTCAACTGTCCATCAACATATGAATGGATAAAGAAGATAAAGAAGATGTGGTGTATATATATACACACACACACACACAATCACATACACACACACACACACACACAATGGAATACTACTCAGCCATAAAAAAGAATGAAATTCTGCCACTTGCAGCAACATGGATGGACATAGACAATATTATACTTAGTGAAATAAATCAAATAAAGACAAATATTGTATGATACCACTCATATGTGGAGTCTAAAAAGTAAAACAAAAGAATGTATATAGCAAAACGGAAACAGACTCACAGATACAGAAAATAAACTAGTGGTTACCAGTGGGGAGGGGGAAAAGGGGAGGGGCAAGATAGGAGTATGGGATAAGAGATACAAACTATTATGTATAAAATAGAGAAGCAACAAAGATACGTTATATAGCTCAGGGACTAAAGCCATTATCTTGTAATAACTTTTAATGGAGTATAATCTATAAAAATATTAAACCATTATGCTATACACATGAAACTAATATAATATTTTAAATCAACTATACTTCAATAAAAAATACTTAAATCTGTTTGTCGTTTAAAATTTTATATTTCAAAATTAAATTGGAAATATCTGACATCTTTATGATGTTGAATCTTCCTACCCAAAGTATGCTATATCTTTCCATTCGTTCAAGGCATCTTTCAATAGTGTTTTAAAGTTTTCTTCATTTGGTATGGTACTTTTCCTGTTAAATTTATTCCTAGGGTTTTTTTGTTTTGTTTTGGTTTGGTTTTCTGGGGTTTTTTTTGCTGCCATTGTAATGGGGATCTTTCTGCTATTATATATTCTAACTAGTTATTACATATATGTAACAATATTTTATATACATATATATATGTATGCAATAGATATCTATATATGAAGTTGGTACCTGATACCTTTGTTGAATTTCATCATTTGTGATAGATTTTTAGTTGATTCTCATTTTTCTAGGTATGTGATCATATTACTGGCAACCAGTAATTAATTTTGTCTTCTCTTTGCCAAAGTTTATGCTTCTAATTTTTTTCTATTTAAAATAACTTAGTTAGTTCACAGATATTTATTGACCTATTATGGACAAGGCACTGTTCTAGGCCTTTGGAACATATTAGACAAAATCCCCCTCTTGGCAATTCTATAGTATTGGGGGAGATATTAAAAAAGCAATAAACATAATAAATAAGTAGAATTTATAATATGCTGAATATGATTAATGATAAGAAAAAAACCACAACAGGATGAAGGCACTGGGAGCTTCCAGAATACGAGGCAGATTGCAGTTTTAGATGCGATGATCAGGGTACTTCTCATTGAAAAGGCAAATTTAGAGCAAAGACCTTCAAAAGAGGGGATGGAGGAATCACATGTTGGCTAATATTTTCAGCACAATGTAATGTAATCGTGATGCTCAAGGGCATAGTGCCTTATTTTATACTCTAGTGGAAATATTTTTCCACTATTTCTCTGCATGCCTGATGTGGGCTTTGGATAGCCAAGATAGATACATTTTCTCCTGTTAAGGCATTACCCATTTATTTTTATTTGAGTGTTTTATCAGGAAAGTTTATTGAAATTTATCAAAAGCCTTTTCAGTGTCTGTAATGAAGACCATGCTATTTTCTCCTTAAATCTATTAATATGGTAATGTGTATTATATACTATGTGCATTACCAGCATTGAAATGTTCTGGCATTTATGGTCATGGTGAATTATATTCCTTTAGTGTGCTGATGGATTAATTTGGTTAATATTTTATTTAGAATTTTCCATTATATTCAGAAGTGAGGTTAACCTGTGATTCCTTTTTTTTTTTTTTTGCAATCCTTGTAATCATTGAAGCTACTGGCATAACTACTTTATTTGCTTCATAAAAGTAATACAGAAAATTTACCTTACTTTTCTCTGTTCTGGAATTGTTTAAATAACAGTGGAATTATCTGCTTTTTAAAAGTTTGGCATAGTCCCTCTGGAAATCATCAGAACTTGGTACTGTTTCATCGGTTGCTTTTTGAAACTTTTTCTATTTATTCTATCTACTTTGATCTTTTCTGGGGTAAATTGTGTTTTCCTAGAACACTACCTATTTCAGACATTTACAAATTTAGTTTTTTAAAGTTGAACAAAGTCTCTTACTACTCTTCAATTTCATCTCTTTCTATGGTTACTTCTTGCTTCTCCTATTGTATTTTGTGTATTTGCATTTGCCTCCATTCTTTTGATTAGATTAGCTAGTGGCTTATTTATTTTATTGTTTACTTTTAACTTCCAGATTTATTTAATCTACCGTTTTCTGTGTTCTAAATCATAAATCTACTTTTATCTTTATCCATGTTTTTCTTTTTGTCATCCTTTAGTTTGTTTTGTGCCTCTTGTTCCAATTTCCCTCTGAGCATTGCTTTATCTTTCTCTCATGGTTTCTGAGATGCGGTATTTCATTATTGCCCTTCTTTGGAAATTTTGCGATTTTGATTTATAAGTCCTTTTGACCCAAGAGATGTTCAAGAGAGTTAAATTTTTTATATCTCCAAATTTAAGTATCTTTTAGCTTTCTGAATTTTTCCATTGATTTCTCACTGTATTGTCTCATGATTAGAGACTATGTCATACTATTTCTATTTTTGAGGATATATTGAAATTTCCTTTGTGACCTAATATATAATCTATTTTCATGAATGTTCCATGGGCACTTGAAAATAAGCTATATTCTCTATTTTTAGGATAAAGAGTTTGATACAAATTAACAAAATTTGCCTTATTAATTTTACTATTTAGTTTTTCTATGTGTCACTTACGTTTTTCTACTCAGTCTTTCATAAATCAAGAGAAGCAAATTAGAATATCCTATTACTAGTTTGTTTTTGTGTGTTTCTCCTTGTATGTCCCATAATTTCCGTTTTATACATGCTGCTGTCATATTTGTATGCTGTCATAACTGCTTATATCTTTATTGAGAACTGTACTTGTTATAGTTAAGTTCCATTCCTGTTTAATTCAAGGCTTTTGGGACCAAATTCCACCTTTTTTATATAAGACTGTGACTTCTGGTTTCCATGTCCTTGCATTGCCTAATATACCTATGCCTTTATTTTAATCTTCAATCTTTTAAAATCACTTTAAAGTGATTTAAGTGTGTTTTTACATTAAATATAGAGTTATGGTTTTCACTTTCACTCCAGTTGGAATTTTCTTAATAGATGAGTTAAGCCTATTTATACTTATTGATATAATAGATAGGTTTTCTCTTTGTTCATATTGTTTTAAGTTATTAAAGAAATAGAACATTTTTGTTTTCATGGTTTTTAAAGAAAGCCTTTCACAAAGTAATTTGTTTTTATTTTTATGTACTTATGATACTTAGGGAAGCTTTAATTTTTGCTCTAGTGGTTACTTTTATTTAATATTCTTTTCACAATATTTGTTTCCTAATAGAAACAAAGATAAAATTAGTGTGCATAATCTTTCTCATCTACTTTGATCTACCACCCAATTTTTGATATATTCAATGTTGTGATCTTTTTCAGTGTTTATCTAACACTAATATTACACATGCTAAGATTTTTTTATTGCTTGATTTGTTAGACTTTAAGTGATATCTTTTGACACCCAGCTATTAGACATGGGGTAATTAGAGAAAGTCCTCTCTCATCTTTTTTTTATCTTTTCCTTCTCACATCAGCCACAAGTAAAAATCTAAAATAATCTTCTAATTAGAAACATGAGATTATATGATATAGTATAGCAAAATGCATATTTTAAATTGAAAATTTGAAAAACAACTTAATACAAGCATTTATTTCCAAGTAGTCCTAACCCATCACCTCTTGTCCTTCCATATCATTAAAATTTCAATTGAAAACCTGGATAACATACTTCAACTTACAGATAATTGGTCTGGGCTTTGCCACAGCAAGTAGCTAGAACATTAACCAGAGAGACTCTGCCATGGAGACTGCATGGCTTCAAGCTCCCTTTTAAATTAACATCTCAAAGGAGAGGTAGTGATGTGAGGTAATGATTGAAAGCTCCTGTTTGCCATCATTTGTAATTATCAATGGAGTCTAAACAAGCTCATTAATTCATCCTCTTAACGCTGGCAACTGTTGTCTTTGATGATGTTCTACTCCATTACCTATGGTATTGTTTCTATATCTTAACAAAAATCAATCTTCTGTGTGTCAGAGTTGTGTACTGGTGGATAATTTTTATTTTCCTGGAGGTATTATTTGGCATGAGGGCCATATTAATTTGTGGAGAGTTTAAACAGTCTGTCATTAAAGAATATACAAGATCTATCAACTTTCTGGTTAGTGCCCTGGTTGGGTCTGGTGTCTGTAATATTTAATGCAGTAACTTACTTACAGATTTTTTTTTTCCAGGCAATACTTCAAGAGAATTCTAGTGGTTGGGAAGCATTGAGTTCCTTGTGCGAGGGCTTCTCCACATAAAATGCTGAGTGTGAGAGAAGTAGCATAAATTTGGGTTTTGATTTCTTCTCTCTTGTCCTTTCTATAAAAATGGCAAGCTACCTTGGCAGAGAATATTAACATATCTCCCATTATTGTTCTTTCTATCATCAGTTATTTGTTCAGTAATTCTTTATGAGCATGTAGAGAAGGCCAGACACTGTGCTAGGCACTGGGGTTACAAGGTTGAGCCATACAGACAAGGATTATGTGTTCATGGGTTTTTAGCCTACAAAGAAGCACATAACATAGATATCATTGCAATACATATTTTGAGGAAAAAACATTACAGGACTATATAGCAAAGGCAATTGAGATGAGATCTGAAGGATGCAAAAAATGATGAGGATGTTCTTGGATTGGAAGAATCAACATTGTGAAAATGACTCTACTACCCAAAGCAATCTACAGATTCAATGCAATCCCTATCAAACTACCACTGGCAATTTTCACAGAACTAGAACAAAAAATGTCACAATTTGTGTGGAAACACAAAAGACCCTGAATAGGCAAAGCAATCTTGAGAAAGAAAAATGGAGCTGGAGGAATCAGGCTCCCTGACTTCAGACTATACTACAATGCTACAGTAATCAAGACAGTATGGTACTGGCACAAAAACAGAAATACAGATCAATGGAACAGGATAGGAAGCCCAGAGATAAACCCACACACATATGGTCACCTTATCTTTGATAAAGGAGGCAAGAATATACAGTGGAGAAAATACAGCCTCTTCAATAAGTGGTGCTGGGAAAACTGGACAGCTACACGTAAAAGAATGAAATTAAAACACTCTCTAACACCATACACAAAAATAAACTCAAAATGGATTAAAGACCTAAATGTAAGGCCAGGCACTATCAAACTCTTACAGGAAAACATAGGCAGAACACTGTATGACATAAATCACAGCAAGATCCTTTTTGACCCACCTCCTACAGAAATGGAAATAAAAACAAAAGTAAACAAATGGGACCTAATGAAACTTCAAAGCTTTTGCACAGCAAAGGAAACCATAAACAAGACCAAAAGACATCCCTCAGAATGGGAGAAAATATTTGCAAATGAAGCAACTGACAAAGGATTAATCCCCAAAATATACAAGCAGCTCATGCAGCTCAATATCAAAAAAACAAACAACCAGTCCAAAAATGGGCAGAAGACCTAAATAGACATTTCTCCCAAGAAGATATACAGATTGCCAACAAACACATGAAAGGATGTTCAACATCACTAATCATTAGAGAAATGTAAATCAAAACTACAATGAGGTATCACCTCACACCAGTCAGAATGACCATCATCAAAAAATCTACAAACAATAAATGCTGGAGAGGGTGTGGAGAAAAGGGAACCGTCTTGCACTGTTGGTGGGCGTGTAAGTTGATACAGCCCCTGTGGAGAACAGTTTGGAGGTTCCTTAAGAAACTAAAAATAGAACTACCATACGACCCAGCAATCCCACTACTGGGCATATACCCTGAGAAAACCATAATTCAAAAAGAGTCATGTACCAAAATGTTCATTGCAGCCCTATTTACAATAACCAGCACATGGAAGCAACCTAAGTGTCTATCGACAGATGAGTGGATAAAGAAGGTGTGGCACATATATACAATGGAATATTATTCAGACACAAAAAGAAACGAAATTGAGTTATTTGTAATGAGGTGGATGGACCTAGAGACTGTCATACAGAGTGAAGTAAGTCAGAAAGAGAAAAACAAATACCATATGCTAACACATATATATGGAATCTAGAAAAAAAACCAAAAATGGTTCTGAAGAACCTAGGAGCAGGACAAGAATAAAGACGCAGATGTAGAGAATGGACTTGAGGACACAGGGAGGGGGAAGGGTAAGCTGGGATGAAATGAAACAGTGGCATGGACATATATACACTATCAAATGTTAAATAGATAGCTCGTGGGAAGCAGCTGCATAGCACAGGGAGATCAGTTCGGTACTTTGTGACCACCTAGAGGGGTGGGATAGGGAGGGTGGGTGGGAGACGCAAGAGGGAGGAGGTATGGGGATATATGTACACGTATAGCTGATTCACTTTGTTATACAAAAGAAACTAACACATCATTGTAGAGCAATTATACTCCAATAAAGATGTTAAAAAAAAAAATGATGGGGAGGACTTCCCTGGTGGCGCAGTGCTTAAGAATCTGCCTGCCAGTGCAGGGGACATGGGTTCAAGCCCTGGTCCTGGAAGATCCCACGTGCTGGGGAGCAACTAAGCCGGTGCGCCATAACTACTGAATCTGCACTCTAGAGCCCGCGAGCCACAACTACTGAGCCTGCGTGCCACAACTACTTAAGTTTGGGTGCCTACAGCCCCTGCTCTGCAACAAGAGAAGCCACCGCAATGAGAAGCCCGTGCACTACAATGAAGAGTAGGCCCTGCTTGCTACAACTAGAGAAAGCCCATGCACAGCAACGAAGACCCAACGCAGCCAAAATATAAATAAATAAATAAATATGTGACAAATAGCAAAAACTTCCTTATTAAAAAAAAAATGGGTGGAGATCACCTTCCTCCCCACAGATACACCAGAAATACATCTACACGTGGAACAACGCCTACAGAACACCTACTGAACGCTGGCAGAAGACCTCAGACCTCCCAAAAGGCAAGAAACCCCCCCACGTACCTGGGTAGGGCAAAAGAAAAAAGAATAAACAGAGACAAAAGAATATGGACGGGACCTGCACCAGTGGGAGGGAGCTGTGAAGGAGGAAAGGTTTCCATACACTAGGAAGCCCCTTCTCAGGCGGAGACTGCGGGTGGCGGAGGGGGAAGCTTCGGGGCCGCGGAGGAGAGCGCAGCAAAGGGGTGCTGGGGGCAAAGCGGGGAGATTCCCGCACAGAGAATCAGGGCCGAACGGCACTCACCAGCCCGAGAGGCTTGTCTGCTCCCCCGCCGGGGCGGGCGGGGCTGGGAGCTGAGGCTCGGGCTTCGGTTGCAGCGCCAGGTTGGCAGCGTGAACACAGCCTGCAGGGGGTTAGTGCACCACGGCTAGCCAGGAGGGAGTCCAGGGAAAAGTCTGGACCTGCCGAAGAGGCAAGAGACTTTTTCTTACCTCTTTGTTTCCTGGTGCGCGAGGAGAGGGGATTAAGAGCGCTGCTTAAAGGAGCTCCAGAGACAGGCGCGAGCCGCGGCTAAAAGCGCGGACCCCAGAGACGGACATGAGACGCTCAGGCTGCTGCTGCCGCCAACAAAAAGCCTTTGTGCAAGCACAGGTCACTACCCACACCCTCCTTCTGGTGAGCTTGTGCACTCCGCCACTGCCAGGGCCACGGGATCCACGGTCAACTCCTTCCCGCACGGTGCGCCTCAGGCTGGTGCAGCGTGACGCCGGCGTCTGCTGCCGCAGGCTCGCCCCGCCCTCCGTGCCCCTCCCTCCCCTCCAGCCTGAGTGAGCCAGAGCCGCGGAATCAGCGGCTCCTTTAACCCCGTCCTGTCTGAGCGAAGAACAGACGCCCTCCGGCGACCTACACGCAGAGGCAGGGCCAAATCCAAAGCTGGGAGCTGTGAGAACAAAGAAGAGAAAGGGAAATCTCTCCCAGCAGCCACAGAAGCAGCGGATTAAAGCTCCACAATCAACTTGATGTACCTGCATCTGTGGAATACATGAATAGACAATGAATCATCCCAAATTAAGGAGGTGGACTTGAGAGCAAGATTTATGATTTTTTCCCCTTTTCCTCTTTTTGTGAGTGTGTATGTGTATGCTTCTGTGTGAGATTTTGTTTGTATAGCTTTGCATCCACCATTTGTCCTAGAGTTCTATCCGTCCGGGTTTTTATGTTTGTTTTTAAATTTTTTTTTCTTTTTTTTCTCTTAATAATTATTTTTTTATTTTAATAACTTTATTATATTTTATCTTACTTTACTTTATTCTACTTTATCTCCTTTCTTTTTTTCCTTCCTTCCCTCCTTCCTTCCTTCCTCCCTCCCTTT
Organism: Globicephala melas; assembly: GCF_963455315.2. Taxonomy (NCBI): domain Eukaryota; kingdom Metazoa; phylum Chordata; class Mammalia; order Artiodactyla; family Delphinidae; genus Globicephala; species Globicephala melas. The sequence goes on from NC_083323.1 coordinate 88,014,422, forward strand.
CTTTCTTTCTTTCTCTCTTTCTACTTCTACTAATTCTTTCTTTCTACCTTTTCTCCCTTTTATTCTGAGCCGTGTGGATGAATGGCTCTTGGTGCAGCAGCCAGGAGTCAGTGCTGTGCCTCTGAGGAAGGAGAGCCAACTTCAGGACACTGGTCCACAAGAGACATCCCAGCTCCACATAATATCAAATGGTGAAAATCTCCCAGAGATCTCCAACTCAACACCAGCACCCAGCTTCATTCAACGACCAGCAAGCTACAGTGCTGGACATCCCATGCCAAAAAACTAGCAAGACAGGAACACAAACCCACCCATTAGCAGAGAGGCTGCCTAAAATCATAATAAGTCCACAGACACTCCAAAACACACCGCCAGACGTGGACGTGCCCACCAGAAAGACAAGATTCAGACTCATCCACCAGAACACAGGCACTAGTCCCCTCCACCAGGAAGCCTACAAAACCCACTGACCCAACCTTAGCCACTGGGGACAGACACCAAAAACAACAGGAACTACGAACCTGCAGCCTGCCGAAAGGTGACCCCAAACACAGTAAGATAAGGAAAATGAGAAGACAGAAAAACACACAGCAGATGAAGGAGCAAGATAAAAACCCACCAGACCTAACAATTGAAGGGGAAATTGGCAGTGTACCTGAAAAAGAATTCAGAATAATGATAGTAAAGATGATCCAAAATCTTGGAAATAGAATAGACAAAATGCAAGAAACATTTAACAAGGACCTAGAAGAACTAAAGATGAAACAAACAATGATGAACAACACAATAAATGAAATTAAAAATACTCTAGATGGGATCAATAGAATAACTGAGGCAGAAGAACGGATAAGTGACCTGGAAGATAAAATAGTGGAAATAACTACTGCAGAGCAGAATGAAGAAAAAAGAATGAAAAGAACTGAGGACAGTCTCAGAGACCTCTGGGACAACATCCAACGCACCAACATTCGAATTATAGGGGTTCCAGAAGAAGAAGAGAAAAAGAAAGGAACTGAGAAAATATTTGAAGAGATTATAGTTGAAAACTTCCCTAATATGGGAAAGGAAATAGTTAATCAAGTCCGGGAAGCACAGAGAGTCCCATACAGGAAAAATCCAAGGAGAAATATGCCAAGACACATATTAATCAAACTGTCAAAAATTAAATACAAAGAAAACATATTAAAAGCAGCAAGGGAAAAACAACAAATAACACACAAGGGAATCCCCATAAGGTTAACAGCTGATCTTTCAGCAGAAACTCTGCAAGCCAGAAGGGACTGGCAGGACATATTTAAAGTGATGAAGGAGAAAAACCTGCAACCAAGATTACTCTACCCAGCAAGGATCTCATTCAGATTTGATGAAGAAATTAAAACCGTTACAGACAAGCAAAAGCTGAGAGAGTTCAGCTGAGAGAGTTCAGCACCACTAAACAAGCTTTACAGCAAATGCTAAAGGAACTTCTCTAGGCAAGAAACACAAGAGAAGGAAAAGACCTACAAAAACGAACCCAAAACAATTAAGAAAATGGGAATAGGAACATACAAATCGATAATTACCTTAAATGTAAATGGACTAAATGCTCCCACCAAAAGACACAGATTGGCTGAATGGATACAAAAACAAGACCCATATATTTGCTGTCTACAAGAGACCCACTTCAGACCTAGAGACACATACAGACTGAAAGTGAGGGGATGGAAAAAGATATCTCATGCAAATGGAAACCAAAAGAAAGCTGGAGTAGCAATTCTCATATCAGACAAAATAGACTTTAAAATAAAGACTATTAGAAGAGAGAAAGAAGGACACTACATTATGATCAAGGGATCAATCCAAGAAGATATAGCAATTGTAAATATTTATGCACCCAACATAGGAGCACCTCAATACATAAGGCAAATACTAACAGCCATAAAAGGGGAAATCAACAGTAACACATTCATAGTAGGGGACTTTAACACCCCACTTTCACCAATGGACAGATCATCCAAAATGAAAATAAAAAGGAAACACAAGCTTTAAATGATACATTAAAAAAGATGGACTTAATTGATATTTATAGGACATTCCATCCAAAAACAACAGAATACACATTTTTCTCAAGTGCTCATGGAACATTCTCCAGGATAGATCATATCTTGGGTCACAAATCAAGCCTTGGTAAATTTAAGAAAACTGAAATTGTATCAAGTATCTTTCCGACCACAATGCTATGAGAGTAGATGTCAATTACAGGAAAAGATCTGTAAAAAATACAAACACATGTAGGCTAAACAATACTTACTTAATAAGGAAGTGATCACTGAAGAAATCAAAGAGGAAATCAAAAAATACCTAGAAACAAATGACAATGGAGACACGATGACCCAAAATCTATGGGATGCAACAAAAGCAGGTCTAAGAGGGAAGTTTATAGCAATACAATCCTACCTTAGGAAACAGGAAACATCTCGAATAAACAACCTAACCTTGCACCTAAAGCAATTAGAGAAAGAAGAACAAAAAAACCCCAAAGTTAGCAGAAGGAAAGAAATCATAAAAATCAGATCAGAAATAAATGAAAAAGAAATGAAGGAAACGATAGCAAAGATCAATAAAACTAAAAGCTGGTTCTTTGAGAAGATAAACAAAATTGATAAACCATTAGCCAGACTCATCAAGAAAAAAAGGGAGAAGACTCAAATCAATAGAATTAGAAATGTAAAAGGAGAAGTAACAACTGACACTATAGAAATACAAAAGATCATGAGAGATTACTACAAGCAACTCTATGCCAATAAAATGGACAACCTGGAAGAAATGGACAAATTCTTAGAAATGCACAACCTTCCAAGACTGAACTAGGAAGAAATAGAAAATATGAACAGACCAATCACAAGCACTGAAATTGAAACTGTGATTAAAAATCTTCCAACAAACAAAAGCCCAGGACCAGATGGCTTCACAGGCAAATTCTATCAAACATTTAGAGAACAGCTAACACCTATCCTTCTCAAACTCTTCCAAAGTATAGCAGAGGGAGGAACACTCCCAAACTCATTCTACGAGGCCACCATCACCCTGATACCAAAACCAGACAAGGATGTCACAAAGAAAGAAAACTACAGGCCAATATCACTGATGAACATAGATGCAAAAATCCTCAACAAACTACTAGCAAACAGAATCCAACAGCACATTAAACGGGTCATACACCATGATCAAGTGGGGTTTATTCCAGGAATGCAAGGATTCTTCAATATATGCAAATCAATCAACGTGATACACCATATTAACAAATTGAAGGAGAAAAACCATATGATCATCTCAATAGATGCAGAGAACGCTTTTGACAAAATTCAACACCCATTTATGATAAAAGCCCTGCAGAATGTAGGCATAGAGGGAACTTTCCTCAACATAATAAAGGCCATATATGACAAACCCACAGCCAACATCGTCCTCAATGGTGAAAAACTGAAAGCATTTCCACTAAGATCAGGAACAAGACAAGGTTGCCCACTCTCACCACTTTTTATTCAATATAGTTTTGGAAGTTTTAGCCACAGCAATCAGAGAAGAAAAGGAAATAAAAGAAATCCAATTTGGAAAAGAAGAAGTAAAGCTGTCACTGTTTGCAGATGACATAATACTTTACATAGAGAATCCTAAAGATGCTACCAGAAAACTACTAGAGCTAATCAATGAATTTGGTAAAGTAGCAGGATACAAAATTAATGCACAGAAATCTCTGGCATTCCTATACACTAATGATGAAAAATGTGAAAGTGAAATCAAGAAAACACTCCCATTTACCATTGCAACAAAAAGAATAAAATATCTAGGAATAAACCTACCCAAGGAGACAAAAGACCTGTATGCAGAAAATTATAAGACACTGATGAAAAAAATTAAAGATGATACAAATAGATGGAGATATATACCATGTTCTTGGATTGGAAGAATCAACATTGTGAAAATGACTATACTACCCAAAGCAATCTACAGATTCAATGCAATCCCTATCAAACTACCACTGGCATTTTTCACAGAACTAGAACAAAAAATTTCACAATTTGTATGGAGACACAAAAGACCCCGAATAGCCAAAGCAATCTTGAGAACGAAAAACGGAGCTGGAGGAATCAGGCTACCTGACTTCAGACTGTACTACAAAGCTACAGTAATCAAGACAGTATGGTACTGGCACAAAAACAGAAAGATAGATCAATGGAACAGGATAGAAAGCCCAGAGATAAACCCAAGCACATATGGTCACCTTATCTTTAATAAAGGAGGCAGGCATGTTCAGTGGAGAAAGGACAGCCACTTCAATAAGTGGTGCTGGGAAAACTGGACAGCTACATGTAAAAGTATGAGATTAGATCACTCCCTAACACCATACACAAAAATAATCTCAAAATGGGTTGAAGACCTAAATGTAAGGCCAGACACTATCAAACTCTTACAGGAAAACATAGGCAGAACACTCTATGACATAAATTATAGCAAGATCCTTTTTGACCCCCCTCCTAGAGAAATGGAAATAAAAACAAAAGTAAACAAATGGGACCTAATGAAACTTCAAAGCTTTTGCACAGCAAAGGAAACCATAAACAAGACCAAAAGACAACCCTCAGAATGGGAGAAAGTATTTGCAAATGAAGCAACTGACAAAGGATTAATCTCCAAAATTTATAAGCAGCTCATGCAGCTGAATAACAAAAAAACAAGCAACCCAATCCAAAAATCGGCAGAAGACCTAAACAGACACTTCTCCAAAGAAGATATACAGACTGCCAACAAACACATGAAAGAATGCTCAACATCATTAATCATTAGAGAAATGTAAATCAAAACTACAATGAGATATCATCTCACACCAGTCAGAATGGCCATCATCAAAAAATCTAGAAACAGTGAATGCTGGAGAGGGTGTGGAGAAAAGGGAACACTCTTGCACTGCCGGTGGGAATGTAAATTGATACAGCCACTGTGGAGAACAGTATGGAGGTTCCTTAATAAACTCCAAATAGAACTACCATATGACCCAGCAATCCCACTACTGGGCATATACCCTGAAAAAACCATAATTCAAAAAGAGTCATGTACCAAAATGTTCATTGCAGGTCTATTTACAATAGCCCGGAGACACCTAAGTGTCCATAATCGGATGAATGGATAAAGAAGGTGTGGCACATATATACAATGGAATATTACTCAGCCATAAAAAGAAACGAAATTGAGCTATTTGTAATGAGGTGGATAGACCTAGAGCCTGTCATACAGAGTGAAGTAAGTCAGAAAGAGAGAGACAAATACTGTATGCTAACACATATATATGGAATTTAAGGAAAAAAATGGCATGAAGTACCTAGGGGTAAGACAGGAATAAAGACACAGACCTACTAGAGAATGGACTTGAGGATATGGGGAGGGGAAGGGTAAGCTGTGACAAAGCAAGAGAGAGGCATGGACATATATACACTACCAAACGTAAGGTAGATAGCTAGTGGGAAGCAGCCGCATAGCACAAGGAGATCAGCTCGGTGCTCTGTGACCACCTGGAGGGGTGGGATAGGGAGTGTGGGAGGGAGGGAGACGCAAAAGGGAAGAGATATGGGAACATATGTATATGTATAACTGATTCACTTTGTTTTAAAGTAGAAACTAACACACCATTGTAAAGCAATTATACTCCAATGAATGTAGCAAAAAAAAAAAAAAATGATGGGGAAGGTGGAACAGGAGTCAAGTGATCTAGGCAGAGAAAATTGAATCTGTGAGGTACTGAGGATCTTGTCTTAGTTGAAAAATTGGAAAAAGATAGGAATCAAGATGGGGAAGGACCTGATATTAGACTGGAAAGGGAAATTGGTGGGTGCCAGATTTTGCTGAGATGCATCAGGAGGATTTTGGTCTTCTTCCAAAGAGCTGGGCAAGCTACATAATTTGTGGGGGTCAGTGAAATAAAAATGCAAAATGAAGGGGTTTCCCTGGTGGCACAGTGGTTGAGAGTCCACCTGCCGATGCAGGGGACAAGGGTTCGTGACCCGGTCCGGGAAGGTCCCACATGCCGCAGAGCGGCTGGGCCCCTGAGCCATGGCCGCTGAGCCTGTGCGTCTGGAGCCTGTGCTCTGCAACGGAAAAGGCCACAACAGTGAGAGGCCCGCGTACCGCAAAAAAAAAAAAAAAAAAAAAAAGGAAAATGAAAATTCAGAGCCCTTTTTACAGCAATTGTTAAGAATTTCAGTACAGTGACAGCAGGATTGTTCTAAGCACTGTGCTTTGTATGACTGCATAGGTTACAAGCCCATGATGTTGCCCTTGCCTAAAGGCAATGAGAAGCCAAGGAAAAGTGTTAAGTAGAGGAGAGAAGTGATTGGCTGGCACGTGAAAAAGATAAATTCTTCTGTTGTTCTACCGTGGCACGTTTAGTTAGTGAGTAAAGGCAAAGGAATATGAATATCTCCCAGATGCAGGACTATAAATGATTTCTAATATGATCTTTATAAGTCATGTGCCTAGATACATAGGTGTCCAGAATCCACTCTCAATTCATTAGCTGTGGTAGTAAAATGGTAAAGTCTGGGATTTTTGCTTAAGGTCATCCTATTTAAACCATTATTTAAATACACTTGAATAACTTTATCCTCTACTCATTTAACAACATAAGCTCAAAGTTTCAACTAGTTGACAAGAATTATGGTTAGAATAATATTGTGCTTCTTGTTTAGAATCAACTGATATTCTGTGACAAAAGTATTAACATTAAGAATTCAGAAGTATGAAAGAGGAAATAATTTAAAGCATACAAGAAGGAACAACTTCCTGCTAATCCTTGTTTGTTGTAATGATTTGCATATCCTGCTTAGAAGGTGTGTTCTGTTGTTTTAAGATAACAAGCTGTATTTCATAGGCAGCCTGTATTTAAAAATATTGAGAATCAAATCTTTTGCTCATTAACAGTGACGAAACAAATCCTGAGTATTGTATGATGTAGTAAGATATAAGCAAACCAGAAAAAAAAGAATTCTCAAGCAACCATTTTAGTTTTTACAATAAGAATCCTAAATTTTTTGTGTGTATGTATTTTAAAACACCTTATAATAATCACCAAATTTAAAAACTTGATAGTGATCCACAGTTTACTTTTTGAAACACAGAGAAAGAATTTTCTTTAAGGCCTTTAATGACAAAATAGAGGCCAATCTAGTAGCTTTTTCTTAAAGTTTGACATCTCTAGAAATTGGCAACTTTATTATTATTGGGTTTTTTAATCTGTTTAATGCAAGTTTATAAATATTGATTGTGAAAATCTCCCCAGCTAATACTATATTTTTTAAAAAGATATTTGTTGTATAATTTGTAAATTATGACAATAAAAATATTTTATATTGTGGGCATTATTCTTCTTTAGATACATGCTATAAAATGTATGAAATTACCTTACTTAATATTGTTTATGTTATATATTGATATATATATATATGTTATATATATATTATATATTGAACATATATATATGTTATATATTGACTATATAAAGCATCTTAGAGAGTAACGTTACATGAGTAAAATGTGGGGAATAAAAGTGGTACAATTCTCATATATTAAATTAGGATTTGTTAGTATAGAGCAATGCATAGTAGGGAAGTGAGTCCTTGATTTAAAGTTACTCTCAGTCTAACAGGAGAAACAAGGCAGACACAAAAATAAATATGTAACAATAAATAGTCACACTATAAGACCTGACCTGGCTGTACAGAACTGTTGTTCTGTATGAGGGTTAAATATCTAGGATGTCAGATACAGGCAGAGGTAATGAGCAGATGGGCCTAATCTTAAAGGCAGAGAATTGGAAGGTGGATGTGGATAAAACTCAGACAGGGAGCTGCAAAGGAAAGGGGGGTAAGCTGTAGAAAATTATGGGTTTGCAAATCTTATATGAGATAAAAACCAGTATCAGTATTAGATGGCCACTGGCAATGGAATTATATTACGAATGCTTAAGATTGATAGGACATTCTAATATTTTAACGGCTGAGATGCTCTTGGCTTCACATAAGAGAAAACTAGAGATAACTTAAGCAAAAATGGAGATGAACAAATGGGTAAAGACCCATCCCCAAGCATGTAATTAAACCTAGGCCTCTCAAAAAAATAAGTAATATTTTAAACTGTCAAAAAAAAAAAAGATTGACGGGACATTCAAAAAGAGTCTCTGCCAATCTAGGTGAGATGATGATAGAAAAATTAATTAGAATTAACATACATATGGCAGAGAATAGGGTGAATAATTGTGCTGGTCTAGTTTGGGATCCTGGTAATAAAAGAAGACTTCATGAGGGAGCTGGAATAATTATTGAGCTTTAAAAGATAAGAGTGAAACTGCTAGATAACTCATGATCATTATTATTGCCTAATATTTATTTTTGTTGCTTCCAAATATGTTGAGTAAATTGTAAGACTTACCTGCAGGGGAAAACAGGACTTCTGCCTCTGAAATGCAATTCCATCTCAATGCACAATTAATTGAAATGAGTTAATAGTGTGATACCATGTAGTTATTATAATTGGACAAATATATCTGGGTTTAATTTAACTTGATAGACATAGTCTAAGGAGTTAAAAAGCTTTCGAAGTGGTTAGAAAAGACTCTTAAGGCCTTATTCTTAAAAAGAGATTTTAATTTGAAAAATAAAAAATTATAGTTATGATTTTTGTACAATTATATTGAAACAATAATTGTACATAGAAATAATGATAAAATTACTTGCCTAGGTCCACAGGTGATGATTCTTCCATTGTTTGTTCCACAGGCTCAGAGAGGAAAAAACTAAGTACACAATCACTCTGAAAAATAAGGCAAAATAAAATATTTTTTCATATCTTACATTTATTTATTGTTCCTATTCCCTAGTATTTAAAAATGTTGACCCTAATATATAATGTTTATAGATACCTGTTTTATTTATAGATATATCTATATTTACAGATTCCATAAATAGAAAAAATATACTAGGAAGTTTATTAAGTCAATGCTATAATTTTACACCAAGTTAAACTTAACTTTCATGAGATTAGATATCTGGTTATTTGATATTTCTTTAAGAGGCTCAGGTGTGCTCTGCTTTTAGAGCTCACCATATGTTTATATTCTTGAACTTTACAATTATGCATGAATCTCACACCTCCTTTTTCTAGAAAATGTGTACCATTGGACAAAACTTTTGAAGAAAAATTACTCTCAGTAGGACACAGGTACTCAGTGAAAACTCATTACTCCTCAAGGTTCAATTCTAGAAATGCTCACTAATTACTGACTACACCAATGCCATAGAGGAATGTTAGGGGATATTTAGAAACAGAAAGATGCAAAAGGTGACCCCTCTCTTTAGAACACAATCTAGTGGAGGAAACAGATTGTATTGAATGCTTTAATAGAAATTCTAGTTCCGTTTAATTTTAGAACAAATAAGTGAGTGTGCTTCTCTTTTAAACTGAGATTGTCACAAACAAACTGACATTTAACCTGGGCTCCAAATAAATGGGCTAACTGGTGAATCAGAATAACTTTTCCTTAGTGACACTGACACACATTTTGTTTTAAGCCATTATATGACCAAAGCAGCCCTTCCTATATTATTATCTGAAGGGCACCACTAAATAATTGATTATTTCTTTTGACTATCATAAGCTGATGCCATAGTACCTGCAAAGCTGCCTGACATTCTACCCAGTTAGCCTTCATTCTGTGCAATGGCTCTTTAAAACCTCTTTCAGAAAGTTACACTTCCAACTCTGACTCCTTCTTTGCTGATGATTTTTGTCTCCACTCTAGAGAAAATAAAAGGCAGATGGAAACTCCTATATTTCCTGCTACAAAATCTACAGCTGCACAAAGCCACTTTTTCTCTTTTTTTCCTGCTACACGGGAAGAAGTGTCTCTCTTCTCATCTATTATAAGTTGAATTCTACCCTCTGAAAATTTATATGTTGAAGTCCTAACCCACAGTAGCTCAGAATGTGATCTTATTCGGAAATAGAGTAATCACAGATGTAATTAGTTAAATTAGGTTGAGGTCATATTGGTGGAGGGTGGACCTCTAATCCAATATAAAAAGGGAAAATTTAGACACATTCATGTAGCAAAGATGATGTGAAGAGACATAAGGAAGAAATGGCCATCTACCATCTATAAGACATGGACAGAGGCCTGAAATAGACTCTTCTTCACAGCAGTCAGAAGGAACCAACCCTGTCGACACCTTGATTTCAGACTTCCACCTTCCAGAACTGTGAGACAATGCATTTCTGTTGTTTACATCACCCAGTTTGTGGTACTTTGCTATGGCAGCCCTAACAAACTAAGACATCATCCAATGCTGATCACGTCTTTCTGTGTCCTAGATTCTATTCCTTCCTCCTCAAGAACCTTGTAGAATATCCCAATCTATACTTTAGTGTCTTTTTCTTCCTCCGTTCCTCCCTCCCTCTTTCTCTTTCTTTCCTTCCTTCCTTCTTTCTTTCTCCCTCCCTTCCTTCTTTTTCTTTCTTCCTTCCTTCCTTCCTTTCTTTCTTTCTTTTCTTTTATTTTTCTTCCTCCCTTCCTTCCTCCCTCCATCCCTCCCTCCAATATCAAGTGTGGCCAACTCTCTCCATTTTAACAACTAACAAACAGATGAGTCAAACCACACAAAGTACACTCACACAAAAATAATGTCTTGTCACTAGTGCTCCTTTCAAGTCCTATTATTTTTCTCCTCTTTGACACAAACTTATGGGAAGAGTTGTCAGCACTCACACTGGTTCCTCTTCTTCAACTTCCACTCCCTTTATGATCTATCACACTCAGGTTTCTGTCATTAATCATCCTCTGAAAATGCTCTTACCATCATTTCTCTTTTTTAAGGTCATTTTTTCCCCTAAATCCAATGGAGATTTTCTTGGCCCTTATATAACTACTCCATTTTTAGTGAAAAACTCTTTCACCTGCTTTCTTGATAGCAAGTTCTCCCAGTTTTTCTTCGATTTGTCCTGCCATCTCTTCTTAGACATTTTTCAGGCTCCTTTTCCTTTTGCTTATAACTTAAATTCTAGCGTCCCTCACTTCTAGGCCCATCTCTCTCATTACTCTAACACATTCTTTCCCTGTGATGTTATCCCTTTTGGTGGCTTCTATAATGATGCACAAATCTAGACCTTTATCTCAGATCTATCTCTTGAGTCTCAGCCCTCTACATCAAAATGTCTTTTTATTGGCTTCCTTGACTAAAGATAATTAAAACCCCCAAACTACACGCATTTTCTTTCCCCTCGATTTGCTACTTCTTCCTGTATCCAGGCTCAAAATAAGGTATATCGTTTTGGACTCTCCATTCTCCCTACCCCACACAAAAAGTTAAATGATAAGTCCTATTAATTTCACCTCCTAAATACCTCACTTATCCATTTCTTCCCTCCAGGTATACTGTCGTCTTCCTTGTTCTAGTATCATCACTTCTCACCTAAGTTACAGCAAGTGTTCCCGACTCTTTTCTTGCTACCCTTTCATCCAGTCTATTCATCACACAATTGCCAAACTGATCTTTCAAAATAAAAATCTAATAATTAACTGCTTAAAACCCAGAAGTGACTCCCCATTGCTCTTAAGCAAAAAGATCAACTGCTTAACAAGGCTTGTAAGACCTTTCTTGAATGGGATCTTGCTCATTTCCCTATCTTCATCTCTCACCATTTCTCTTCTAGTATATTAACTATACTGAATTATATTTCCTCAAGTGTGTCATGCTCTCTTATCTCTGTTTTTCTACATGCTCCTTTCTCCATCCTTTCCACCTCTATCCACCCATTTGCCCAAGTTTTATCACATTCTCTCTTCTCTACTCTTTTAGCCTAGTCAGTGAGATATCAAGAGCAGAGATCATTTATTCACTCATATTTAATATAGTATTTTTACTCAGTAACTATTTATTAACAGAAACTGAGATCTGTATTCAGATATAGAATACATTGGTCTTCTAATGCAAATATTTTTATCTGTGTAGCAGTTTTATGCATCATTGTAAACTAGTTAATTAGCAATTTTTATCTCTACATATTGATCTCTTGTGAACTTGTATAATAATCTATCCTCAAGAAATATATCCATCTTCAGGAAGCTGACCAAATCAAGTTTTTTAGTTTGAAAGTCTGAAATCAAATTTCAGAATTTGTTGAAGGGAATTTGACCTTCTTTGGCTTTTGACAACCAGTCAATTATTATTCTCTGGCAATGTTTTGACCTCACCTCCTAATGGTTATTACACTTCAAGAATAGGCAGAATATCTTCCCAATTCGTGTCTGAAATGTCACCAATAGCTAATTATTCCCTTGTATTTACACTGTCATATCCTTGAAACCTACATTTGTAATTCCAGGTGTGGGTGACATGCTGAATACTAATTTCTTAATGTAGCAATATTGTTTTCATTCTTGAGGAAAAGCATGATCCAGTGTCAATGGAAGGGAGAAATCAATAAAAATGATTAAGAAGATAAAAAAAGTAGTATTGCTTGATTTCAAAATAATCAAATTTTCTCCTCAGATTTGGTTTTACTTATGTACATGTATCCCACAGCTTTTTAGCACATTGCACTACTGGATAGTTTGGAGAATTATAGAAATGTTAGTGCTACAGTTGCTTTCACTGATAACCTGAACCAGTGTTTTCAGTTGGGTTTGTACTGACCACCAAGCAGTGTGGCTATATTTAGTTGTGTAGGTTGTATACTGAGCAACTCTAGGTGTGCCATTTTTACATTGACTATAGATATAATCCTAGTCTGCAGGGCTTTCCATATGTAGAGCTGCCAGATATAACAAATAAAAACAGATGATGCCCATGCAATATTTACAATATACTTACACTAAAAATATTTATTTATCTCAAATTCAAAGTTAACTGGGCAGCCTGCATTTTATCAAGCTATCTGACAATCTGAGATGCTTAAAGATTTATGGGCACACTTTTGGTTGTCTCAATGACTGGAGGGTACAGTTGGCAATTAATGAGCAAGGCCACTTATCTTAAATATTCTGAAATACCAACAATATTCTCCCATTATTAAGAATGTTGTTTTTCTGGGGACTTCCCTGGTGGTCCAGTGGCTTGCACTCCCAATGCAGGGGGCCTGGGTTCGATCCCTGGTCAGGGAACTAGATCCTACATGCTGCAACTAAGACCTGGCACAGCCAAATAAGTAAATAATAAAAAAAAGAATGTTGCTTTTCTGTTTAATTCTTCAAGTGGTAATAGTTTTCTGGAGGACAAGCTCTGAATTTAACTACTTCATTCTAGAAATGAGAAAACTGAATACCAGATGGCATAAGTGGTTGACTGATTGAGATTAGTATAAAAAAAAGAATGTAGAGTAAATCAGTAAGCCCAGGCCCACCTGTGTTACCACTGCCAATGACCTATAGATGTGAAGAATACATATGGGGATAGGTGGGAGATGTGCCTAGAGAGAGTTTCGTAGGAGTCCTAGAGCATGCTGGTCTTCTGCACAAGCTTAAAGCTACTGGGACCTATTGATGAATTTTAAACAGAAAAACATCATGATCAGATATTTCTTAGAAAGTTGACAGTGCAGCATTGTGGAGGAAAGAGAAAACAGCAGTCAGCCTTGGAGAATGTCATCAGCAAAGCTCCTTATAAGCTCAACTTACTATATTCTCTGAACAGTCCCTTCTGCTTTCCTTTTAAGTTTCTGAAATGGTAGTAATGCTGTCTCACATTCCCTTTATAACCCTGGTCCTGGGGATGGGGTAGGTATCCTCCTTGCATCTCCTTGATCTTCCAATCTCCACACTTTCTTCCTATATAAAAATGCCCTGCTTTGAATATCCATGTCTACTGACTATACAGCCCTCTCCCTCTTGTTGTTGCACTTGTCTACTGATCTCTAGGTCACTGGCCTTCATTCCTACAACATTTTAAACCCTGGAACACTGTCATTTTCTCCAATAATACTTGTCATAATTCACACTTATTTTAACATTGACACAAAGCGTCCTTCTTTATGGTAGATTCTTTGTTTTTAACTCATCTCATCCAATAATCTTGTTCTGCATCTTACTCCATCACTCACTCTTGTTCTCTTGATCTTATCTGGATCAGTGACTGAAGTTCTTCCATTGTCTTGATTTCTAGCTTCTGAGTCTACAACCACCCGCTCCCTCCTTTTCAGCTCTTTTCCTCTAGTTATGTAACTCGAACAATCTGTTGACCTTTTCACTGACCCTAACTCCTCTCATTATTATCATATCCCTCCTTGGCCAATATGGATCTCATGGTCAATACTTATAATAACTCTCTCGTATACTCTTTTTAACTCTTTTGACCCTTTCTCCCGTTATTCTATTATTCACTTGGCAAAAAACAAAAATGAAAACAGAACAACTCTGGTTACTCTCTGCCAACTCTGCAACTGTAACAGGTGTGCTGAATGTTGCTGGAGAAAAGCACTCAACCGTGCTTACTGATCTTACTTTCACCTCATGCCCACTACCCACAAATTGGTGCTCAATTTTCTGGCAATTTTTCACATCACTACACCATTTATTCTTCCATTCACCTATAGGACTATTTAATGCCCTAGCCTTACTCCTCAAAATGCCAACATGCTTTTCCCCTCTTTCAATCTGTTCAAGGCTCTTTTTTTATTGGCTGCACTGTATGGGCTTGAGGGATCTCAGTTCCCTGACCAGGGTTTGAACCCAGGCCATGGCAATGGAAGGGAATCTTAACCACTAGGTCACCAGGAACTCCTATGGCTGTCTTCTTGTTTACAGAAAAAACAGAAGCAGAAAAGAATTTCTATAAGCGCTCAATATCTATCATCTTACCTTACCTCTGCCATTTCGTCCACTACATAGGAGGACTGCCTGTGCTTTAATTTGAGACTGATTTGGGCACTAGATCACATGCTCTCTTCTCTAGTCAAGATCATCGCTCTGGTATATGGCTAATTGCAACACCAATTTTTGCTTCTTCAGTGGATTTTCCTACCAGCATACACGTATGCTATAATTCATTTCAGTAAACAAAATTCTTGACTTACATTTCCCTGCACACTGTTTTTTTCCTATTCATCTTTAGTAAAGATTCTGCAAGGATTGTTTTCCACTTTCTATCCCAAATTTCTCTCTTCACATTCTCTTTTGAACCCATTTTAATAAGGTTTTTGTTCCCAGCACTCTCATCAAACTGTTTTTGTTAAATTCACCAATGATATCCATTCTGCTAAATCCAGTGGTCAATTCTCAATTTTTGACCCATTAGTAGCATTTGAAACAGCTTGTCATTCCTTCTTCTTTGAAATAATTTCTTGTCTTGGATTTCAGGCACCATGTTCTTTTTTTTTTAAATTAATTACCTCCATGAGTCATTTATTTATTTGGCTGCACCACATGGCATGCAGGATCTTAGTTCCCCGACCAGGGATTGATCCTGTGCCCCCTGCAGTGAAGCGTGGAGTCGTAACCACTGGACCAACAGGGAATTCCCAGGCACCATATTCTTTTGGTTTCCAACAGATTGCTCTTCCTCAGTCTATTTTGTTGATTCTCTTCCATCTTCTCAAACTTTAAAGTTGGTGTGCTGCATGGTCTCGTATTCAGACCTCTTCTCTTTTATATTTACATTTTCACCCTAAGTAACATCCAGTCTCATGGCAATGAAAACCAGTTATTAATTGAAACTCCTATATTTATATTTCCAGCCTCTCTTTTCCCCTCAACTCAAGACATTCAACTTTCCACTTGACATCTCTACTTAGAAGTCTCACAGGCAACTCAAACTTAATATTTTGATCCAAGCTCCTGAAAAACCCTCATTCCGCACTGCTCTTACTACAGTTTTCTCCATCCATCACAGCAAACATTCAACCAATGCAAGCTTGTATGGCCATAAAGGTGGGTTGATGGCCTGCACTTATCCTGATTAATCAGTTCCTGTGCCCTAACAGTTGTTAAATATTTGGAACATCCCTCCTATGTAAAACATTATATATTTGGTGAATAAATTAATACATGGTTGGTATTTGTCTTAAGGACTCTGAAGTTATTGGACTTTGATATCAATGATCCATGTAAACACATTAGGTTATATTAAACACTCTATGAGGTTATACATATACATTTTTTTGCTTGAGTAGATGTTTATCTAACTAATATAGGATTTTTAGTGTCTAATAATGTGTTCTTAAATTAGAAATTCAGTCAATAAAGAGCAAACTTGAAGCCAAGTGAGAAATTTTAAATCAAAATCTGCATCAGCTTATATTTTAAATTCAGAGCTCACATTAATATTTTGTTTACCAATTATATTATTAAGTCATTGGTAATTTAAAATCATTGATTTTTGAGACAGTTGATCAATTCAGAGTTGCTCAAAACCTAAGTGTTTTTCCAGTATCCTATGAACATATTCTTATTCTCAAAGACTACAGAGAGTTAAAGTCCTTGCAAAGATCAGAAGTGATGCAATATAACACAGAGATCAATTTTTCCTGTCTTTAAAATAACACATTAAGAATTCCCATTTATTAACAGACCAGCCAACATCTAGAACTGACTGCAAGATTTAGTTTCAGTGAGTTAAAACAATAAGCTAAATCTCTCTCAAACTCCATGAAGCACCGTAAAAATGTGAATTTAAAAATGAATTCCCATAAGCATTTTAAATCAAAGTTGAACAGTAATTGTATTTTATTGCTTTTTTCATAAAGCAGCTTGTCATAATGTCCAGTCTTTAATGTAGTTCAACCCACTGTATTTGTATTGGAGTTACATGCAAGAATGATACTATGAAAAACAGTGAACTTTTAAAGAATCTTTTATAATTCTGGTTCTCAAATGTCATCAGCATTTTACCAGACTTTGAAAAATAATCTTGGTTTTACTGATGATACACATATGACATTTATCCTGCCTGCATCGTAATCTCAGCCAGCTCCAAATAGGAAAAGAGCAATGTACTGACAAATGTAGTAATTAACATCTGGGTTTAGCAAGCAGGGAACAAGAAACATATGTTCATTATTAAGGTAGGATTTACCCGTTTGGATTTATTTTGACATTTGATTTCTGCTTAAAAAAATAATATTGCTTAAGCCATGATAGCATTCCTTATTTTAAGGGACCTCTAGAAATGAGCAACAATACTGAGAAGAGCCGAAAATCACAATGAATACATGGCTTTAAAAAGTTTTAAAGCAACTGCTGTTTGTATGTCTCAGCTAAACTCAAATGTGGGTACACATTTCTCACATTTCTTTAGGTACTGCAATCATTTGCTATAACTTTTATTACATATTTATATTGCCCTTTATAAAGATCTTAATTTAGTTTGCAACACAATTCAACTAAAACAGAGTAAAATTTTAAAAAGCAAAAGGAATTCCTGTTATCACAGCTTGTGGAATGAAACTACAAACACTTCAAGAAAAAAAGAAGTTTCAATGAGTTTGGGAGAAGGGAGTCAAGCTAAACAAACAAAAACCAGGCAGATATAGGACTAGGATGTCTAAACTGGTGCTTGCAACCTCATTAGAAGAGATATTAAAATAGTGTATAATTGTAGTCCTCATTTATATCTGTTTTCTTTTATCAACCAATTTGTGTGTGGGGATGAAAGGGGAGGGAAGAGAGATGAGGAGAAGAGAGAGAAGGTCTCAGGGATTTACAGTCATCCCTCTATTTGGGCTGTGCTTGTGCTTTTAGATGAAACCCCCAGAGAAATCTCTCTCACCTAACTTAACTCCGATACCTGAAACTGGACTATAAACAGACTCTTCATCTCATTTCCTTGACCAAAAGCTAGACTGCTTACAATTGAGTGTGCCCCAGAAGGGTATATAATATTTGATTTTAGTAAGGTAAGGTTGTTCAATTTCATATTCAAGCTGCATCTTCTACTTTCTTTTCTCCCCCTTTTCCACTCACTGCTATGTATTATATATGTTCGTGTCTGTATTCATCACCATATTATAAACTCACTGAAAGTAAAGTGTATATTGCATTACTTTCATTTTTCCAATTTGTTCTCTGCAACTAATTTAAAGCTTTTAATCTAGAGTGTTATACATAGTAAGTGACCAGTAAAAATTTTAAAATCGTTACAAAGTTATATACAGTGATATAAAATATTTTTTAAAAGTTACAAATAAATGGATCACATAACTAAAAAAGAATGTGAGTTTTAATGTATAGACATAATAGGATTATTTGTCTTTCCTATACTGTCATATGACAAGCAGCTGTGGAAGAAGAAAAGTGTTTTTATAAGGATTTTTCTAGGGTCAGAGATGAGGATTAACCTATCATAGGAGTATTCAGCACAAATATAATAAATTTACTTTAAATCTTTTATTTTATTAGAAGAGGAAAAAAACTTATGTGTGTTTAAAAATTTCCTCTAAGTCGTTCATATCATTTAAAATAATTACAATATTTTGTAAATACAATACATACCTGGTTTTATAGATTTTACTGTTTATAGACATAACTCTGTTAAAACATATGAGAGAAGAGAAGAACTTCATCAATAATACAAAATTTAAAAAAAACTCAAAATAATGTGAATTATTTTGGTATTATTTATGTGATTTTTAGGCCAATAAAGTTTTATTCAGTTGATCTTAAAATACGTTTTTATTCCTTGAATATAAACAAACTGAATCAGGGAAGCATCCACCAGGATATGGAGACAAAACTTTCACTGTGGTCAATCCATTTGAAGATAACTGAAAACTGATGACATTATGCATCAAGGAGAACCAGGGTGATTAGTCAGGTCACATTATTAAGGCTAGTCAGCATCTGCTTATGTCCCTGTCAAATTATTACTGTTCAATCACTGTGTCATATGTATAGTGAGTATTGTATCAAGACCCATAAAGTTCCTTAGGAAGAAAGGAAAGAAAAACCCAATGTGTGAAGTTGTGAAAGTCTTTATGAAGCCACTGAAACACATCAACATAGAATACTGACAGAGATTGTAATCTTCTCAGAGCAGTGTACATATGCGATTCAGCTTCTGAATTTCGAGAAGAGAATTATCCAAACCTGGCTGTGTATTGGAATCACTTTTGTTCTTAAAAAACAACACATACAAGGGAATCCCCATAAGATTAACAGTGGATCTTTCAGCAGAAGCTCTGCAAGCTAAAAGGGAGTGGCAGGACATATCTAAAGTGATGAAAGGGAAAAACCTACAACAAAGATTACTCTACCCAACAAGGATCTCATTCAGATTCAACGGAGAAATTAAAACCTTTACAGAAAAGCAAAAGGTAAGAGAACTCAGCACCACCAAACGAGCTTTACAACAAATGTTAAAAGAACTTCTCTAGGCAGGAAACACAAGAAAAGGAAAAAACCTACAAAAAACAAGCCCCAAACAATTAAGAAAATGGTAATAGGAACATACATATAGATAATTACCTCAAAAGTAAATGGATTAAATGCTCCAACCAAAAGACACAGACTGGCTGAAAGGATACAAAACAAGACCCATATATATGTTGTCTACAAGAAACCTACTTCAGACCTAGGGACAAATACAGAATGAAAGTGAGGGGATGGAAATAGATATTCCACACAGATGGAAATCAAAAGAAAGCTGAGGTAGTAATTCTCATATCAGACAAAACAGACTTTAAAATAAAGACTATTACAAGAGACAAAGAGAACACTACATAGTCATCAAGGGATCAATCCAAGAAGAAGATATAACAATTGTAAATATTTATGCACCCAACATAGGAGCACCTCAATACATAAGGCAAATGCTAACAGCTATAAAAAGGGAAATTGACAGTAGCACACTACTAGCAGGGGACTTTAACACCCCACTTTCAACAATGGACAGATCATCCAAAATAAAAATAAATAAGGAAACACAAGCTTTAAATGACACATTAAACAAGATGGATTTAATTGATATTCATAGGACATTCCATCCAAAAACAGCAGATTACACTTTCTTCTCAAGTGCTCGTGGAACATTCTCCAGGATAGAACATATCTTGGGTCACAAATCAAGCCTTGGTAAATTTATGAAAATTGAAATCATACTAAGTATCTTTTACAACCACAATGCTATGAGACTATATATCAATTACAGTAAAAAAAAAGTGTAAAAAATACAAACACACGGAGGTTAAACAATACACTACTAAATAACCAAGAGATCACTGAAGAAATCAAAGAGGAAATCAAAAAATACCTAGAAACAAATGACAATGAAAAACAATGACCCAAAACCTTTGGGGGGCAGCAAAAGCAGTTCTAAGAGGAAAGTTTATAGCAATATAATCCTACCTCAAGAAACAAGAAAAATCTCAAGTAAACAACCTAACCTTACACCTAAAGCAATTAGAGAAATAAGAACAAACAAAACCCAAAGTTAGCAGAAGGAGAGAAATCATAATGATAAAATCAGAAATAAGTGAAAAAGAAATGAAGGAAATGATAACAAAGATCAATAAAACTAAAAGCTGGTTCTTTGAGAAGATAAACAAAATTGATAAACCATTAGCCAACTCATCAAGAAAAAAATGGAGAAGACTCAAATCAACAGAATTAGGAATGAAAAAGGAGAAGTAACAACTGACATTGCAGAAATACAAAGGATCATGAGAGATTACTACAGGCAACTCTATGTCAATAAAATGGACAACCTGGAAGAAATGGACAAACTCTTAGAAAAGCACAACCTTCCGAGACTGAACTAGGAAGAAATAGAAAATATAAACAGACCAATCACAAGCATTGAAATTGAAAGTGTGATTAAAAATCTTCCAACAAACAAAAGTCCAGGACCAGATGGCTTCACAGGCAAATTCTATCAAACATTTAGAGAACAGCTAACACCTATCCTTCTCAAACTCTTCCAAAATATAGCAGAGGGAGGAACACTCCTAAACTCATTCTACGAGGCCACCATCACCGTGACACCAAAACCAGAAAAAGATGTCACAAAAAAAGAAAATTACAGGCCAATATCCCTGATGAATTTAGACGCAAAAATCTTCAACAAAATACTAGCAAACAGAATCCAAGAGCACATTAAAAGGATCATACGCCATGATCAAGTGGGGTTTATCTCAGAAATGCAAGGATTCTTCAACATACACAAAACAATCAACGTGATACACCATATTAACAAATTGAAGGATAAAAACCATATGATCATCTCAATAGATGCAGAAAGAGCTTTCAACAGAATTCAATAGCGATTTATGATAAAAACTCTCCAGAAAGTGGGCATAGAGGGAACCTTCCTCAACATAATAAAAGCCATATATGACAAACTCACAGCCAACATTGTTCTCAGTGGTGAAAAACTGAAGCCATTTCCTCTAAGATCAGGAACAAGACAAAGTTGCCCACTCTCACCACTATTATACAACATCGTTTTGGAAGTTTTGGCCACCTCAATCAGAGAAGAAAAAGAAATAAAAGGAATCCAAATCGGAAAAGAAGAAGTAAAACTGTCACTGTTTGCAGATGACAGGATACTATACATAGAGAATCCTAAAGATGCTACCAGAAAACTACCAGAGCTAATCAATGTATTTGGTAAAGTAACAGGATACAAGATTAATGCACAGAAATCTCTTGCATTCCTATATACTAAAGATGAAAAATATGAAAGAGAAATTAAGGAAACACTCCCATTTACCACTGCAACAAAAAGAATAAAATACCTAGGAATAAACTTACCTAAGGAGACAAAAGACCCGTATGCAGAAAACTGTAAAACACTAATGAAAGAAATTAAAGATTTTACAAATAGATGGAGAGATATACTATTTTCTTGGATTGGAAGAATCCAAGAAACAGATTTTACAAACAGATGGAGAGATATAGTATTTTCTTGGAAAGAAATTAAAGATTTTACAAACAGATGGAGAGATATACTATTTTCTTGGATTGGAAGAATGAACATTGTGAAAATGACTAAACTACCCAAAGCAATCTACAGATTCAATGCAATCCCTATCAAACAACCAATGGCATTTTTCACAGAACTAGAACAATAAATTTTACAATTTGTATGGAAACACAAAAGACCCCGAATAGCCAAAGCAATCTTGAGAAAGGAAAACGGAGCTGGAGGAATCAGGCTACCTGACTTCAGACTATATTACAAAGCTACAGTAATCAAGACAGTATAGTACTGGCACAAAAACAGAAATATAGATCAATGGAACAGGATAGAAAGCCCAGAGATAAACCCACACACATATGGTCACCTTATCTTTGATAAAGGAGGCAAGAATATACAATAGAGAAAAGACAGCCTCTTCAATAAGTGGTGCTATTAAAACTGGACAGCTACTTGTAAAAGAATGAAATTAGAACACTCCCTAACACCATACACAAAAATAAACTCAAAATGGATTAAAACCTTAAATGTAAGGCCAGGCACTATAAAACTCTTAGAGGAAAACAGGCAGAACACTCTATGACATAAATCACAGCAAGATCCTTTTTGACCCACCTCCTACAGAAATGGAAATAAAACCAAAAATAAACATGTGGGACCAAATGACACTTAAAATCTTTTGAACAGCAAAGGAAACCATATACAAGACAAAAAGACAACCCTCAGAATGGGAGAAAATATTTGCAAATGAAGCAACTAACAAGGGATTAATCTCCAAAATATACAAGCAGCTCATGCAGCTCAATATCAAAAAAACAAACAACCCAATCCAATAATGGGTAGACACCTAAACAGACATTTCTCCAAAGAAGAGACACAGATTGCCAACAAACATATGAAAGGGTGCTCAACATCACTAATCATTAGAGAGATTCAAATCAAAACTACAATGAGGTATCACCTCACACCAATCAGAATGGCCATCGTCAAAAAATCTACAGACAATAAATGCTGGAGAGAGTGTGGAGAAAAGGGAAACCTCTTGCACTGTTGGTGGGAATGTAAATTGATACAGCCCCAATGGAGAACAGTTGGAGGTTCCTTAAAAAACTAAAAATAGAACTACCATACGACCCAGCAATCCCACCACTGGGCATATACCCTGAGAAAACCATAATTCAGAAAGAGTCATGTACCACAATGTTCATTGCAGCCCTATTTACAATAGCCAGGACATTGAAGCAACCTAAGTGTCCACTGATAGATGAATGGAGAAAGAAGATGT
Organism: Globicephala melas; assembly: GCF_963455315.2. Classification (NCBI taxonomy): domain Eukaryota; kingdom Metazoa; phylum Chordata; class Mammalia; order Artiodactyla; family Delphinidae; genus Globicephala; species Globicephala melas. The sequence continues at coordinate 88,037,633 of NC_083323.1, forward strand.
GGCACATATATACAATGAAATATTACTCAGCCATAAAAAGAAATGAAATTGAGTTATTTGTAGTGAGGTGGATGGACCTAGAGACTGTCATACAGAGTGATGTAAGAGAAAACAGAAAGAGAAAAGCAAATAACGTATGCTGAAACATATATATGGTATCTAAAAAAAATGGTTTGTTGAACCTAGGGGCAGGACAGAAATAAAGACGCAGATGTAGAGAATGGACTTGAGGACATGGGGAGGGGGAAGGGTAAGCTGGGAGGAATTGAGAGTGTAGCACTGACATATATACACTGCCAAATGTAAAGTAGATAGCTAGTGGGAAGCAGCTGCATAGCACAGGGAGATCAGCTTTGTGCTTTGTGACCACCTAGAGGGGTGGGATAGGGAGGGTAAGAGGGAGATGCAAGAGGGAAGAGATATGGGGATATATGTATATGTATAGCTGATTCACTTTGTTATACAGCAGAAACTAACAACATTTTAAAGCAATTATACTCCAATAAATATGTTACAACAAATAAAAAAAACCCAACACAGATACCAGATACAGTCATACCTTGGAGATATTATAGGTTCAATTCCAGACCACCATAATAAAGCAAATATCGCAGTAAAGCCAGTCACATGAACCTTTGGTTTCCCGGTACATATAAAAGTGATGTTTACAATATACTGTAGTCTGTTAAGTGAGCAATAGCATTATGTCTAAAGAAAACCAATGTTAATAACTTATGTAAAAATACTTTACTGCTAAAAAAAATGCTACCTATCATCTGAGCCTTCAGCGAGTCATAATCTTTTTGATGGGGGAGGGTCTATCCCTGATGCTGATGCTGCTGACTAGTCAGGGTGGTGGTTGCTGAAGGTCGGAGTGGTTGCGGCAACTTGTGAAAATGAAACAGCAGTGAAGTCTGACCCATTGATGACTCTTTTTGACAAACGAGTTCTCTGTAGCAGGCAATGCTGTTTGATAGTGTTTACCCACAGTAGAATGTATTTTGAAATTGCAGTCAATCCTTTCAAGCTGTGCTGTTACTTTATCAACTAATTTTTTTGTTGTCATTTCAGCAATCTTCACAGCATCTTCACTAGGAGTAGATTCCACCTCAAGAAACCACTGTATTTGCTCATCCATAAGAAGCAACTCTTCCTCATCTGTTAAAGGTTCATCATGAGATTACAGCAATTCATTCCTATCTTCAGACACCACTTCCAATTCTAATTATCTTGCTGTCACATCTGTAGTTACTTCTTCCACTGAAGTCTTGAACTCCTCAGTCATCCATGAGGGTTAGAATCAACTTCTGCCAAATTCCTGTGAATGTTGACATTTTGACCTCTTCCCATGAGTCATGAATATTCTTAATGGCATCTAGAATGGTGAATCCTTTCCAGGAGGTCTTCAATTGACTTAGCCCAGATCCTCAGAGGAATCACTATCTATAGCAACTATAGCCTTAAAAATTGTATTTCTTAAATAATAAGACTTGAAAGTCAAAATTACTCCTTGATCCATGGGCTGCAGAATGGATGTTGTATAAGCAGGCATGAAAAAAACATTAATATTGTACATCTCCATCAGGTGCATTGCCAATGAGGAGTAATATTTTGAAAAGAACCTTTTATCTAGGCAGTAGCTCACAACAATGGGCTTAAAATATTTAGTAAACCATGTTGTAAACAGATATGCTCTCATCCAGGTTTTGTTGTTTCATTTATAGAGCATAGGGCACAGTAGGTTTAGCATAATCTTTAAGGGCCCTAAGTTTTTTGGAATGGTAAATGAGCATTGGCTTCAACTTAAACACCAGCTGTATTAGCCCTGACAAGAAAGTCAGCTTGTCCTTTGAAATTTTGAAGCCAGGCATTGCCTTCTCCTCTGTAGCTATGAAAGTCCTACATGGCATCTTCTTCCAGTAGAAGCCTGCTTTGCTTAAATTGAAAATCTGATGTTGAGTACAGCCATCTTCATCAATTATCTTAGTTAGATCTTTTGGATAACTTGTTTCAGCTTCTACATCAGCATTTGACGCTTCACCTTGCACTTTGATGTTATAGAGACTTTCCTTAAACCTCTTCAACCAACCTCTGCTAGCTTCAAATTTTTCTTCTGCAGCTTCCTCACCTCTCTTAACCTTCATAGAACTGAAGGGAGGGGCTTCCCTGGTGGTGCAGTGGTTGAGAGTCCGCCTGCCGATGCAGGGGACACAGGTTCGTGCCCCGGTCCGGGAAGATCACACATGCCGCGGAGCGGCTGGGCCCGTGAGCCATGGCCGCTGAGTCTGCGCGTCCGGAGCCTGTGCTCCGCAACGGGAGAGGCCACAACAGTGAGAGGCCCGCGTACCGCAAAAAAAAAAAAAAAAAAAGAACTGAAGGGAGTTAGGGCCTTGCTCTGGATTAGGATTTCATTTAAGGGAATGTGTGGCTGGTTTGATTTTCTATCCAGACCACTACAACTCTCTTTTATCAGCAATAAACCTATTTCTCTTTCTGATGATTCATGTATTCACTGGAGTAGTACTTTTAATTTCCTTCAAGAACTTTTACTTTGCATTCACAATTTTACTAAGTGTTTGGTTCAAGATGCCCAGCTTTCTGACTATCTCATCTTTCAACATGCCTATCTCACTAAGTTTGATCATTTCTAGCTTTTGCTTTAAATTGAGAGATGGGCAACTCTTCTTTTCACTTGAACATTTAGAGGCCACTGTAGGGTTACTAATTGGCCTAAATTCAATACTTTTGTGTCTCAGGGAAAATAGGGAGGCCCAAGGAGAGAGAGAGAGATGAGGAAAAGGCCAATCAGTGATGTGGACCAGAACGCACAACACTTATCAAGTAAGTTCAGAGTCTTATATGGGTGCAGTTTGAGGCACCTCAAAACAATGACAATAGTAACATCAAAAATCATTCATCACAGATCACCAAAACAAATATAATAATAGTGAAAAAGTTTGAAATATTGTGAGAATTACCACAATGTGACACAGAGACACAGAGTGAGCAAATGGTGTTGGAAAAATGGCGCCAATAGACTTGCTCAAAGCAGGGTTGCCACAAACCTTCAATTTGTAAAAAAAGCGTAATGCCTGTGAATGGCAAATAAAATGAAGTACAATGAAACGAAGTATGCCTGTATCTCCCTTTACTGATATGACAAGCATCCCTAAGGATGGGCCTCAGAACATACTTTTTAAAACCTCCTCACATTATTCTGAAACAATTGATCGCTAGGTACTATTTTTGCACCCTTGGCCAGAAAGTATACAATGTAGGCAATCAATAAACATTTGTTGAATGATGGAGACAGTAGATTTTGAAAGTGGTCCCTATTGTGCCAGTGCCGACATTTGATTTTTGTTGATTTTATCTTTGTTAATATAGCACTAACTTATTTATTTTGTAGTATAGAAAGGATGACTAATAAACAGATGTAGGATTTACATCTTAGGAAGATATTTTCTTGTACTCCAAATACTCATTGTACAAAATTCAAGTAAATTATTAGGAGGGTGTTACTTTGGGAGAAACTCCTATAATATCAGCTTCCTTTTGTTTGATACTATTACGGGACCAAATGGGATTGCTCTATTTGGGAGTCCAGTGTTAGAAGATGGTTGATGTATTCTCACTTGGAGCATTTCTGGAATCTGTGATTTCACAGTCATATCTCATATTTGATGATATAAATAAATATCTCTTCTTTTTTCTTCTATTTCTTCTCCTTTTTTCTCCCCCACTCAAATCCTAGATCTTAATTCATCCAAGATAAAAACAGTGAGGTGTTTGAAATTTCTTCAACCTTCCTTTCCCTAAATATTGACCAATAGAGTTTAAGAACAATATAAAAACATCTCTTCTTGGGGCCTCTACAGTAGTACTTTTTAGCACATTAGCAAATGTGAATGTGATGAAAACTGTGAGGTACACGTTTGGTGGTCTTGTTCAGCTTTCTCTATGCAGCTGTGATTATGATAAGCAACAATATTCATTAAATCTTGTTGTGATAAACTGCACTTTGCAAGTCTTCCCAACCTGTATATGTCTGACCCCTTTGCTTTTCTCCTTTCATAATAATCTTCTGCTAACAGTTGTATATGAACCCATACTCTAGGCAGATATACTTACGAGTTCCCTATTGAAAGCTTGCTGCCATCTGAAGACAGATCTCAAAATTTATCCTATTCACACTAGGACCAGAAGAAGCCTCTCCACTTTGCACTTACTTGCCTCTGCTTAAATAGGCCAAAGCCTAACACTTTCAATGGTTACTAGATATTTTGTCAATTATCCTGAAAAGGCACAATCTTTAAAACAGCTTTAGTATAATCAGTAAGGCAGCTCTCAGCATGAAAGATGACAATCCCATCCACTATCCCCTCAGCGCTTTCCCTTAGAGACAGTTGCCATATCCAAGTGTCCTTCACTATAGCAAAGTGAATGGACATGACCTTCAGAGAATGTCAGAGTTAGTAAGGAACATTAAGATTTCAACCTAATATATTCCTGAATATGCAAAAAAGCACTTGAAATCCAATGAAATAAATTCAGTTGCCTTGATCCTATAGGACAGAAGCTTAGAACTCATTTCCCATTACTCACTGATTGAGACCTAAATACTAAATATATTCAAAAGATATAATACAATTTATATTGAGTATGCTAATATAATACATAAATTCATGAATATGCAAGATACCTACACATAATTATTGACTATACTGTAGCTTTCCTATTGTCTAATGCTGTTTTCAACAATCATTTTACATCTTTGTTTTCAGTTATCCTATTATTATACATGGTTCTGTCCCCACGATGAACAGATACTGTTCATTTCTTTCTCTTTGTTCATAACAGATATATTACAGATGTGCTCTGAGTGATCTTTCTGAAGGGTAAAATCATGACCCAGTGCACTATTAATGCTTATCATTTAGAGCATGGCCAGGCAGTCCTCCTGGGCTTGGCACTAGGTAACCTGTGGAGCCTGTCCTTAAGCTTTCAGCTAGCAGGATTCTCAAGATCATTCTCTACCAAGCCAGAGGTCTCTGTTCATGGGGTTAATGTGGCATTATACTGTGGTGCGAGAAAAAAAAATCAAATTACATTCATATTTATTTTATAATATCATCCAAAATTTTTTCCAAATTTTGTATTATTTTTCCACAAATTTTAAAGCATTTATCACTTATTAGTGTAGTATATATGAAAAATAAATAAATTATATGTTTTGGAAACGTGCTAATTTAAAATAAAACTGGTAAGGTATAAGAATAAATAAGTTAAGAGACTGCTAAATACTTTTTGGATGCAAAGTTTCACTCTCCTAGGTTTTGAAAAACAACATAAATCCTATAGGTTAATATATGTTAATAATTCTGTAATTTTTCATTTAAAATATATATTAAATGTTGACAAGATTATAAGTTTGCTATATACATGGGTAAAATTAAATGAATATAATCATTGAGTTCTTTAAGCTTCCAAACAAGAGAAAAGCATGTAACCATAATGCATGCTTGTCCTTGTAGTTCCCCTTGTCTGGCACAATTTTTCCCCAGTTTCCATTTACTAACTTCTGTTTGCCCTTTAGTAACAATTTGAAAGCCATACTCCCTGGGATGCCTTCTCTACTTCACTGGGAACTGGGTTAAGTATACTTTCTTAAGTGCTCAGGCACTTGTCCTTTGATACAAAACAGCAACTCTAGCTGAGCCACCGGCCTGGAAATAATATTGTAGCACAATGTGCTTGAGTCCAGATTTGCAAAAAAATCAACGATATAGTAGGGTACCTTAGTATCTACTACATTGGAAACCAAATGTCTGATCATGTTCAAACTGCAGAAAAAAAAAAAAAGGAAAGATGACCAGAGTCTGAAATAATGGTTCTCAAACATTGTCATGGATTAGAACACCCTGGAGGGCTTGTTAAAACACATTGCTGGACCTCATCCCCAAAGTTTCTGATTTAATAGGTCTAGGATGGGACTGAAATTTTGCATTCTTATAAATTCCCAGATGAGGTTCCAACCACAGTCCAGAAGCTGAGCTTTGAGAACCACTAGTCTTAGGAGCTAGTGATAGGTATTTAAAAGTTTCTCCTCTTGACCCTGACTATATGCAATCTAAAGCAGTCATTATTGACAATTGTGACTTTTTTTCTAATAGCCTTAGGATGCTTGTGATCTGAATTGTGGAATTTTCTTAAGTAGGTCTATTCATCATCAAACCACAATATTACACAACTGGGTGGTATAGCAATAAGCCAACATCCTGAATCAGCAAACCTACAGTTAGGAGACAATTTTGAATACATTCATTAATATATTTTATTTTTAAATTTCAGTAAGGTTTCCTTGATATATACTGACTTAATCTACTATACAACATGTAATTAAAACAATTCACACTCTGACTGGAAAGTAATCTCATCTAATGTCTTTCCCAAGCTCCACATGGAGAAGGAAGGTTGTTGAATTGACTGCTGAGAAAAATAGGGTTCTTTGACTCAGTTAAGTCCTGGTTATGGGGTCGGTTGTAGTCCTCCTGTTACAGTGCCTGTAACTTACTGAAGTTCAAAGTATGTCTGTATATACAGCATGATATTATAAATGTGTTTCTTAGGTCAAAGTATAACTGGACTGCTGCTAGGATTTAATCAAGACGGTAGGAAAATGATCAAATCACTATGTTGTACGCCTGAAACTAATATAATATTGCAAGTCAACTATACTTCAATAAAAGGAAAAATGACTAGAGTCCAGGAATGGTCTGTTAATGTCCTAATCAAGGCTGCACTATCGGGGTGCCTGGATAGAGCAGGAGGAAATAAGAGGCTCCCAATATTTTAATCAGGCAACCCATACTAGAGGCAGTCAGTGTAAGTAGTTCTGTTAAACTCTCACAACTCAATCAACAATAGGTATTTTACAAATGCTAATTATTGATATAATTAAAAGCATGCTAAATTTGGGGGAGAGGATGAGGAAGAAGCAGAGCTATTAAATCTTCATCTTATGACACTTATAAATTTAAAAATTGCTTTTTCTTTTCTTTTTATTGTATCTATATGAGATGATAGATGTTAACTAAATCTATTGTGGTAATCATTTCACAATATATGTAAATCAAGCCATCGTGCTGAACCCCTTTAAAAAATGGACATTATTAATTAGCATACTGAATATCAAAGGATTTTGTTCATAAAAATGGTAGCTTGTTGACTAGCATGATTAATGTTAGAAATGGGCTCTCATTGGTGACATTAAAGTTATTCCAGACATGTGGATTAGCTAAAGGTATTCCATAAATAGTCTCCATTCTTATATCAAAAGGCAAAAAACCTAACAGGCCTTGAACCTTTTACCCTTAGAGATGATGTTTTAGATAAATCCCTAAAAGATCCTATGTCTAGCCAAGAACTCTGGAGGATTCTGTTAGCTTCGTACCTGCCTTTGTAACTTACATTTGTCTCACAGGAACCTTGCAAGCAAGATGGTGATAAGAATTTAATAGTAAAGGGAGCTAATCCTTCCTTGAGTCCTCAGAAGGAGTTGTAACAGCTGTGTGCATGTGTAGGTTGTATGCACATGTGTGTATGGGGAAGGATCTTAAGAGTCCTTTTTTTGATGCATATGACAGAAGAGGGCAAAATTGGGGTCTGGCATGTCTCTTCAATTTTCTAGGCCACTCAGAATCACTGATGAGTAGTACCAAAACCTCACCAAGAAATCCTTAAATACTTTTTTCAGATGGGAATTGACCACAGACTTAGATCCTCTGAAATAGTTACCTATGAGAGACAAGGTTCATCAGAACACAGGATGTGGGGGAGGAGGCAGAACAGCAGATATTTCTGAAAGCTGAGGGGTAGCATGACTGCAGCTGTAAGCTCCTATTTTTAGTGATATTGGATTTGGTCATTTAGTCCAGACCTCCTAAAGAGAATAACTGGAATAATTAAACAATTTGTTTTTAAACTTTGCTTGAAAGCATCAGAGAGCTAACAAGATAGTGAAGAATTACCAGGCTAGGATCTGGGGCAAGACAGTCTTGGGGAAGTGAGCTTGGGTTTGGGCACAGCTTTTCTGTTGTGGGTTTTTATTGATACAGGTTGAAGCAGTGGAATGGCTGGGAGGTAGAGCAGCACTTTTGAGCACCTTGCAGAGCTAAGAGGAAAAGGAATGGAATCCAGAGCTGCCAAGTAGATTCTTGGTGAGTCTGCCTTACCTTGGGTTTAGATCCAAAGTGGCTACATCTAAGGAATAAGGATGAACCAGTAATAGTGTCCCACAAGAGCTACAGTTCAGTTTTGAATAATCTGAATCCCTGCAACTGAATTTCAGCAACCCTAGATTGTTAATGTACTCAGATATTATAATTCTCTATACCAGGATAACAGTAACATAGGCATCCAATTTTTACAAAGGACATTGCAGTACAATATGTGGCCACAATAAAAAGGAAAATAACCAGGCTCACAATGGAACAAGACTACATAATTAAAAACCAGCAGAAACATTAGAAAATAAAAAGGTACATGCAGTAGGTACCAATATTGGAGTTTTTAGGAAGATTTTAAATAACTATGCTTACCATTTTTGAAGAAATAATAAAAAGGACAGATTTTCAGCAAAGGACTAGGAACTGAAAAAAAAAAGGAAATTCTGAAACTGAAGAATAATTGAAATTAAGAACTCAGAGAATGGACTTAACAGTATGTTAAACACAGACCATTAGAGAATAAACAACCAAAGAGATAAGTTAGAAGAAGCTATTCAGAAACTAAGTCATAGAGGACAAAGAATTAAAAATACAGGAGTAAAAGTATGAGACATAGAGGGTACAATGAAAAGGATAGACATATATGTGATTACAGTCCCAGAAAAAGAGGAGAGAGGAAATAGTATGAACAATATGTGAAGTGATAACGACTGAGAACTTTCCAAAAGTGATGAAAGACATCATGGCACAAATTCAAGAAGTGCTGAAGCTCAAGCATCATCAGTAGAAACAAAGTCATATCTGAGCAAAGTAAAGTAAAACGGCAGAAAACCAACAGTAAAAAGAACAATATTGTAAAGAATAAAAAAACTTTTTCAAAGAAGAAACAAATATAACAGATGGATTCTAAACAAAATCAATGGAAGCTAAAAGACAATGAAATGATAGCCTTAAAGTTTTTAGAATAAAATCATTGCTATCCAAATGCTCAAATACCAAATAGTCAGCAAAAATATCCTCCAAGAATGAAGGTAGACTAAAAACTTTTCAGACAAATGCAAATTTAGAGGGTTTTTTTAGCAGCAAATTCATATTAGGGGGAATAGTAGATGGTGTTCTTCAGGAAGAAGGAGAACAATCCCAGACAGAAATTCAGAGTTACAGGAAGCAATGGAAATGAGATATGTGAGTAATATTAAATATTGATTGCAAAAACAACAATAATAATTACTTATGAAATTTATGGATACAGATACAGATATGTATTTTTACTACAGCATATAAAACTCAAGTGGGTGAAATAGACTTAAGCCATGGTCCAGGAAAATTCACAGTGAAAATTTTATAAATATTTTTAAGGAATGATAAAGAAAATACAATACTGTATATAAAAACTTGTGGGGTGCTATTAAATCTTGATTAGGAGAGAGGATTTAGAGTTTTAAATGGGTAAGTGAAGATAGGTTGAAAATAAACAAGTTAAATTAACTATCTGAGGATGTTATAAATAGAATGGAAGCAGAAGGAAGGAAATAATAAAGGTAAAAAATAAGTGAAACAGAGAAATAATACAATAGAGAGGGTCAATAAGTCCCACATTTCATTCTTTACAAAGATTGGTAAAATTCATAATCCTCTGGAAGTATGGATCAGGAAATATGTGTGAGAAATCGAAGAGTGAATACCTTTTCAGATCCTATAAATGTTAAAAAGATTATGATAGGATATTATGAATAACTTTACGCCAATAAATTAGCACAAATTCCTATAGAAATGTAACTTAACAAAGAGACTCAACAAGAAATAGGAAATGTGAAATGTCTTATAGCTCTTAAATAAATTGAATCTCCAGACCTATATGACTTTACAAATTAAAGAAATAAAACCAGTTTTATACAAACTGTTCCAGGGAGTAGGGAAAAAAGCAATAACTCTTTGCAACTAATATTATGAGTCTAGCATGTTCTTGATTCTGAAACCTGGTAATGACTTTGTAAGAAGGAAAAACTCCAGGCCAATCTCTGTCATAAATAAAGATGAAAACAAATGCTAAAGAAAATGTTAAATCAAATCCAATAATACATAAAAAGTATAATACATTACATCCATGTAGAGTTTACCCTAGTAATGCAAATTTGTTTAAAATTAGAAAGTTCTTCAGTGTAATTCACCACATTAGCAGAGTAAAGGAGAAAAATAGGATTATTGGTGATCATTGTGCAGCCCAGTAGATTCAGAAAAAAAATTTGATACATTCAACCTTCTTTGTAAAAACTATTGGCAACCTAGGAATAGAAGGAAACAAAATAATAAAGGGGACCTACAAAACCTACATACTTAATGAGGAAATATTAGACACTTCTTCCCTGGATTCAAGAATAATGTAGGTATATCCACCATTACCACTTCAATTCAATATCTATTGAAAGCCCTAGAGAGTACAAAATAGCAAGGAAAAGAAATACAATATATGAATATTGGAAAGAAAAAATAAACCCTTGTTATCCGCAGACAATATGATTGTAAGCTGAAAAACAATACAGATAATTATTAGAATTAAAAGTGAAGTTAGTAAGATTGTTGGGTAAAATGTCAATATACAAAATCAGTTCTATCTATATAATGGTGAAAAAACAGGAAAAGGATTTTTATAAAAAGTACTATATCTAGTATAACAAAATACTTCTAAGTCCTCTATGCACAGAACAATAAACAATTATTGAAAAAACATTCTAAAAATACTTGAATATGATAATGGATCGAAAGATATTAAGATGCAATTTCAAGTAAAGTCCCGGTTGGTTTTTGCATGGAATTGACAAGATAATTTTAATCTGTACATTTGTTGAATAAATGTAGGACTAAAAATGTTATCATAAAGTATTTAAAAATATTCCCAGTAATAATACATAAAACAGTCCATATTTTATGTAAAAATATAAAAGTAAATTGTAACATACGTTTGCAACTTCATACGATCCATTTAATATCTGTTCCATGTAATGATTTAGATCTCTGAATCTTTTGTGATCTGAATTTGTAAAAGGTAAGTGCCACCAATGAGGAAACCTGTTTTAAAAGAAAAAAGTATATCTTCATTAGTTTGAAAATTGGCATCTGTATCTTAGAATTGTTCATAAAGTTAAGGCTGCATCAGTTGGAAGGGCCACTGAAAACGTTTTTTTAAAAAACCATAGAACGCATGATTAATTCTGAGAGTTTTATTAACATGGCTGTGGTCACTTGTGCTATTTTAACTATCATTGATATTAATACTAATTTAATTTAACATACTAAATTAATATACATTTTCCTTCTTACTGTATTTATGGCAGACCACACAATTTGTCCTTTAAATACATGTGGGGGGTTAATAAATACTTTCTGAAGTTTAATGATCCATAATTTTTCAAAAAGGTCATATGGTATTGTTTCCTCTGGGTTCACGAGGGACATTGCTACACTAACTAGATTAAACATTTTACAAAGCATATGCTTCCATCTGGTCTTTTGGAACAAAGTATCACTTTCCCCAGGGGTCTAGCTTGCAGAATTTCCTCTTCACTATCTGATGATTCATCTTGATGGGCTAGACGTTGATTACGACCAATTATTGGTGGCATGACCTATTAATGGGAAGCATTTGGCAACACGTTTTGCTGGTTAAATGTATCTTTTTAGGAACTATCTAGCGGCTTCCTCTGACTGCAGTCTTGCTGTTGCTTCCTTCCTCTTCTGCTTCCTCTGGGCAAAGGAGCATGGGGGATGGTGAAGGGTTGTTAGCAAACACACAGAAGTATGTGAAAACTGCAGGACATCCCATCCATTGCTTACTGTTGGAAGTGTCAGGGAAGTCCAAAATAATATTTCTGTGCATTTAAATAATTGACATTTTACTTTTTTACTCTTGCTTTACTCTTACTAAGGCTTAAAGTGTTAAAAATTTTCATACAGATTTAATTATCATAAAAATTATTACCATATATAATTAATCAAAACATAGAAATACATTTGATAAACAGTGGTTTTGCTGGTTTTAAATATTAACTTGTATAACTGTGGATTAATTTTCTTTATTGTTAGAATAAAATGGAGTTCAACATCAGTTCTATTCCTTTTTTATAGATGTATGTACTAAAAAAGTATTGTGTGTAAATAAGTACATAAGAATTAAGGAATTCAGCTCTAGTAATGTCATTCAGTTGTTTAAAATGCTTTTGAGTTATATGTCAAATATAACATAGTAATCAGTTCTTGAAAATGATTTTTTAGGATATTTTATCTGACGGTGCTATCATGTCCTCCCTCAATTTTGTTCACACCAAAGTTTAAGAAACACACAACCTGCAAACAGATTTGATACCTGGTTATTAGAGTAATTCATTTTCTCAGTACCAACACCAGTAGTTTGATTTGCCCTTTATTTAATCCTCAGAGATTTTTTACTCCCTGGGACAGTGTACCAAAATAAAATTCTGGATGGCTGGGAGAAGAGCAATGGTGAAATTAGGAGAGGAAAAGGAAATCAACCTTTCTCAAGCAGGTGACTTTTAAAGAAGACCATTAATTTCAAGGAAGATTCCTATGCCTCTGTATTCTCAGAAGTTGGAAGAGGTACAGTCTGATTTGAAGACCACTGTTACATGCTATGACTAATTTGAATTTTATTCTTTATGACTCTAACTTTCTGATCATACTTTCTAGATTGGGTTTACAAAATTCTCATAGAGCTTCTCTTAGTAAATTTAGGAGTCAGAGGAAATCTTGCCCTCATCCTTCTTCTGTATGCTTTGCTATAAGCCAGAGCTCCTTTGGGACTGTTAGCATACAAATATTGTTCAAGGCACAAAGGACTAAATATTCCTCCTCTCCACACATTGCTTGAATGATTTTAAAATCAATTTACGTCCCATTACCAGGCAAGAGTTGTTGAACAAAACAGAATCCTAACTAAAGCTGAAAACCGAGAAGAGGCATATGGAGAGATTACTGGCACTTTAAAGTTTTACAAGTTATACTAATATGTATTGGGGAGAGAAAAGAGTAGAACAGAGACATTTTTGAAACAAAAGGACAGCCATTTAACAAGAATGAACATATTTTTAAATCATTAATTATTAGGGTACAATGGAAACCACTAATGTTGAATTCAATATTTGCAGTCAAACTGAATATTTTTGCCAGTATTTCCTTTTCCTCAGTTATTACATTAGATGTTTTCTGATAACTCTTAAAGCTGATGTTGTCTTTAAGTTTCCACAATGACATTCCTTCCCTCTCAGTCTCTTGAATGTGCTCTTACTCTGATGACTTTCTGATGTTTAAAGCATCTGTATTTCAAAATCTCTGTGACATCTGCAAGTATAGTTTTTCATCAATGTGAACTACACAGTCTTCAAAATAATGCACACTATCTCTCCATCCATTGGCAACGTTGTTTAGATTTACATTTTGGTAAGTGACTAAATCCTGAAAGTCTAACAAAAATCCACATGTACAAAGTATGTCAGGTCTGGTATGAACACTCATATTGTTAAAGGACAATTTACTCAACAAAAATTCTGGTATAGTTGGCTCTCCCTGTCTGCAGGTTCTACATCTGAAGATTGAACCAACTGTGGATTGAAATATTAAAAAAAAAGTCCGGAAAGTTCCAAAAAGCAAAATTTGAATTTGCTGCATGCCAGCAACTATTTACATAGCATTTACATTGTATTTACAACTGTTTACATAGTATTTATATTGTATTAGATATTATAAGTGATCTGGAGGTGATTTAAAGTATACAGGAGAATGTGGGTGGGTTATTTGTAAATACTATGCCATTTTATGTATAGAACTTGGGCATGCAAGGATTTTGGTATCCGTGGGAGGGGTCCTGGAACCAATCTTGTGGATACCAAGAAACTACAAAATAGATAAGATGACATTTGATTTGCCTAAGTGCAAATATCATAATTTCTAAGAAGTTCACCTTTTTAAAGTCAAGGTGCACCTCTGGTCAAGATACACACTCAAGTCTGTAACATAAATTTGGCTAGCTCTAAATAATAAATTTTAGAAGGTTTATTTGAACAGAAGTATTTTCAATTACATTATTTATGCTTAATATTTTTTCATTACAACATGAACTGAGCAATGGTTTTCAAGACTGCAAAATGAAGATAATGACAAATTAAATTTGGATAACCCAAGTCCAAGTTAATAATTAATGATAACGAAAGTGAGTTGATGTTAATGTATTTTACTTGTATACTAATTGATATTGACAAAATTTTCTGGTACAGCAAATAAATATATCAGAGCTTTTTATTGCAGTTATCTGTTGAAAGAGAAGATATATCCAATTTTGTTCTGCATTTTCAATTTCAATTTTATTTTTATAGAAAACACTAAAACAATCAAATTTAAAAACAGGCAAATAAAACAATTTCCCTGATGAAAAATAAAATTGGTTATGATTTTTTTTGTCTACAAAATCAATGGCTGAAAGCAAACAAAATTGAAAACCTTTATTCTGTTTTATGAGACAAAAGGTTCTCTACTCTGAGAGCCATAGAGACTCTGCTGGGATAGGTTCAGTGGCACTGGAATCAGAATGTTGTGTTGTGTTGCCCACAAATAGAAAATCCCATAACCATAATTTTTCCTTATGTTCAGGGACAAGTACTAAAGTCAAAAAACAGTGGAGGACAGTCCTTACTCTGGGAGGGCCAATGATGCAAACTTCTTTTGAAGTTGGCTGTGAAGTTTTGAAAACTGGTCAAATGATTTTTCTGTCAGGCTTGTTTCATTGTTACTGTGAGTCACCTGGATTAGATAAAGCTGCAGAAAATAAAGAGACAAAATCAGAAGATGGCAATATCAACCTTCAATACATTCTAAAATTCTGTTTCATGTAAACTAAACAAAGTAAGAACCTCTCTGCAAAAAAAAAATCATCACAAAAGATAAGAGATGCAATTTGTAAAGGCAAAATTACCTATAAACACAGTATATAAAAATATCATAATCTTAGGTGCTGGGAACAGACTGCCTAATTTCTGATCTTCTTTTCTTGTGGACATTTTTTTTTTTTTTTGCGATACGTGGGCCTCTCACTGTTGTGGCCTCCCCCGTTGCGGAGCACAGGCTCCGGACGCGCAGGCTCAGCGGCCATGGTTCACGGGCCCAGCCGCTCCGCGGCATGTGGGATCTTCCCGGACCGGGGCACGAACCCGTGTCCCCTGCATTGTTAGGCGGACTCTCAACCATTGCGCCACCAGGGAAGCCCCCTTTTTTTTTTCTTGTGGACATTTTAATTAGGTCTTGATTTATAGTCTACCACAGGGCAGAAACTGTTCTCTTTGGTCGTTCTCTACTAGTAGCTCTGGTTATTATAATTTCTCCTTGGAACATCGGCCTTAATGGCACTTCTGTTCAAACTGTAACTGATTTTTCAGTTGTGTAGCAAAAAAGAAAAATCATGGTATAAGGAGGAATGTGTAGCATAGTGAAGGGAAGTGTGAGATGTAGTCAAATGATATATAAGTCAAGATGACAGACTTGAGACTTACATGCCTAGTTTTCTTGCTGAACCCTAAAATTGTTGCTCTTTGGATTAACTGGGTTGCACTCATCATACAGGATTCCCGGGAAAAAGTCTGCGAAGTAGATTTGGCAGGATTTATGGCTGTCATTTGTGCAAGTGTGTGGATCAAGTTATTCAATTTAACAGGGAAACACTCCAGACTTTCCTTTATTTTCCTAGAGAAATGAAAAAGAAAAGATAGTGAGTAACATTCCCCTGAGTTGACTCATTTCATTTGAGTTGTTTCCTTGTGTTAGATGTGGAAGAAAAAGTCAAGGACCATGCCTATTTATTTGGAGTCCAACTATTAAACATTATTTTTATAAACTTCAAATTCACATCTTGAACTGTTAGCAAATATAAAAGAAACTTTTGTGGTGAAATATAAAACTGTAATTGCAATGTTTGTATTTTGACTTCTTTTAAGTTTGTTTTTGATTTTTAGGGATGATTTTTAAAAAAACCAATTTGTTTATAATTATTTAAAATATTTACACAATTCCAAAAGTTAAATCTACAAAACAGTGTACATACCAAGAAGCCCAGCATTTATCCCTGAACTCTTTACACTATTCCCTTCTTCCCCCATACGTAAACAATTTTTAAAATTATGATTTAACTTTCATTGTTTTATTTTTAATTTTATTTTTGTGTTATTTGTGTCCCTCTGTCAACTCTCTTACAAAAAAGTTGTATAATACTATATTTAATATACACATATTTTATATGAAATGCTTTTCACTCTGGTTTTTTTTTCCTTTTTTTGCTTTGGTTTTGGTTTGTCTCCGCTTTATTATTATTATTATTTGTATGTAAGAAGGTTTGCAATTGTGTTCTAATGGTATAATAAATATCTTTAGATAATATCCTTTATCCCCTTTGCACCATCTTGTCCAGTATATGACTTGCAGTGTTATCCTTTTTATCCCAGTTAATACAATAAAGCAAACATTATGCTCATTCCACTTTTCATATGTGCTTCCTATTCCACTTCCATTTTTTATAGAGCTATTCTATCCACATCATATGGTATCTATACTATACATATTATAGTCTCTCTTTTAACTATCATTAAATATTATCTGCTCTACAAGTCTTTATGTCACATCCCTCCAGTCATTTTGACTATCTGATGGTCATTTTCCGATAAATTCCTCAGGAAGTGCTCAAGGAAATAAGTTTCTGAGTTCTGGGTGTTGATAACAGTTTTTCTGTGGCCTTTATACTCCAAAGTCAATTTTGTTGACTAAAACACCCTTGGCTCACATTTTCTTTTTTGAGGGTCATAAAAGTATTATTTAACTTTCTTTTGGAATAAAGGATTACTGTCCAAAACTCTGATGACATACTGAACTTCTTTCCCTTACAAATGACTTAAACTTTTTGCTTAGATGCTTAAAGGAAGTTTTTTTCCCCCTAAAAGTTCAATAGTTTTTCCAAAAATATGTTTCAGGTTTGTTACTCAGGGTAACTTTTCTCAATATACAAAGTGTCCTTTCAATATGTAATTTCAAGACTTTTCATTTTCCAGAAAACTTCTTTAATTATGATGTTAGTATTTCTTAAAATACTAAATATAAAATTCAGTTTTGATAGTTTTTTTAACATCTTTATTGGAGTATAATTGCTTTACAATGGTGTGTTAGTTTCTGCTTTATAACAAAGTAAATCAGCTATACATATACATATATCCCCATATCTCCTCCCTCTTGCGTCTCCCTCCCACCCTCCCCATCCCACCCCTCCAGGCTGTCACAAAGCACCAAGCTGATCTCCCTGTGCTATGTGGCTTCTTCCCACTAGCTATCTATTTTACATTTGGTAGTGTATATATGTCCATGCCACTCTCTCACTTTGTTCCAGCTTCCCCTTCCCCCTCCCTATGTCAAGTCCATTCTCTACGTCTGCATCTTTATTCCTTTCCTGCCCCTAGATTCTTCAGAACCATTTTTTTTAATTCCATATATGTGTGTTAGTATATGGTATTGGTTTTTCTCTTTCTGACTTACTTCACTCTGTATGACAGACTCTAGGTCCATCCACCTCACTACAAATAACTCAGTTTCGTTTCTTTTTATGGCTGAGTACAATATCATTGTTTATATATACCACATCTTCTTTATCCATTTGTCTGTCGATGGGCATTTAGGTTGCTTCCATGACCTGGCTATTGTAAATAGAGCTGCAATGAACGTTGTGGTACATGACTGTTTTTGAATTACGGTTTTCTTAGGGTATATGCCCAGTACTGGGGTTGCTGAGTCATATGGGAGTTCTATTTTTAGTTTTTAAGGAACCTCCATACTGTTTTCCATAGTGGCTGTATCAATTTATACTCCCACCAACAGGGCAAGAGAGTTCCCTTTTCTCCACACCCCCTCTAACATTTACTTTTTGTAGATTTTTTGAATAATGGCCACTCTGACTGGTATGAGGTGATACCTCATTGTAGTTTTGTTTTTTTTAATTTTATTTATATTTTATACAGCAGGCTCTTATTAGTCATCAATTTTATCCACATCAGTGTATACATGTCAATCCCAATCTCCCAATTCATCACACGACCACCCCTGCAGTGAACATTGGGGTGCATGTATCTTTTTGAATTATGGTTTCCTCTGGGTACATGCTCAGTAGTGGGATTGCTGGATCATATGGTAATTCTATTTTTAGTTTTTTAAGGAACCTCCATACTGTTCTCCATAGTGGCTGTATCAATTTACATTCCCACCAACAGTGAAAGAGGGTTCCCTTTTCTCCACATCCTCTCCAGCATTTGTTGTTTGTAGATTTTCTGATGATGCCCATTCTAACTGGTGTGAGATGATATCTCATTGTAGTTTTGATTTGCATTTCTCTAATAATTAGTGATGTTGAGCAGCTTTTCATGTGCTTCTTGGCCATCTGTATGTCTTCTTTGGAGAAATGTCTTTTTAGGTCTTCTGCCCACTTTTTGATTGGGTTGTTTGTTTTTTAAATATTGAGCTGCATGAGCTGTATATATATTTTGTATTGAGATGCTCTTATGTTGAGTGCATAAGTATTTTCAATTGTTGTATCTTCTTCTTGGATTGATCCCTTGATGATTATGTAGTGTCCTTCTTTTGCCTCTTGTAATAGTCTTTATTTTAAAGTCTGTGTTGTCTGATGTGAGAATTGCTACCTCAGCTTCCTTTTGATTTCCATCTGCATGGAATATCCATTTCCATCCTCTCACTTTCATCCTGTATGTGTCTCGAGGTCTGAAGTAGGTTTCTTGTAGACAACGTATATATGGGTCTTGTTTTTATATCCATTCAACCCGCCTATGTCTTTTGGAGAGAGCATTTAATCCATTTATATTTAAGGTAGTTATCAATATGTATGTTCCTATTACCATTTTCTTAATTGTTTTGGGTTTGTTATTGCAGGTCTTTTCCTTCTCTTGCATTTCCTGCCTAGAGATGTTCCTTTAGCATTTGTTGTAAAGCTGGTTTGGTGGTGTGAATTCTCTTAGCTTTTGCTTGTGTGTAAACGTTTTAATTTCTCTGTTGGATGTGAATGAGATCCTTGCTGGGTAGAGTAATCTTGGCTGTAGGCTTTTCCCTTTCATCACTTTAAATATGTCCTGCCACTCCATTCTGTCTTGCAGAGTTTCTGCTGAAAGACCAGGTGTTAACCTTTTGTGGATTCCCTTGAATGTTATTTGTTGTTTTTCCCTTGCTGCTTTTAATATTTTTTCTTTATATTAAATTTTTGATAGTGTGATTAATACGTGTCTTGCATGTTTCTCCTTGGATTTATACTGTATGGGACTCTCTGTGCTTCCTGGACTTGTTTGACTATTTCCTTTCCCATATTAGGGAAGTTTTCAACAATAATCTCTTCAAATATTTTCTCAGTCCCTTTCTTTTTCTCTTCTTCTTCTGGGACCCCTATATTTCGAATGTTGGTGCATTTAATGCTGTCCCAGTGGTCTCTGAGAATGTCAATCTTTTTATTCTTTTTTCTTTGCTCTGCTCTGCAGCAGTTATTTCCACTGTTTTATCTTCCAGATCACTTATTCCTTCTTCTGCCTCAGTTATTCTGCTATTGATTCCTTCTGGAGAATTTTTAATTTCATTTATTGTGTTGTTCATCATTGTTTGTTTACTCTTTAGTTTTTCTAGGTCCTTATTAAACGTTTCTTGTATTTTCTCCATTATATTTCCAAGATTTTGGATATCTTTACTATCATTACTCTGAATTCTTTTTCAGGTAGACTGACTATTTCCTCTTCATTTGTTTGGTCTGCTGGGTTTTTACCTTGCTCCTTCATCTGCTGTGTGTTTTTCTGTCTTCTCATTTTGCTTAACTTACTGTATCTGGCGTCTCCTTTTCGCAGGTTGCAGGTTCGTAATTCTCGTTGTTTTTGGTGTCTGTCCCCAGTGGCTAAGGTTGGTTCAGTGGGTTGTGTAGGCTTCCTGGTGGAGGGGACTGGTGCCTGTGCTCTGGTGGATGAGGCTGGATCTTGTCTTTCTGGTTGGCAGGACCGCGTCCAGCAGTGTGTTTTGGGGTGTCTGTGAACTTACTATGATTTTAGGCAGCCTCTCTGCTAATGGGTGGGGCTGTGTTCCTGTCTTGCTTGTTGTTTGTCATAAGGTATCCAGCATTGTAGCTTGCTGGTCATTGAGCGGAGCTGCGTCTTAGCATTCAGATGGAGATCTCTGGGAGAGCATTCACTGTTTGATATTACATGGAGCTGGGAGGTCTCTGGTGGACCAATGTCCTGAACTTGGCTCTCCTGCTTCAGAGGCACAGGCCTGACACCTAGCCAGAGCACCAAGACTTTGTCAGCCACATGGCTGATAGCACATGCTGAACTTTAGGCCTTTCTTGATATTTTTTTGATATATTACTTTGGTTTTATTTTTCAGGAAGTTAATTATATGTATACTGGATATTTATTGACTTCATTTCTTTTTGTTTTAAAGGTCCTCCTTTGTTTTTTTCATCTTTTTTTCTCTGGAGGTATTATCTATTGTGCTGTTTTTAATTTCTTCTGTGTTCTTTGTAGTTTACTATTTTTAAAAGTATTCTTTCTTTTATTTTCTAATTTTGGGGGGGTTCAATCACTTCATTTCTGAGTTTTCTCTAATTGTAATCTATATTGTTCCACATATTTTTTTTTTTTTTTTTTGCGGTATGTGGGCCTCTCACTGTTGTGGCCTCTCCCGCTGCGGAGCACAGCCTCTGGACGCGCAGGCTCAGTGGCCATGGCTCACGAGCCCAGCCGTTCCGCGGCATGTGGGATCTTCCCGGGCCAAGGCACGAACCCGTGTCCCCTGCATCGGCAGGCAGACTCTCAACCACTGCGCCACCAGTGAAGCCCTGTTCCACATATTTTATTATTTTCTTAATTTCTTTTAGATCAATTTGTAACGTAAGGATACAGTTTATCCCTTGTTAGGAATGTCTTTCTGGCATATTTTCATTGAAGAGATTTTATTTTGCATCTTATTTCTTTTTTAAAATTATAATTCTGTATGACATTCAGATATGATCCATTTTGCTTACTCATTTTAATATAAAATTAAACTTTCAGGAAGGAGTAGAGGCTTTTCAAGGGTCTGAAGCTTTCTTTTCTGTTGCTATCACAGTGGTAAAAACACTGTTTCATACTTTCTGAGATATTCCTCTTTGGCTTCTCTCTTTGCCCCCAATTTTTTCTGGATTGTGGTTTTCCTTTGCTCCTATGATCTTTCTCCTTTCATTTGGATTATAGTTCCAGCAGCTTCTCTTCAGCATAGGACTATTTCTAGGGAGGAATCACCAGTTACCTTTGAGAGTTTATAGACTTCTCCAACCTTTTCAGATTTGCCATGGAACCTTTGCCCTTCCTTGTGAATTGAAGTGTGTAAAAATCCTTCCCAGTTTCAGCTGCTAAACAGCTTATCAAATGGGCCCGCTCAGGTTTCCAGTGAGTACCTGTGGGCTCTGTGGAGTTCTGTTCTCAGGTCAATCAGATAACATGTTGCTTCCTTAGCTTCCTCCCATAAGATGCTGTTACAAAATAATTGTAACTTGATTTGCCCCATCTGCTTGTATTTTAGGATTCTTAGGAATACCTTGTTACTTAGTTTTGTTGTAGATGTTGCCCGTAGTTTTGGGGTTTTGCTACCCTGTTTGATCTGTTTTATGGAAGAAATATAAATTCCAGGGACACTAAAAAACTTGATTTTTAAAAAATAATATATAATTCAAGCCATACAGTAAAATATTAAGTAAAATGTGAAAAGTTCCCTTCATCCATCTTCCGTTGTCACTCTCCTCCCCCAAAATAACTACTATGAACAATCTGGTAGTATTCTTTTGAGCTTTCTCT